>NC_090930.1:438925546-439227646 GCF_040938575.1 Ambystoma mexicanum | reverse complement strand
AATACAATAAATGAAAATGCCCCCGGCAAAACCTCTTGGACACCAAACAGTGTGTCATCTAGTTCCCTTTTCTGTTAGGAGAGATACATGTCTTCAGAGTGATAATACAACAAGCAAGTTAAGGGATAATTCAGCCTATGGTGTGCTCATTATAAATTATCAGTATTGTTATTATCTTTGGACAACACACTCTAATTTAATACACTTTATGGGCCTCATTACGGCCATGGCGCTCCCGTAATGAAGGGTGCCGGTACGGGACCGGCACCCTTCATTACGGGATGTCTGATTACGAGGACCCCTAGCGGGACGCGGAACAGACGTCTGGTAAAACCAGACATCCTTTCTGGGTCCCGCAAGGGGACAAAGGAGCTAATTACGGGCCCGTTATTGACGTGGCCCCGGCAGGCAGACTTGTAGTTTGGCGGTGCGAAAAAACAAGAGTGCGGGTAAGTTTACCACCACCCTTGCTTCCGGACCGCCACACTCATAATGTGGCCCAATGTCTCTTGTTTTCAAAAGTGTGCAAATGTTCCAATCCAACACAAAAGGTATCCAAACCAAAAAGTTCCAAATGGCCAATATTCACAGTTCCAGGGCATGGTTCCCTTCCCTTCCCCAGGTACCAACACCAAAAAGTAAAAACTAGGAAAAATCAAGTTTCTTAAAGTTCAAAAGGATAACTCTCTCCTTTGGATATTGCAATCCACTCCCTTGCCCATCAAACCAGGTTACAATCCTAAGGGTATGAGTCCTCTTTAGAATTCTTCTTTCACTGTTTCACAATTTGGGTGCAGGTCCCAGAATCGCAGGTCACTTGGTATACTCCACTGCCAGGTCTTGGATATAGGGCCTCATTACACGGTAGGCGGTGAGCCATGGCGCTATTAGCGCCATGGCTCATGCCGGTAAAATACCGGCACCGCCTTGGCGGAAAGGGGATTTACCGCCCCATTCCAAGGTTGGAGGGGCGGTAAATCCCCCTTCCACCATTGCCCTTCCCCATTCCCATTTCTGCCCCATAGGGCTCTATGGGAATGGGGAAGGCGCTAATTACGGCACCGCAAAATTGCGGTACCGTAATTAGCTCCGAGGTCCCTTTGCGGGTTGGATTTTAACGCCTGCAAAAAGCAGGCGTTAAATCCCCCAACCCGCAAAGGGACCTCGTAGTAAGGCGGTAAGGATTTACCGGTACCGGTATTTTACCGGTACCAGTAAATCCTTACCGCCATCCGTGTAATGATGCCCATAGTCTCTTTCACTGCTTTTCATATAGTTAGCTTTGCCTGGTGTATGCATTTGCTTTCAATGCTTGGCTTTGCATGGTTTCCTGCCCTCCAGGACTTGGTACATTTATTTTCAACACTGCATATCGGCACTTCTCATCTGCTCATATTATCATTAACGTATGTTCAATAACTTTCATCTGTACATTCAGCTTGTTTTACAAATATTCGGTAGACATTTTCATCATGGTACAACATACAATGGGCCTCATTACACGGTAGGCGGTGAGCCATGGCGCTATTAGCGCCATGGCTCATGCCGGTAAAATACCGGCACCGCCTTGGTGGAAAGGGGATTTACCGCTCCATTCCAAGGTTGGAGGGGCGGTAAATCCCCCTTCCACCATTGCCCTTCCCCATTCCCATTTCTGCCCCATAGGGCTCTATGGGAATGGGGAAGGCGCTAATTACGGCACCGCAATTTTGCGGTGCCGTAATTAGCTCCGAGGTCCCTTTGCGGGTTGGATTTTAACGCCTGCAAAAAGCAGGCATTAAATACCCCAACCCGCAAAGGGACCTCGTAGTAAGGCGGTAAGGATTTACCGGTACCAGTATTTTACCGGTACCGGTAAATCCTTACCGCCATCCGTGTAATGAGGCCCAATGACTCTCTCTGGTTTACCTCCTTGGTCGTCCCTAAGTTTGTTTTGAGGGTCCCAGACCCCAATCCCACTAGGTAGGCCTTTCAAGACACTACCCGATAGTGCTTTGGTGTTCCAACCCTTTCCCTGGGCTAACCAGCTTTCTGTTTATGGCTTCTGATCGTTCCCGACTCCAAGTCAGGTGTTTCTCAGGCTCTGGAGGCTCTCACTGTTCCTCTTGGAATCTTCGGCAAGCGTCTGCACCCTGGACAGCATCCCAGCCTCTGCAGCCTTCAGGAAGCTAGGCTTGCTTCCTCATGCTCCACGTCCTGTGAGCCTCTCCAAAGCATGTTGCTCACCAGGCTGTCCTCTAGCAGCACATAGCTGTCTGGACTCCTGCACTGCCGCTGGTACCTTGCTCTGCCGCGAGCTGGAGAACTCCATTCTCTTCCCAGCATGGTTTTAAACCATGTTGGGCCAATGGTGTTTTCCCAGTGACTAGACAGCTGCTCATGGTTCTCATGGGGAGAGATCATCATTACTCCTCGCCTCTTTCTTATATCGGTTGTTGTATTGTTTCTGATGCAATGTTGAGAAGGTGACATTGAACTTCATTGGGAGAAATCATCACTGCTCCCCTTTTCTTCCTCATCTCAGTTGTTAGTAAACTAGTCTTTAGAGGGTATTGTGGAATACCTGAAGTAGACTTGGCTATAGGTTCAAGGAGAGTCCCACAATACGCCATCATAGCACGAGAAAAGGAGGAAACAACTCTAAAAGGGAATTTGTGTATGTGACTGGTTCTGATGAAGCTGTTTTATCCCCCTGAGGGTCGCCTCCCCCATGTGGTCCTCCCTCGTATAGCTGCCCCACGGTCATGATCAGGTCGCGGCTGCCATCCCCTGGCTAGATTACGAGAGGTTACCTCAGGAAAAGGAGTGATGACATCATCAGATTCAATACACCGCTCTAGGCAGCTACCCCATACTACCCTCAAAGCACCCACCCCTCCTTGAGTTCCACCCTGGTACTTTTTGCACTGCGCCTGCTTCAATGTCATTTTCTGCAAGTAGTGCCACATTCAATGACATCCTCACCCCCAATGCCACCCACTGCGCTACTCGTGATGTCACCACGTTACTTGTGCAATTGGTACGTGTGCCGCCTTGGAAGCATTGGCTATGGAACTTTACAACATTGCCCCCTTCGATTGATCTATCAATCAGCAGAATTTCTTTGCTGTTTTTCTTCATTATCCACCCCCTTTTTACCCTCCACAAACCCTCCCCTTGAGCCTCCTACTCTCTGGTTAGCAACCCATTATTACAAATACGTTGCCATCAGCTGAACAGTCTATTCAAAAGGCTTCATAGTTGTCTATATCCAGGGGTGGCATTGTGAGCATTCTCAATTTACCATATTCAGGTATTTCTGTTTGTGTTTGTGTTTGTGTGTGGTATACGCAGTGTATGTTTTCCGGCCCTGTCAACATTCAAGGGCATCATATATTTCCTCCTCCTCCTTTTTTCCTTTCAAAGTCTTAATCCTAACTGACATGCACAAAAGGTGATGAACATCAGAACGAGTACTGGGACAGTTACCTTGAAATTGTTCACCAACCTCATGGGAACCCAGCCAAATATATTGTCGAGCCAGTTGTCTGAGGTACTCATAGGGCCTCATTACACGGATGGCGGTAAGGATTTACCGGTACCGGTAAAATACCGGTACCGGTAAATCCTTACCGCCTTACTACGAGGTCCCTTTGCGGGTTGGGGGATTTAATGCCTGCTTTTTGCAGGCGTTAAAAACCAACCCGCAAAGGCACCCAGGGAGCTAATTACGGCACCGCAATTTGCGGTACCGCAATTAGCGCCTTCCCCATTCCCATTATGCCCTATGGGGCAAAAATGGGAATGGGGAAGGGCAATGGTGGAAGGGGGAATTACCGCCCCGGCAACCTTGGAATGGGGCGGTAATTCCCGTTTCCGCCAAGGCGGTGCCGGTATTTTACCGGCATGAACCATGGTGCTAATAGCGCCATGGTTCTCCGCCATCCGTGTAATGAGGCCCATAGTCTTGTGGAGCGTATTTAGCTCCTTAATTCCCTCTGTTAAAGTTCTGTTTGCTGCATCATAAGCATGTCTGAATGTACAGCAGCTGTTTCCTTTCTTTTTGCAGATGCCCCTCCCCATTGCTGTTAATAGGACCAATATGTACCGTTTCTGGGGGGCTACTAACCTGACCGCTCTCAGTTCTTCCCTCACAGCATTGCGCCCTTTCTCTGTCGAGTTTGCCAATTGGAGTACCTCATACCTTGTGATCTGCAGCCATTTTGCATTGGCTGCAGTTTGGACACCTGGAAGCAATAGGGACACAAAGAACGTTGATGCTTTTGAAAACAATCTAAACTCTGGTGGAATAGCAGCCAGTCTGTCCGGTGACTTTTCTGACCAGTACTGTCCCTGCAAGTTCCCTTCAAGTTCAAGGATCGTACTGGTCGTGTGTGCACCCCCATGCTCAATACTTTATTAATGTGCAAATCTTTATTCAATAGTGCAGGATGTTTGTTGAATGGAATGAGTTCTGAGCGGGCCACCAACAGGGCAAGGCTTTGCAGGGTGATGAGGGAACACTTTCCTCCCCAATCAGGAGGGAGCTGGGCGTATGCCTGTCTTGAAGCCCACCATTGGTCCATGATAACTCCAATCCCGCTCCTCATTGCCAGGAGACTCATTACCTTAGTGCATACAGTATTTGTCCCCAAATACATCTATCCCATGGATCTAAATAAGAAGATTAGCATGCAAGTTCTTTTATCTGCAAAGGTTGTTTATTTTCTCATCTATCCAGGTAAAAGCATGAACATAATTGTTCCAAACTGTACGACAACTAATATTCATTTTGCTTACTACATCTCCTTGCAACCCTACCAGATCTTGTTGGGAAAGATTTCCCTTAGGTGCAATTTTCCCTCCATTTGTGAACCCCCCAAAACATTTTGCTTTTGTTTGGCTTACCTAACCTGACTTTTTCCAGTGGAGCACAGGCATCTGCTGCACTCCTCTGGGCTTTCGCTCATTTGTTATGGGAAACTGACACGTCCTTTAGGCTGTCAGCACTTGGAAACTATATTTCTTGGACTTTGTTGCCATTTCTTGGTAACTTTTTATCTATGTGCCAAGTACCTTACAGTACAGTGCATAGGAGTACTTTTGTTTTATGGCCCTACCCTCCCTCTAAGGATTTTCTGGTGTTTGTACAAGTGTGCCTAGGACGAACTGGTGGCAGCAGTTTACTTTTAAAGTATTTTTACTTTGTTTTTATGGACCACACCACATTTACTGCGTTTGGCCCAAGACTGTGGCCAGTGGCGAAAATGGCTGTACCACGAAGTCTTTTGTTCTGCCCTTTGGCCATTTTGTCCCTTTGCCTTTTCCCAGGTTCACAGACTGAGGTATTCTTTATTTGGGCATGCAGCCTCCCCCGAATA
The DNA here is from genome assembly GCF_040938575.1 of Ambystoma mexicanum. Taxonomy (NCBI): domain Eukaryota; kingdom Metazoa; phylum Chordata; class Amphibia; order Caudata; family Ambystomatidae; genus Ambystoma; species Ambystoma mexicanum. Next base: position 439,222,286 of record NC_090930.1, on the reverse strand, counting down.
CCACATCTTTTGCAGGCTCCTGCATGTCACATGGGCTAGTGCCCAGGAAGAGGGTTCGGACCATCTGGTCCCAATCCACATTACTGGTATTAGTATGTCGGGTAGCCATGAATGACTGGAACCACCGTGAGCCACGATTGGCCCACATCTGGCATGCATGCAAGAGAGCAGATCTTCCATTGGCTATCTGAGATTTGAGCGCGAACCGAATCTTGGATAATAGAAGGGGCTCTGCATCCATTCCAGGTCCATCTACTGAGGTTCACACCGAACCTCATAAGGAGCCAAGTATCCTTAACAAGAAATCAGACACGAGGAATTGCCGGGTACATGCTAGGAAGGTTTGGCACCCGGCCCCGCTGTTGTCCCGCCAGACCCCTGTTTCTTCATCAAATCAAGAAGGCCTGCAAGGGTGCTCTGCACCTTTGGAGTATTGGGAACAACTACTCTTGGCATCTCCTACTGACCCTCACAAAGAGCCTCTTCGGAAGTGTTCCTGGACCATCCAGATAACTGACCACTTGAACCCAGGGTAATGCACAGGAACGCTGCCATCCTGAGTTGACAATCAAAAATCTGGGAACCGCTAGCTTATGGTCCTGGGCCCTCTCCCACTGCTGTCCTAGCTGCTCTGGATCACGATTTACGAGAGTGCACCACGCTGCAACCATTTGCAGTCCTTGCGTCGCCCCACCGTGGTGACCATTGCTGAAAGTACCTGCAGTTCTTACCAAACATGTCCTGAGACGTACTGACTGCAACTATCCTTCTCCTTTCTTTGAGAGCTGAGTAAAATCTACTGTCCCGCCACAGACAATCGTCCCGTCCTGCAGCTGTTGAGAGCCGGAGCATCCTGAAACTGTAGGGTTAACAACGTCGAGCAAAGTGGGCTAGACTGCCAAAGTTTGGTCCAGACTGTGTCGAGGGTCGGTGAGTACTTGCATCACTTAGCGGTGGCCCCCTGGCATAGCCATCCCTTTTTACGCATGAGAATACCTTAAAAGATCCTCACTTTGGCTGGCATAGCCTGCTCTTATGAGCTATTCCCGAACTCTGAAGTCACTCTGTCCGCATGGGTAGACCGTCTTCTAGGAATAGGAACTATTGTTCATTGCCTCAAGCCCCTTCCTGGGCAGCAACAACCCCTTGTAGAGAAGCCGCTTTTTTCATTTACGCACATCCGCGCATTGACGCACGACTGTCCTTTGAGCGCTAGGCTCCTCACTTCATAGAGTTGGACTACAAAAGTCAGGGTTTGTTGATGAAGGACTGCGTAAACTTATACATGTGCCGAACTAACCCCTTTCTGTTACAGGTTGTGGTTATTTTCTCCCCATCATCAGCCTTAGTCTAATCGCATTATTGTATATATGTTACATAGGGAATAAGCATGTGTGGTAATTGCCTACTTGATTACGGTAGTTTAATTGTGTTTTTGTTATAAAGGCCTATACTAAATGTACTTTTGATATCCATCTGTGTTAGGGTAATCTGTGGAGTTTGACTGTGTGTGCTCATTGTGAGCTTCCGATCACTCTCACCCCTCCTGAGATTTAGGGCCTCATTACAAGTCAGGCGGAATGGGTTAACGTGCTATGCTAATGGTGGCGGGCCCGTTAACACCATTCCGCCTGATTACGAGGTCCCCTCGCGGGACCCGGTAAGGACACCTGGTAAAACCAGGCATCGTTACCGGGTCCCGCGAGGGGAAGAGGGAGCTAACAACGGGCCAGTCGTAATCGTCCCGTTGTTAGCTCCCTCTCCCATTCCCATTGAGCTCTATGGGGGCTCAAATGGGAATGGGGAAGGTCCGGGTCAGGGTTCCCAGAGGGAGGAATTACCGGGCCCTCCGAACTCAGAATGGCCCGGTAATTCCCCATTCAGGGAACCCGGTAAAGGAGCCTGGTTTGGCGGCAGCCATGGAGCTAATAGTGCCATGGCTACCGCCAAACTCGTAATGAGGCACTTAGTCTTGACCACCTGCCAAGCTACTGTAGATTGGTCTGGTTTGTCCAGAAGGTTCCCTTGTTCCACTAAACTAGGGTGGCCTCCTAAACTTCCTTCTGTCCACCAGGTCAGAGTTTAGAAATCCATCTTAACAGACCTTCCACCCAACATTGAAAAATTCCCTCCTCCCATGCCCCATCATGGAAGACCATCCCCTCAATTTTCATTAACGGTCATGTGTGGCACCATGGAATACTGTGCCCCGTTTAATTGTGACACTTTAATCTGCTGTGGTTTGTGAACAACTGCTCCTGTCTTCTTGCTCCTATTGTCACTTATTCTTTTTATTTTGTAACTTTATTTTCAACACAGTGAGAGGCATATTTCAACAAATACAGTGTATAGTTGGATAACATTCATGCAGCAGCACATGTCTAAATCTTGTACTCACCCTAATTAATACAATTATGTTTAGTGAATACCATCTATACAGTTCTTTGTTTTCGCAGATATTCGTGAAAAGGCTCCCAGATTTTTTTCGGCATACAGCTCGGTGTAATCAGTGATAAATAGGCCTCTTCACATTCATTAGCATATGTCATTTCGTGTATCCACAGTAATGCCTGGACCAGTTTTGGACTTCCATTTCAAGTAATATACACTTTTTAGCTAGTAAGCAGCCAATGTTGAACAGTCGTCTCTTTTTAATCGAGACCTTACCAATATCCCTGAACAAGTATTTGGGTAGAGTTAAAGCCATAGGGACTCCCGTGCATTCATGCAGTGTGTCGGCAACCTCATACCAAAATTGGGCGATCTGGGGGCAACCCCAATACATGTGATGTGCGTCTGCAACATTAGCATTACATTTAATATAGCTAACATTCGCTAGAGGGGCAAATCTGGCAATTTCCGCAGGGGTGTAATGCAGTCTGTTGAGAACTTTAAATTGAATGAGTCTATGTTTATTGTTCAGGGACACCTCCTTGGTGAGACGGCACCACCGTGTCCACCGTGCATCAGCTAATGGAGTGCCCAAATTCACCTGCCTTTACTGGGTAGTGGTTATGTGTCCTGTCTGGTGTTACCAACTGCCGCCACCGCATCAAGAGGTTTGTACATGTCAGGTTCGCTCACATTCTATAGTACTGTAGTGTCCTAGTAGAGCCAATACCAAGTTTCTCCGAAAAGTCTGACAGAGTTACAAAAGTACCTTCCGGGAAGAGATCATGTAGTGTCATTGTGCCTGTCGGATCCCACCCTTCTCGAATAGCTTTATTGTATGTGTGGGGGAGCCCCGGACAGCACCAAAGAGGGATAGAGCCTGTGTATGGCTCAGTGACCTGCAGCCTCTTAAAGAGTCTGGACCAGGCGTTTACGGTCTTACGGACCCGGTCAAATGTGCAAGTGTCAGGGTGGCAGTTGGCAAGAACTATTGTGCGCAGGTCTGATGGGGATGACCTGTATCTCTCAAGGCCTGTGTGTAGTGGTCGACCATGTGGAGTGTACCAGTGCCCAGCAAAGTGTGCTTGCACAGTCTCATAATGCAGCTCAAAGTCAGGGTCCATCCTGGTCATATGGTTTTCTCATCGCCTCACACTTCATGCGTGGGGTATCAGCACCCCATACAACACCAATTCCTAATGCCCTGAGCTTATCAAAGAATATACGCCCCAGACAAACCGGGACATTGACAAAGTAGTATAATAGTTTGGGGACTATCATCATCTTTAGAAGAGATAGGCTGCCATACAGCGAGACTGGGAGCCTGGCCCATAGTTTCAATTTATCTGTGAGTGTGTGCATATATTTTCCATGGTTCTCAAGTAGCAAAGTGTGGTGTTGTCGCTTGATCACAATGCCTAGATATTTCAACCTATCCTTAACCCACCTGAAGCTCTGAAGATCGGCTGGGGGAGGGGGCTAGTGGCCTCGTTCAAAGGAAACAGGTCCGATTTGGCCTAGTTGATGCGCTACCCAGAAAATGTAGCTAATCTGCAGAGCTCTTCTAGTATTGGGGCAAGGTTTGTAGCCAGGATTTTGATGTAGAGTAATGATTTGTCTGCGTAGAGAGAGATTATGTGTGTGGGGCCCGTCATATGAAGACTTCGAGGTATATGTCTAACTCGCATAATACATGCAACAGGCTCTATAGTGAGGGCAAAGAGTAGTGGGGAGAGTGGGCATCCTTGTCAAGTGCCACGCTCAAGTAGAAACATTGGGGATACTGTAGACCCAGTTCTGACCCTGGCCATCGGGGAGGAATACAGCAGACAAAGACATTGGATGAAGGATTCTCCCAGTCCCATGCAATGAATAACCGAGAACAGGAATTGCCAGGAGACCGAGTCAAACGCCTTCTCGGCGTCCAAGGAAGTTGCCACGGCCTGTGTCTCTGGGTTGAGCTGTGAAATGATACCAAAGAGCCTTCACAAATTAAAAGCAGTTTTCCGGCCAAGGATGAACCCTGATTGATCAGGATGTACCAAGTCCGACATGTGCGGGAGGAGTCTAGTGGCTAATAATTTAGTAAGGACCTATGTATCAAAATTAATTAAAGACAGATGCCTATATGAACCTATATCTGAAGGGGGTCTATTAGGTTTCAGCAATACAGTAATCAATGCCTCTGACATTGAAGGGGGGAGACTACCAGTATGTAGTGATTCTTCCCATACCCAGAGATTGGGGGCAAGGACGAAGCTCAACTCTTTATATAATTTGATCCCCACACCGTCAGGGACGGGGGCCTTTCCTGAGGGAAGAGATTTGTTGAATTCTGCGATTTCTTCTGCGGTGAGAGGTTGGTTGATTGACAAGCGGACCTCGTCAGAGAGCTTTGTTAGCGGTATCTCATCCAAATATGATTCAAGCTCCATGGGCGTGCAATTATCTGAGTTGGAATATAGAGATTTATAAAACCCATAAAATTCTGATTTAACAGTTTCTGGGGTATTTAGGGTGTGCCCCAATGCATCAAGGATCGCAGTGATGTGTTGTACTCCCAACTAATTTTTGACCGCGTTCGCCAGTTGGCGACCTGGTCTGTCTGTCTCACCATATCTCCTTGCGCGTACTGAGTGGAATAGGAGATGGACCTTTGTATCAGCGAGTTCCCTGAACTTCAGAAGATTCCCTTTTATGCAACCCAGAAGGGCTCAATCGTGAGTTTTACGGTATTCATCCTCAATTGTTTTTAGCTCAGCTTCCACTGCATCTAGGTCTCTTCTTGTTTCCCGTAGCGCCACAGAGGCCATGGATATGATCTCCATCCCTAATGCACACTTTGTGTGCCTCCCAGACTGTGCTATGGTGTTGCACCAACGCATCATTCCTTTGAAAAAATTCTATAGTCTCATTGTGAAATCTCTCAAGGAGTATTGGATCAGCTAGATAGGAGGGGGGCATGTGCCATAGTGATCGTGCAGTAGCCCGTGCACTCCATTCAAGGGTTAGCATGATGGAGGAATGGTCTGAAAGCGTACAAGGGAGAATCTTGGACTCCACCACATGCGACATTAGTGAGGGGTGGATCAGCCATAGGTCAATTCTAGAATGAGCATTGTGGACTGTGTAATAGTATGTGTATTCACGTTAAGTTGGACCTGTCAGGCCCAGGTGACTCATTGCATTTAATACCATCCGACCTGCTGCAGAAAGGTCTCTTTGTGTGTTCCTGGATATGTCATTAACGCAGTCCATTGAAGTGGGAGAATGGAAGACCAGGCTCCCGTCCTTCCCCTCTCGCGCCTGGCCTAAAGGATCACGGCCCAGGCACCCGCCACGAGAAGAGTTTGCCCATCTACCAGACGACCAAATACCCTGGTACAAGAACATACGGATGTGTCCATCTGCCTGCCCAGCAGCCCGCCCTGTCCATGCCGACACCTGCGGCACGGATCAACTAGACTAAAACCTACACGTCGTTAGAGATGCCATGACGACCTAGCCAACGGTCAGCACACCTGTGCAAATATACACACCGGTCACTCCCGCACCAATCTACACGAAGAATATACTCAGTACTATGACGTAGGCGACAGACATACTCACGGACGTGCATCTTTATTATTTTCCACATAGGCTCTCAAAATGCAGAAACGCAAGACGCATCATGAACCCATCTAAAGAGCTTGCTTACGCTTCTCCTAAAACCAGGTGCCATAATGAGAAATATAACGAAGACACGATACTGGGGATAAGACAATATGATACTATAACCTAAAGCGCCTGTGCACCAAACGGTTCCACCTATACACCAGGCCTAAGTAGGCCGCAAGCAAGAGCCTCCATGGACGTTAAAAGAACAAGAGTCAGGTTGCTGATCCTGCAGAATGAGCCCGGCGAAAGCAGACAGCCAAGGTCGCAATGTTGCAAACCCACATTCCAAAAGCAGACCATCAAGGGCACGATGTTGCAACCTCGCACGCCGCACACCAACGTCAAAGTCACACCTGCAAATTAAACCAGGCACACCGTGGAAAAACAATATTAATTGTGCAGAATTCTGCCTCAAACACGGTCCCACCTCACGTGACCAAGCCGAACCTGACAGGATGCCAAGGCCAGAAAAGGCGTCTGGACCGGCCTTCCAGCTTATGAATAAGTCCTCACATTGTCTGCGCGTACTCATAGTGAAACATTGTTGCAAATGACAGGTGCACCGAGAGCTGGGAACAGCGATGGTCCCAGACTGGGAAGCTCGCGAGCGCACCAATCAGAACATGGGGCTCTTATCACTGACGCCATTAACATTAACCAATCATCAGGGGTCTTCATGTAACAATTCTCATGTATCTAATTGTAGGGACAACCCAGATATATCACCTGACTAATCCTAGACCACTAACATTGTTCTCTATACGTATGCTATACTAACCCTACCACTCGAGCAACCAATTAAGAGTGGTGATAGGTTTTTTGCTAACTTTCCAAGGTGACGCAAGTAGCGCGTCATACTAAGGTAAAAAGGGCCTGCGAGCCCCACGATTGTGTGTGTGTCAGGACGGACGCGTACGATCCTTGACCCATCCCTGCCGTTTTTGTCTAATAAACAGCAGAGTCACCTTGCTTCTTGCGTGTGTCTCATACTCTATCTCTTTTGGGATATACGGGAGGAGTTGGGGCCTCCCTGCCCGGAGGTCTGCGGACGGCCCGGCCGACCCCGGCAGAATTTCCCCCCCGACACCATTATCAAATTAAAATCACCCCCCCATATGATGTGGGAGAGGGTGTTGCCGAGCAGGGTATCCAAGATTTGGCCGTAGAATTGGGGGTCATCTACGTTTGTACCGTATGTATTTATCAATGTCACATTGACACCTGCCAGGGAGCCCCATAGGATGATCCTGCCCAGTGGGTCTATGCTACGTTTAGTCTCCTGGTACGGTATGGAGCGATGTATCAGTGTGAGTACCCCACAGGACTGGGTCGAGTAGTTAGTGTAACATTGTTGAGGGCCCCAATTTTTAGCAAATGTGCCATTAGTGGCCCCTGAGCAAGCGTCTCTTGTAGAATTACCACTTCGGGGGCCGGTCGGTTAATGTAGGTGGCAACCTTGCGCGCCGTAATGGGGTGGTTGAGGCCCTGTAAATTCCACGATAGGAACGTGATATCAGTACTCAACATACCTCGAGAATATAGAATCTAGGCCTGAACGTTGTCGGGAGCAAAGACAGGGATGTAACCGCATGTTGCACCAGTGGAGTAGTCTTCACTGATTTTCAATTCACAAACATAAATTCCAAATAGGAGGCCGTTGTGGCCTAAGCTTATACAAAAGATTGGAGCAGCATGTTCTAAACAGTTGCAATTGCTAACAATCCCGTTCCGCCCCCCCCCGCCCACATCATAACCCCCAACTTGACGATGAATACCCCTTCCATAAAGCAACATTCCGAACACTCTTGGGGTGCACTGTGTGCTAGCCGTGGAACTATTTTGATGGCGCCACGCTGTATACAGCCCCATCTCTTAAATTACCTGTGCCCTTAATAAGTCTCTATAGTAAGACTGCGCAATTCACTAGGATCAGTCGTCCATGATGTTTGGATCATTGATGTGCACGGGAGAGCCACCCCCGCCATCTCGTTCTCACCTAGGTAATGGTATGGAGATGTTAGATTCTATATATTCTGTTGCTTCATCGGGATCTTCAAACAATGGGCTCGTCCTCCGCGCTGAATGCGAAGTTTGGCCGGGTATAACAAGGCATATTGCACCTGGCGCATTCGTAGGAGTTTTTTAACAGGGTCATATGATTTGCGTTTAGAGAGTACGTTCGCAGCAAAGTCACGATAAATGTGACTATCTGAGGATTGATATGTAAAGCCCCTTTTTCCCTGGCCATTAGGAGAATTAGGTCCCTGTCTTGATAGTTAAGTAGCTCGCCCAGCGTGGTGCGGGGGGGGGCACCGGGCTTGGGAATTGGGGTCAAAACTCAATGTGCTCTTTCGACTAGAAAGTGCCTCGAAAACCTGGAGGGATCAAATAGTGATTTGAGCAGGCTTTCTAGGAATTGTTCCATTGGGACCTTGCAGGCCGCCTCTGGGATTCCGACAATTCGAATGTTATTTCTGGCGAGAGCCTGATTCGAGGTCCTCACATTTGTTACGGACTCTGCTGAATTCTTGCTACAGATGTGCGATGTCACGGTCATGTTTCACAACCTGATCTTCTGTTTTACTCACTCTCGTCTCCACCTCAGTGATGCAAGTCCCTTCTTTTTCCAATTTGGACTTCAGTGAGCCAATGGTGGAGACTATATCGTCCAGCTTCACATTCACTGCCAAGAAGCCGTTTTGCATTGCTGTAGGAAGATGATCATCTCTGGTGGAAGTGGACGCAGAGGCATGTTCGTCCACTGGCGGGTCTCCAGCAGAGGTCGGGGTCTTGGACGAGGTTCTGGTATATGTATCCATCGGGCCTTTCTTCTTTGATGCGGCGCCCTTCGTCATGTTGACCCTACCTAGTCGGCCGATCTGTGGCCCGCAGGGCGGAGGTTGACAGTTGTTGGCTTAGTTGTGTGGCACCACAGGATATCACACTGACTCTACACTGAGTTGTTACAGAGTATCATAGAATATAAACAGTGGAGGTTTTCCAGAACAGCTCTGATGGTTCAATAATGAGTAGGTCAGGTGCATAGGGTTTCTGGTCCGGCACTGGGCTTTTCTGGTACAAGTGGATCGAAGTGAAGCTCTCTGGATGCAGAGTGTCCATAAGGAGATCGGAATGTACACTCCAAGACCTTACTCCAAGCACACAGTGGGGCAATGCCGCTGGGGCTGTCCTCGTCTTATTCGTTATTCAGTGATAGATGGGGCGCCCAGGCGGGGCGTCAGAGCACACCTGTCACACCCGAATCTGTGCCAGCAGTATGACAGCAGGGCCATGGGTGGGCGCCCGGGGACCACTGCACCACCACTAATAATAGGCTCACAAACAGTGTTCAATTTCCCATAGGGTGCTCAACATGTAGTATTATCTTGCATGTAGTTTGTTTGCAGTTTAGCGTGGGTGTGGCACAGAAGGTAACAGTCACATATCTTGTAGTTGTAGTGTGGCTCCAGTTACAGCACCACGGCGGTACTCCGCGAGGTCGCAAGGGCCAACTGAAATGGTTGCGGACTCAGCAAACCAGTGGGGTGACCCTCCGAAGCAGCCCGGAGCAGCCAGGGAGGCCCAATAGTTCAACAGCGATGGAAGCAGTGAGCCAGTCGCATGAACTGGCATTTGGATGGCAGGCCAGGTACAAAACCGTACCCGCAACCACCTGAGCAACGTGTGTGGTTTAAAATGGTAAGGGTAATTGTGGCGGGATAGTCGACTGCCCCCCCCCCCCAGGGACACAGTACACACAGGGCCTCATCAAGGACAGCAGTTCGGGCAGTTAATTGATGATGGGGATGCTTGTTCCGCCTGGAATTATTCAGGAGCCTTAGCAGCTTATGACTGGATAGTAGTACCTATACCGTCCAGGCTAGGCTTCCGTATGGAAACTGAGTTTGTTGTCATGTGCAGAGTTCTAGTATGCATAGTAGGCTAATCAATCCACTCAAGACAGCCTCCTATCAGAGCCAGGAGAGATCAGTGTCCAGGCCCCCCTCCACCAGGGTGCCCGCCGGGGATGACACAGCAAGAGAGCTCTATGGGCCCAGGAGCCACAGGGGGGAACACCGACCCCAGTCTATTGCATGCTCAGCGTGGGACCTCACAGGGGTGCAGAGTGGACAAGAGGGGGGGGCTCTTACTTGGCTGCAGAGCTGTTCGGTAGTGCTGCAGGATCGGCACCTCGCAGATCTAGATGGGTGTGTTGCTGGAAAGGCATCGGAGGGACAGGGCCTCCGTATCCTTGTCTTTTACTGCTTTTTATCGTGTGTTCTGTCGTGTTTTCTGCGCAGGAGTTCATGTGGGACACCTGGTGGTGCAGCTCTCTCCTTTGGTTTTGGTGAACAGACCCATGGGATACCTTTATGGCACCCATGGGAGTGGGTACAACCCTGTGCCCCTAGTGTATGTTTTTGGGCACCTGTGTGTGACCCAAAAAGCAGGGTACAGGCTGGTGGCAGCTCCGTGCTGAATTGACTGGTGCCCTGAGCATCCTCCATTTTGGGATGCCCAGGCCATGTCATTGGAATCAGGAGATTCCTGATGGAGACAAAATGGCCCCCATGGCCTCTTGCCTTCCATCGCCTGTTACCATGATCTTCCCGAAGTCCCGGGAAGCCCTGACTCTGTCCCTTCCCCCTGACTGGCTGTTGGGTGGAAGTTCCATATATGGTAGTGTGGGGAAGTGCTGACCAGACTGTCTGGAGCCTTCCCAACAACCGTATGTTGTGGGTACGCCTGTGGGTGGGACCTGGGTGAATGGAGTGTGTGACGAATACGCATTCTGTGTTGTGGGAGTCTAGTATCTGGTGTTTGAAACAATCACTGAGACAGCCCTGCCCGAAACCGGTATAAATGCAGTGTGGAGTGTTGAATGGCTGGGTACTTGTCCCAATACACATAACTTGTTGTGAGTGTCTGGAGAGAAGTGAATGGCCTGAATGCACCATGCACCTGATTGGTTGCCTGCCTGCATGAATGCCCTTCGTAGTGATTGGATGCTTGAGTGTGACCCAGCGGAATGAATGGGAGATCAATAGTATATCTGGGGACCTCTCACTGCTAGGAATCATATTCAGAAGTGTTCAGAGCTGAAGTCCAAACTACGAAGAGTAACTGGAGTGAAACTGACGCTTGACCTTGAAGCCCTGCTGGATGAGAAGAATTGCTGTTGCTCTCCTTCACAATCTGAAAGCTGCTGCGTCTCCAAGGACTGACCCAGAGAGGACCTGGTAAGGCGCCCTCTTCCCGAGCTACGAGGGACCTTCGTTCACCAGCTGATCTTTGCCAAAGCTCCCTGGTAGACAGACCTTCGACAGGCTGCCGACCCGAGACAGGGACCGCCGCGGAATCACAAAGAGAAGTGCCCAGACTGTTGTCCACCACTGTCGATGACCGCTGTCGCCGACTGGAGCCGCCGTTCTCCCGTTTTGCCTAAGAACTTTCAAATCCAAGGACACGCTCATCTGCATCGTCGCCGCTGTATCCTGCTGGAGAAGGCCTGACAGTCGACGTGCCGAGGAGCATCCACCGGTGTGTTTCCCCCCACCCAAAGTCCACAGAGACAACGACGACTCGACACCCTTGCTGGGCCACAGTTCTTCAAACTCTTTGCGGTCCAGAACTATCGACACCGAGGTGCCTCGCACGCCTCTTCTTTGCAGGACGTTTACGCTTCCCCTTCAACGAGCACCGCTAGGAACGACACAGCCACTTCACCGTCGTAGCTCGACCTGTTCTCTGTCGGACGTTCGACGACCCGTGACTCCTGCCTTAAAGGGAGGGCACTCAAGAAAGGCCGTCGATTTCCCAACGAGGAACGTTACAATGCCAGGTACTTTGGGGTTGCAGAACTATTGGGAAGTCTAGTTTGAACAATATATGGACTGGGCTTGTGATACATCTTTGCTTTACAGGTTGCCCAGGTGAGGGGATCTCCACACAGAACTGTGTCTAGGTAGCGGGACCAGTATTCTGCCAATTGTTCAACCATCTTGCTTTCCTTCCTCTTTCTACTGCTGGTTTCCTCTTTATTGATCTGTGTGATATTTTGACAGTATAGTTGATGCACTTTAATGAGATCTAATAATCGTTGTGGTACCACTTTAGAATTGTATATATTTACCATTGTTAATTTTCCAAGCACACAGTGCGCTATCGTGATATTGCATATACCTTTGAATATTAATTATGTAAAGACTGTGTTTTAACCGATACAGTGTGCAGACATTCCTTTGTGGGTGCTTGGGGACTACATTGTACTTAAGAACTAGCCTGCATCACCTCCTGAGAAGCTAGGCCTTGATTGCTCGACCACGTACCAATAATAGAGAATCTTGGCTTGGGTCCTCTGTGCCTTTCCTCTACCATATAGAGAGCGGAAGTACAGACACCCCCCTCCAGTCTTTACACTGGTGGCAGTGGTGGGATGCTTATGGTATTATGAACCAGTGTATAACCGTGCCACTTACAAAGGATATCTGCACTTTGTTAAATTAAGGTTTAGTTGTGTACAAGATAACTGCATTACAAGCAATGGAATCTATTGCGAATGGTAAATTGACTCGGATGAGCTTAGAGTGTCTCCAGAGTGCTTGTGAAGCCAGGGAGTTAGACTTTGTGGATAAGTCTATGGCTAAGCTGATAGCTGCCCTGGTGGACTACCAGACTGATTGTGAAGCTCTTGAAGGGGGGTATGCAACCAATGAGGACTCTACCCCGAGGGCTGTCACTGAATCTGATTCTGAGAATACCACCATTCCTGCTGCCTCTGTTCGAAACCCCAGCACTTCCTTGGAGCTTGAGTTATTAAGGATGAAATTGGCCTTTGAATATCGCAAGTTGGAAATAGATGCTGAGCTTAAGAAGGAGTTGGCACAGCAAGTGGAACTCAAGAATAGGGATCTTGAACTCAAAGACAAGGACACTGAATGTCAGCGAATCCAGTTAGAGAAAGCTCAAGTGGAGACTTCAGCTAAACCCGTTGAGAGTGTCAGGTCTCCAGCAACCAAGTTTGTGAAAGATTTGGTTGGTGTGTATGTGGAGGGTTCTGATATCCTCCAATGGATTGAAGCATTTGAAATGGCTTGTGCAATTCATGATGTTGATAAGAAAGATTGGGCTAAGTGTTTGTTAAGCAGAGTGCCTCAAACTGGATATGAATGTATTCTGAATCTGAGTGTGGCAGAAAGGGGTCAGTATGAGTGCATGAAGTCTGCTTTAATTGCCAAGTTTGGCAAGACGCCTACCCAATACCTTAAACGGTTCAGGGATTTTAAGAAACAAGAGAATGTGTCTTGGATTGACTGGGTGAGTGCTGTGCACATGACCATGATGGGGTGGATAGATGGTTACAAAGTGAAAACGTTTGTTGAATTGTCACACCTCTTGTTTTTTGAGCATTTTTCGGAAGCCTGTTCACCAGAGCTGCGTCAGTACGTTGCTGACCAGAACATTTTGGACCCCTTTAGGCTGGCTAGGTTGGCTGACAAGTGGGTCTCCCACCGGGTGTCCCCTAAGGACTCCAGTGGGAAGGGCATGGACAAAGAAAAGGGGGCCTCTCAGAAAGCTGAGGAGTCCCAAAAGCAGTCACAGTCGGGTAAACCAAAACCTTCCTCTCCGAAGACCCAAAAACCTGGTGGGGATAAGTCTGTTGTGGGTGGGAGTAAGAGTAGTGGTCCGCCTGCTGCAAAGCAGGGTCCCAGTGGTTCCAGTACCATACCCCGTACTCCCGGCACTTGTTGGGATTGTGCGGCTCTGGATCACCGAAGGGGTGACCGCAAGTGTAAGGGTAAGGCACTTGGAGTCCAGGCTGTCAGCCTGACCTATCCCTACTCCGTACCTGAGGTGGAGTCCACTGTCATCCCCTCCTCTACTGGGATCACCTTCGGGGCTCCCGTAGAGATTTCCTTAGTGTCCCTTGGGGCCTGGGACCAGTACGCAGAAGTACCTGCGACTATCCCACAGAACACTTGTAGGTTTTTGAGAAGTGTCCTCTTGAATGGCCAGCCTTCTACTGGTTTGAGAGACACTGGGGCAAACATGACAGTGGTGGACAGACCACTGCTCAAGCCAGAGGACTATGTAGGTGCTCCTCTGAGAACCACCAGGTTAGCTGGTGGGCCTCCCAAATTATCGTCTGTAGCCTTAGTCAACATTACGATTGGAGACAAGACAGCAAAGCTTCTGGTCCTGGTTCAGGACAACGTGCCTGGAAACATTTTGTTGGGAAACGATTTGGTCGAGTTGGGAATGATCACCGATGGTCTACCCATGGCTGCTGTGACGGTCACCCGATCGCAGGTCACACAGGGTCTGGCTGTGAGCGCAGCACCCTCGCCGACGGGGAAACCCAAGGCGTGAAGGAAACGGAAGAGTAAGAAGGCCACCTCTGTGGAGGGAGCCCCTGCTCTTCCTGCTGTTCCGACAGCACCCATTGGGATCCATGCTCCGGAAGGGCTGGGTCCAGTGGTGAATCCCATCTCAACTCCTGTGGGAGAAGAGCCAGAAGACTTTCCTGTGGGAGAGGCTCTCAATCCAGAGGATCATCCCGACCTTCAATGCTTGTTAGCTGAAGGGGGACCCTCCCGGGCAGACTTCTGTAATGGACAGAGAGAGTGCCACTCTCTCGAGGGTCTGAGGAAACAGGCCCTGTCCCAGGCACAAGGAGAAGTGCCTAGGACATTCCGGATTTATTGGGAGGGTGAGCTCCTTGTTAGTGAGCCCACTAAGCCTCAACCTGGTGACCTCAAGAGGTTGGTGGTACCCCAGGTTTACAGGCCCTTCCTGCTGCAGTTGGCGCATGAGGTGCCCTTGGCTGGTCATCTAGGGACCAAGAAGACTAATCAGAGGCTCTCTGCCCATTTCTACGGGCCACGGATGGGAGTAGAGGTGAAGTCCCACTGCAGGACCTGCCCAACTTGTCAGTTGTCTGGCAAGACTGGAGGCAGTGTCATTGCCCCGCTGCAACCATTGCCAGTGGTTGGCACACCGTTTGAGAGGGTGGGCATCGACATTGTCGGTCCCCTTGGCCCTCCCACGTCAGTTGGACATCGGTTCATCCTGGCCTTGGTCGATCATGCCACCAGGTACCCTGAGGCTATACCCCTTCGGACTGTTACTGCCAAGGTGTTTGCCAGGGCTCTCCTGGGCATTTTCACCCGTGTTGGATTCCCTAAGGAGGTTGTCTTTGACAGAGGATCCAACTTCATATCTAGTTACTTGAAAACCATTTGGAAAGAGTGTGGGGTAACCTACAAGTTCTCCACCTCTTACCATCTCCAGACCAATGGTCTGGTTGAGAGATTTAATAAAACTCTCAAAGGCATGCTAGGTGCTTTGGAAGAGCCCCTAAGGAGGAAATGGGATCTCCTCCTGCCATGCCTGCTGTTTGCTTACAGAGAGGTACCTCAAGAGGGTGTTGGTTTCAGCCCCTTTGAGTTACTCTTTGGACATCCCGTGAGGGGGGCCCTTGCCTTAATCAGAGAAGGTTTGGAGGCCACCCCTCCAGGTCCCACCAAGCAAGTGGGGGACTATGTGTTAGGCCAGAGACAGAGGATGACACAGATGATGGGTCAGGCAACAGCGAATCTCAAGGCCAGCCAGGAACTGAATAAGTACTGGCATGACCTTAAAGCACCTTGGACTCCGGGACAGGAGGTCCTCGTGATGGAGCCTACCAAGCCTCAGGCTTTGGCAGATAAGTGGACTGGACCCTTCAGGATAATCTCCAAGATGGGCGAGGTCAATTATCTGGTTGACATGGGAGCCCCTGGTGTAGCCCCTCAGGTATTCCATGTTAACAGGCTCAAACCTTTCCACACGCGTGCAGAAGTCTCATGTCTATTGCTAGCTTCAGAGCAAGAAGAGGATGAGAGTGAGCCCCTTCCTGATTTGCTGCATAGCAACCCTCAGGATGGCTCAGTGGAGGGAGTGCATCTCTCTCCCGATCTGACAACAGAGCAAAAGAAGGCCTGCAGGACTTTGCTCCGGCAGTATGCCTGTCTGTTCTCACTGACACCAGGCCTTACAACGTGGTGTAGGCACAAGATTGACACTGGTGACAGTGTGCCTGTCAAAAGCAGGTGCTACCGTATGTCAGATACAGTTAAGAGCCCCATCCAGGCTGAGTTCACCAAGATGTTGGATCTGGGTATTACTGAACCCTCAACCAGTCCCTGGTCCAGTCCCGTGGTCCTTGTCCCCAAGGCAAGTTCCCAGGCAGGTACCAAGTATTGGAGGTTCTGTGTGGACTACCGAAGAGTGAATGCCGTCACCAAAACTAACACGCACCCATTGCCCCGGGCTGATGATCTCATGGACACCATAGGTGCTGCCAAATTTGTGAGCACCTTTGACCTTCCCTCAGGCTATTGGCAAATAGTTCTGACGGACCATGCCACGGGAAAAGATGGCATTCTCAACACCGGAGGGACTCTACCAGTTTAGGGTCATGCCTTTTGGGTTGAAGAATGCCCCTGCCACCTTCCAGAGATTGGTCAACCATGCGCTCAATGGGCTGGAAGCCTTTTGTGTGGCTTACTTAGACGACATTGCCGTCTACAGTTCCACCTGGGAAGACCATTTGACACATCTGGATAAGGTGTTGCAGGCCTTAAAACGGGCTAACCTCACTATCAAGGCCACCAAGTGTCAGATAGCTCAGGGGAAAGTCACATATCTTGGTCATAAGGTAGGAGGGGGTCAAAACCAACCTCTCCCCAGTAAGGTACAGGATGTACAGGACTGGGAGACTCCCACTACTCAAACCCAAGTGAGAGCCTTTTTGGGCCTCACTGGGTACTATCACAATTTCATGGCAGACTATGGAACCATAGCTGCACCCCTGACAGCTCTGACTTCGCCCCAAACAACCTAGGAAGGTTAATTAGACTGAAGACTGTCAGAGGGCCGTTGATGGCTTGAAAGGAAGTCTGTGTAAGGCACCTGTGTTGTGTGCGCCCGATTACAGCAAGCCCTTTATCGTTCAAACTGACGCCTGCGACACCGGAATTGGAGCTGTCTTGTCCCAGTTAGATGACAAAGGAAGAGAACATCCGATCATATTCATCAGTTGACAACTTAAGGGTAGGGGACTTAGGTGGGCTACTGTTGAAACTGAATGTTTTAGTATAGTTTGGAGCCTTAGGCATTTTAGACCCTACCTTACCGGGTCTACCTTCAAGGTCCAAACCCATCATAAGCCCTTGAAGTGGTTTATGCAGATGAAGGGTGAAAACCCAAAACTGCTCAGGTGGTCTATTAGCCTGCAAGGGCTAGACTTCACCATAGAGCACAGACCAGGGAAGAGTCACGATAGTGCAGATGGCCTTTCCAGAAGGTATGTTGACCTTCTCGATGAGGGTGTCTATCTCGTGGGAGATTAGGCACCCTAACCTCAGTCTGGGGGGGGCGACTGTGATGCTGGAAATGCATCGGAGGGACAGGGCCTCCATATCCTTGTCCTTTACTGCTTTTTATTGTGTGTTCTGTCGTGTTTTCCGTGCAGGAGTTCATGTGGGACTCCTGGTGGTGCAGCTCTCTCCTTTGGTTTTGGTGAACAGACCCATGCAATACCCTTATGGCATCCACAGGAGGGGGTACAACCCTGTGCCCCTACTGTATGTTTTTGGGCACCTGTGTGTGACCCACAGAGCAGGGTACGGGCTGGTGCCCTGAGCATCCCCAATTTTTGGGATGCCCAGGCCCTGTCATTGGAATCGGGAAAATGGCCCCTATGGCCTCTTGCCTTCCATCGTGTGTTACCTTGATGTTCCCGAAGTCCCGGGAAGCCCCGGGAAGCCCTGGGAAGCCCTGACTGTGTCCCTTCCCCCTGACTGGCTGTTGGATGGAAGTTCCATATATGGTAGTGTGGGGAAGTGCTGACCAGACTGGCTGGATCCTATCCAACGACCGATGTTGTGGGTACGCCTGTGGGTGGGACCTGGGTGAATGGAGTGTGTGACGAATACGCATTCTGTGTTGTGGGTGTCTAGTATCTGGTGTTTGACACAATGACTGAGACAGCCCTGCCCGAAACCGGTATGAATGCAGTGTGGAGTGTTGAATGGCTGGGTACTTGTCCCAATACACATAACTTGTTGTGAGTATCTGGAGAGAAGTGAATGGCCTGAATGCACTATGCACCTGATTGGTTGCCTGCCTGCATGAATGCCCTTCGTAGTGTTTGGATGCTTGAGTGTGACCCAACGGAATGAATGGGAGATCAACAGTATATCTAGGGACCTCTGACTGCTAGGAATCTTGTTCAGAAGTGTTCAGAGCTGAAGTCCAAACTACGAAGAGTTACTGGAGTGAAACTGACGCTTGACCTTGAAGCCCTGCTGGACGAGAAGTATTGATGTTGCTCTCCTTCACAATCTGAAAGCTGCTGTGTCTCCAAGGACTGACCCAGAGAGGACCTGGTAAGGCACCCTCTTTCCGAGCTACGAGGGGCCATCGTGCACCAGCTGATCTTTGCCAAAGCTCCCTGGTAGACAGACCTTCGACAGGCTGCCGACCCGAGACGTGGACCGCCGCGGAATCCCAAAGAGAAGCGCCCGGACTGTTGTCCGCCACTGTCGACGACCGCCGTCGCCGACTGGAGCTGCCGTGCTGCCGTTTGCCTAAGAACTTTCAAATCCAAGGACACGCTCGTCTGCATCGTCGCTGCTGTATCCTGCTGGAGAAGGCCTGACCATCGACACGCTGAGGGGCATCTACCGGTGGGTTTCCCTCCACCCAAAGACCACAGGGACGCCGATGACTCGACACCCTTGCTGGGCCACAGTTCTTCAAACTCTTTGCGGTCCAGCACTATCGACACTGAGGTGCCCGCTCACGCCTCTTCCTTGCAGGATGTTTACGCTTCCCGTCAACGAGCACCACTAGGAATGACGCGGCCACTTCACTGTCGTAGCTCGACCTGTTCTCCGTCGAACGTTCGACAATCCGTGTCTCTAGCCTTAAAGGGAGGGCACTCAAGAAGGGCCGTTTATTTCCTGACGAGGAACGTTACAACGCCAGGTACTTTGGGGTTGCAGAACTATTGGGAAGTCTAGTGTGAACAATATATGGCCTGGGCTTGTGATACATCTTTGCTTTACAGGTTGCCCAGGTGGGGGATCTCCACACAGAACTGTGTCTAGGTAGCAGGACCAGTATTCTGCCAATTGTTCAACCATCTTGCTTTCCTTCCTCTCTCTACTGCTGGTTTCCTCTTTATTGATCTGTGTGACATTTTGACAGTATAGTTGATGCACTTTAATGAGATCTAGTAATCGTTGTGGTACCACTTTAGAACTGTATATATTTACCATTGTTGATTTTCCGAGCACACAGTGTGCTATCGTGATATTGTATATACCTTTGAATATTAATTATATAAAGACTGTGCTTTAACCGATTCATTGTGCGGACATTCCTTTGTGGGTGCTTGGGGACTACACTGTACTTAAGAACCAGCCTGCATCACCTCCTGAGAAGCTAGGCCTTGATTGTTCGACCACGTACCAATAATAGAGAATCTTGGCTGGGGTCGTCTGTGCCTCTCCTCTACCATATAGAGAGCAGAAGTACAGACACCCCCCTCCAGTCTTTACAATGGGCGACACGGTGCCGCTGCAGCCGCCCCGATGTGCGGGAGCAGGCAGTGGGGTGCACCGTGTGGACAGCAGGGTTGCAGCGGCGGGTGCCTCTAGAGCAGAGCTGAGCCCCACCTCAGAGACGGCGCAGGAGGCTAGAGGATGAAGCAGGTAGCTGCAGAGCGTAGGAGGACACCGTACCAGGGCAAGGAGGATGCCTAGGAGGCTCCGGGGAGGCCACATGTTCAATTTCCTAGCTGGGGCAGGTGGGCTGTGCAGGATTCCAGCCCGTGACCCGACTTGGCACACCCAGCACAGGCACTCGGGGTGGGGGGGGCAGCACACCACAGACCAGGTCAGAGGTAAAATTGTATCAGCTCCAGCTATCAGGCGGTAGTACCTCAGGCCATGTCAGACAGGGTCGCCGGTTCCTCAGAGGCTCTTAGTACATTGTCTGCAGCTGTGGGGGCCCAGTAGGACCCCAGACACCCCCTCCGCCCGAACAGGTTGATCAGGGCCAGATGATGGACCGTTATCAGGGCAGGGGCATAAAGCATGAAGGGCAGTTCAGCAAGTGTCTACACCACCCCCGGCAGCCGCAGTGGTGGAGGGAGAATCAGCGGCTCACCCAGCTGGACAGTCCACGGTCACAGCACCGCCACCACCGCAGGCCCGCAATGGATATCCAGCAGATCAGCAATCCCCACAGGTCCACCGGGTCTGGTGAGGTTGCAGCGGGAGCACCGGTTGGTCTGGACCGGCCTTAATGCTGCTCCCTGCTCACCCGACGTCCGTGACAGCAGACAGGCAGCCAGCAGCACACTCCGCAGTGTGCCACGTGGCCTCAGAGATTCAGAGCCTCAGCTCACCGTCAGTCCGCAGCGGTCCGTCCGCAGTCCAGAGCTCTTGACAGATCTTTCGGTTTCAGGCAGGATTAAGCACACATGTACTCTGGTTGTTCCCCAATGCACCAGCATTGTTATTTTCTGCAAATATAGGGCATGAACGGATTTATTTCAATTACGGATATAGTGAGGCTGGAGCTCCTTTTTCAAGCGGCCATCTTGCTTGTCTGCTCAACAGCGCCCCCTGTCACATATTCTAATATAATGTGATTTGTGGCTTCTTTTTTTGGCATTCTCGTAAGTTTCATATAATTGTCGGCATATACCTCCTCCCCATCATCTATCCTTTGAACAGCAACTGATTTCACCTGAAACAAGCCCCTTGTCTCACACAATGACAGATGCATCAGACATCTCCTGCTGACACTTCTTGAGGGAGAAAGAGTGCGCGTGCCCTTGTAACTTGTGGATTGAGAGAGCACATATAACATGTATCATTGGCCCTGTTATGCCCCACCCGTCTCATTGCATCATACCATATGTTTCCAGATGCAGTGCTGAGTCTGCCCCTAATGTCATATTGAAACATTTCAGAATGTAACACATTTTGTTGTGTGCGTACTCCGTCATTATTACTCATTACAGGGGCAACATGTACCCTCTGTGCTAAAAACCAAATGAACATATAAACAAGAACACTACACTACAGCAACATAGTTTATATGATTTTCTTCTTCCGTCTGCCACTTACACACAGCACACCTCATCCGGCCCGCTCCCAGGTTTGCTATACAGGCGAAAGCAAGAGAAAAGAGTAAAGGACAGCTGCCTAATACTTTCCATCATATAGCCTCCCTCTCCTCTTCTGTGAGGGGGCTTGTGGTCTTGTCTTGGCGGATTTCTGAGAGGTGGATTCATGGGTACCTTCACTGCTGTTGGGTGCAGTGCGTGACCATGAAGGGACCGTTGAAACGAGCATCTTTCCAAGTCCTTGTAGAGTTCCTGATGCGGTCTTTATCTCATGGATAGAGGGGTGTTTGTGCTTCAAATGACTCTTCTCTTGTGCTGGTGGATTTTCTGTCTTTGATGCTGGGTCAGCAGGCCTGCCTTAACGTGATCACACCTGATGTGATATATAGGTGAGAGACTTGGTAACCTCAGTCAAATATACTTTAAATTCATCACCAAGGAGTTGGGCAGAGGTGTTAGCATGTGAAATCGCATGGGTAGGAGTGAGAGGAGCATGCATTCTCCTGCCAGTAACAATTTTGTGCGCAATTATATGATGATCCGCACCAGGCGAGTTATGTAGTGCAGACAAAGTGAGCGGAAGACAATAGAGCCAATTGTCACTGACAGCTTGGCAATGTGCTCTTTAAGCTGGCCATTGGGGTGCTGAACAAGTCTGTTTGCTTCAGGATAGTATGCTGAGAACTGCTTGTGCTTGATGCTGAGGAGGTACGTTACCTCCCTAATTCGATCATTGGCAAACTGTTGTCTGTTGTCAGATTGCAGCACGTTACACACCCCAACCTTGGGAATATTTCATGGACTAAACATTTGGCAGCAGATTTTGCATTATTATGGGCACATTGGCCAGTCTCAAGACAACGTGAAAAACGACGTGCAATGACGATCATGTACCTGTAAGAGCTACATTGATCCTGCTTTTCGACATTGTTAAAATGCAAATGCTGGCAGGGCCCCTGCGGGTGTAGTAATGTTTTAAGTGTGTGCCCCCTTATGAAGTTTTGGCATGTGACACAGTTGTTTACAAACTCAGTTACCTGTTCGTGTAGGTTGTGCATGAACCACTGTTCCTTAACCTCTGCAACTACATGCTCTTTTGACACATGTGCTGGGTAATGCAGCTGATCCAGTGCCATTTGAAGCAGCCTCTGGGGTATTACTGGTTTCCCTGTACTGTGACAGTGAGCAACCCTCCTTTTTCCATAACTCCTGTTCTTGTTGGGGTGACCCTCCCTGCAACTCAATCACTTGGACAATGGGTAATGCATTAAATGGCTCTGTGATTTTGGGGTGCTGCCTTTGGAGCAATGCCATCAATGGTGCATTATCCCTTTTAGATGGCATGAACTGTGTTGTGTGTAATGGTAAATATGCTGTTTCTTTGGCTGTGGAGTCAGCCCTTTAATTGCCCTGTGAAATTAAATCTGTGCTGCTAGTATGGGTGGTGCATTTTTATTACTGCCAGTTCTTCAGGGAGGGACAGTACCTCTATTAATTGGGACAATAACTCTGCTGTAGTACGGGGGAGCATCACTCCTCCTGAACCCAATGCCCCTCTGACATGTTCAAAACCATTATTAGTGCTGTCAGTTCAATTGCCTGTGCTGAATAATGTAGTGGCAATCTCAACCGAGCCCATTCCTAAAATTCTCCTTTGTGATAACAAACCACTGCCGAACCTGTGTGTCACACAATCTGTGTTGGAATTTTTGTACATGACTCATCAACAAAGAGCATTTCTCCTCCTTCTATGGGTTCTTCATGCACCTGGGGGTCACCCCGCATCTTGTGCATGTATGAGGCACAGCCGTGCACATACTCCCTTATCTCAGCCGGCTGTGCTATGAATGTCGCTGTGTTGACAACCCGACTCCTCACTAACTCAATTACTGGATTGGACAAAATCACCTCGTACCCTGATGCTCTCTGTGTTGTCGATGTGGACTTTGACTTTTTTAATATCACAAAAATTAAATGCTCCACTTAGAGCGTGACTGCACAGCCATTGTTATCATTGCTGATTTCTCTATGGCAAATGTAGCTGATGCAAGTGCCTGTTCGCATGGGAAGTGGTCTAGAAGACCACTGTAGTAGGCCAGGGGTTTGTGTCCCTGTGGCTTCTTTTGAGTGAGGACAGCTGTCATCAGTGTGTCATCAGAATGTGAAAACAAAAATAATTTCTCTTTATAGTTTGGGGTTGCTAAAACTGGTGCCTGTCCAATGCTTCTTTTAACTCAGCAAATGACTCATTCATTTCAGCTGTCCATTTAATGGGGCCCTTTACCTTCTGTGCTTTTAATCCCGGAAGGAGTGACTTTGTAAATGTGGAATAAACAAAGTCCCAGGCCCTGCAATAACACACAGGCCTCAGAACTGCTGTAACTGCTTGACTGTGTGTGGCTGTGATGTGCTGTTTATCACTTCAGCTCTCTCTGGAGTTATCTTCCTGGGTTATATGTCATATTTCTGCATTTCAAAGCCTTTACACAAAAAACACAGATTCTTTGGGCCGTTTTTGTGTTGGCTTTAAAAATGTGGAAATATAACATACTGCAACCCTTCACCACCCTCACCCTCTCAGACTGATTCTCTCGTTAATTGGGGGGTTTAATCCCTCTGAACCCCTCATTTCACCACCACCATCCCCTTCCTGCTTCAACACACGCCTTCTCCCCACACATATGCACACAGACACATACAAGCACACATGCCCACACATACAGACACATACTCACCTCTCGCTCCCACACTGACTCTGCTAAAGCTTACTGGGGCATGACAGTTCAGTTTAGAAAGACCGCTCTGTGTGGTCACAGAGCGGTCTTTCTAAATCAGTCTTTTTTCCTTTTGGAAAAAAGAAAACTATCATTTGACCTAACACCATCTTCCTGCTGTCTACTGATATTATCTGTCCTAGGTACACTACTCCTGTTGACAATACTGCAATTTCTCCTTGTCTACCTTACTTCTCTGCTAGCGATGTCAGTAGTGTAACTGAATCTTTCCTGCACTGGTCCTCTTTTGTGCTGCACACCAGGAGATCATCCTGGTACTGGATGCCTGTGCTATGCATGTGCAGGTTGCTTAGGTCCATCTGGATCACCCTATTGAACACACTAGGTGACTCGCAAAACCCTTTGCGGTAAACTAGTATGTTTGAACCTTGTCCTGTGATAAGTGAACATAGTGAGATACTGTGAATCTGGATGCAATGGGAAGGAGAATAATTGGTTCTCTAAATCAATGATGGTGAAGCATGTTGCTTCTGTAGTTATATTGCAAGGCTGGGTTTGGTACAAGTGGAAACTCTGCCTCCACCACGTTGTTCAAGGGGGGGAGATCCTGAATGAACCTCCACACCTCACCTTTTTATTTCTTTACAGGGTAGATGGCCGTATTGCATGGGGATACTGATGTTTTTATTTTGCCCTGGCGCCAGAGTGGAAGAGTGTGTCATATATACCTTGTCGGCCTCACATGATAGTACAGTGGACTTCAAACATTTTTGGCTTGTACTCCCTCTGAGCAAAATTTGGGCAGGCTGAGCCCCCACAAAAATGCCAAATGGACAGTATATACAAATGGCTAATAACTATTGCACGCTGTCACTGCATCCTACTCCCAGTATAGTCCCTGAGCTCCCCCACATGCTCCCATCACAGTCACTGGACTGGGCTATCCCCACCCTGCTCCCACCACTATCCTAGTGCTCCCGCCCATCCTGCTCCCACCACAGTCCCTGGGCTCCCCCCACCCCGTCCCCAACACAGTCCGAGGGCCAGTGGGAGCTGCTGAATTTTCTAAGTGGAGTGGCATAAATATTTCTCATAAAAATGCCATAGCGACTGAACGCAGCGAGGTAGCTTGAACCAATCAAGGGTGGTTTGGGGGGTTTTGCCCTGTGAATTTTCTTAAAATAATGGGTTAAAAAGTTGCATTTTACAGAATCCTTTAAAAAAAAAAGGATATGGGTAAAAAGCCAAACAGTTTGCAATTGGTGCTGGGGGGGGCAAGGGTGCATGGTATTTGTGACTGGACATTTATGATAGATATACAGTATCCAGTAAAAAAAATATACCATCCTTGTCCCCTGGGCTTCACAGCGCCTCCGTAGGAGAGCTGATTTTGGCAGGTGGGTAGGGGGATTGTGCAACAAAGGCATTTTTAAAATGCTATTGTTGTACAACTCTCCTTCCCCTTCAACCCCCACTGACCAAAATCAGCTCAACAGACAAAACAAACACAAACACACACACACACACACACACACACACACACACACACACACACACACACACACACACACACACACACACCAATCATTCTATCTTTCATACAAACACCCATCACCATACACTCACTCATTACACAAGCATACATCCATGCACATATTTAAATAAAACATTATTGAACATAAATGTACCTTCTTCAGGAGCCTGCACGTGGGTGCGGAAATGCCCTGCTCCAGGTTTCTCTGTCCATATTTGTGAGGCGCAGGAGCTACCCCTCGCACATACAGACATGCAATGCCCCAGCCACTATTTCCAATGAGCTATGCAAGCCTGGCAAAGCAAAACGCCCCCAGCCTTGCATAGCTCAGTGAGCATGTGTGGCTGGGAACTGAACTGTCAAAGGGAAACATTGTTTCCCTTTGACAGTTCAGCCAGCGCAGGAGCACTTCCTCGGCTGAAAAAGCAGCTGAGGGAGTGTTCATTGTTTCACTGGGCTGGCTCCTCGGCTCTTCCATTATGGGTGAGGGGGCCACTGGGTGGATGCACACTCGCCCATTATGGATGAGCCGCCAGGCTCGGACTGGTGTATAGGGCATTATGGCTATGCCCATAACAAAAAATGAAAAATGCTAGTGAAGGCCAGTCAAAATGGGCCACTCTTTGGGCCAATGTGGGCCAGTTTGATGACTTACTTCACTATGCAGCTAGTAGTTTTGACCATTGTTGCTGAATAAATATTCTTTAAATATCACAATTTGCTTAAATTTTAACAAAAACACCACTTTGGGTACTATTCAAACAGTCTGTGACTAAAGGAATGAATATCCATTTGCAACTGCAGGCCACTTTTTCATTGGTGCCTGAGACAGTTTTATTGTCCATTCCGACCATGTGAGCCGCCTCTGCCCATTTCCATCAAACTAAACCTTTCATGCTGGGTTCTTGGGCCCCCTTGGGATGCGGCTGCGCCCTCCTGGGGGGGGGATGCCCCACAGTTTGAAGACCTCTATGATGGTGGGTATTGTTTAACCCAGGGAAACAATGCACCTTCTTTCAATTTTATGGGGTCCGCCTTTGCACCCTTCAGCAACCCTACATCATGGGGCCCACTGGTCGAAAGTACCTCTGGTACCTTTTTCAAATCTTCCCGCAAGTGAGCCGATGCCTTGCTCACTACCTGCATCATGTGGGGGACCTCTCTCTCCTCTATGTCTACTTGACATGGAATGCATATCTTGAATACCATCTGCCCCTCCTCTTTGTCCTCTGAGAATAGCTGTTCGTCAATCAAGTGTGTTAGTCTTAATATAGGATCAATACAGAGGACCGCACAACATTCTGTATCATCTTCATCTGTCCCAGACAATATTACCGTGTCCTTTCTTGCAAGTGCTGCTTCTAAATGTATGGTGAGTTTTTTCCGGCTACCACTTCTTTGTGTACTGCTGGTCTGAACAAAAATTCTGTGGCCAATCGAAAAATATTTAATTCTGGGTACCCACCCTAGTAATACTTGTACTTCATAAAGGAATACCTTGGGGTGGCGTGGTGACCCACGTAAGGTGCTGTGTGCACTGAATGCTTGTATGATGGCTACGGCCGCTCATAAAAGATACCGGGTGTCTAGAATACTATGCCCTTTTATGAAAATGAAATTATCATATTTAATTTGCTTGTTATATCACTTCCTAATATGTTGATGGGAGTGTCTTTTGAATACAATAGGGGGGCTATAATCTTCTATGTGCCTACTGTGAATGGTAAATCACCAGTGTCACGAACCCTTACAATGGCCCCAGAAAATCCCTGTGTGTCCATTCCTTTGTCTGCCATGGGAAAGACACCCTCCTTAATACAGGATTTGGTGGCTCCTGCGTCGACCAAAAATGAGAAATCTTTTTGTCCAATTTTCACTGTCACCTCAGGTTCCTCATCAGGGTCTTCAATTACTGAAGAGATTGGGCCCACATGTTTCTCTTGTGGGCTGGCCTATTGGATATTTTGGCCTTGTCTTGGAAGTGGAAATGGGTCATCTCCTGCTGACACTTCTTGAGGGAGAAAGAGTGCGCGTGCCCTTGTAACTTGTGGATTGAGAGAGCACATATAACATGTATCATTGGCCCTGTCATGCCCCACCCATCTCATTGCATCATACCATATGTTTCCAGATGCAGTGCTGAGTCTGCCCCTAATGTCATATTGAAACATTTCAGAATGTAACACATTTTGTTGTGTGCGTTCTCCGTCATTATTACTCATTACAGGGGCAACATGTACCCTCTGTGCTAAAAACCAAATGAACATATAAACAAGAACACTACACTACAGCAACATAGTTTATATGATTTTCTTCTTCCGTCTGCCACTTACACACAGCACACCTCATCCGGCCCGCTCCCAGGTTTGCTATGCAGGCGAAAGCAAGAGAAAAGAGTAAAGGACAGCTGCCAAATACTTTCCATCATATAGCCTCCCTCTCTTCTTCTGTGAGGGGGCTTGTGGTCTTGTCTTGGCGGATTTCTGAGAGGTGGATCCATGGGTACCTTCACTGCTGTTGGGTGCAGTGCGTGACCATGAAGGGACCGTTGAAACGAGCATCTTTCCAAGTCCTTGTAAAGTTCCTGATGCGGTCTTTATCTCATGGATAGAGGGGTGTTTGTGCTTCAAATGACTCTTCTCTTGTGCTGGTGGATTTTCTGTCTTTGATGCTGGGTCAGCAGGCCTGCCTTAACGTGATCACACCTGATGTGATATATAGGTGAGAGACTTGGTAACCTCAGTCAAATATACTTTAAATTCATCACCAAGGAGTTGGGCAGAGGTGTTAGCATGTGAAATTGCATGGGTAGGAGTGAGAGGAGCATGCATTCTCCTGCCAGTAACAATTTTGTGCGCAATTATATGATGATCCGCACCAGGCGAGTTATGTAGTGCAGACAAAGTGAGCGGAAGACAATAGAGCCAATTGTCACTGACAGCTTGGCAATGTGCTCTTTAAGCTGGCCATTGGGGTGCTGAACAAGTCTGTTTGCTTCAGGATAGTATGCTGAGAACTGCTTGTGCTTGATGCTGAGGAGGTACGTTACCTCCCTAATTCGATCATTGGCAAACTGTTGTCTGTTGTCAGATTGCAGCACGTTACACACCCCAACCTTGGGAATATTTCATGGACTAAACATTTGGCAGCAGATTTTGCATTATTATGGGCACATTGGCCAGTCTCAAGCCAATGTGAAAAACGACGTGCAATGACGATCATGTACCTGTAAGAGCTACATTGATCCTGCTTTTCAACATTGTTAAAATGCAAATGCTGGCAGGGCCCCTGCGGGTGTAGTAATGTTTTAAGTGTGTGCCCCCTTATGAAGTTTTGGCATGTGACACAGTTGTTTACAAACTCAGTTACCTGTTCGTGTAGGTTGGGCATGAACCACTGTTCCTTAACCTCTGCAACTACATGCTCTTTTGACACATGTGCTGGGTAATGCAGCTGATCCAGTGCCATTTGAAGCAGCCTCTGGGGTATTACTGGTTTCCCTGTACTGTGACAGTGAGCAACCCTCCTTTTTCCATAACTCCTGTTCTTGTTGGGGTGACCCTCCCTGCAACTCAATCACTTGGACAATGGGTAATGCATTAAATGGCTCTGTGATTTTGGGGTGCTGCCTTTGGAGGAATGCCATCAATGGTGCATTATCCCTTTTAGATGGCATGAACTGTGTTGTGTGTAATGGTAAATATGCTGTTTCTTTGGCTGTGGAGTCAGCCCTTTCATTGCCCTGTGAAATTAAATCTGTGCTGCTAGTATGGGTGGTGCATTTTTATTACTGCCAGTTCTTCAGGGAGGGACAGTACCTCTATTAATTGGGACAATAACTCTGCTGTAGTACGGGGAGCCATCACTCCTCCTGAACCCAATGCCCCTCTGACATGTTCAAAACCATTATTAGTGCTGTCAGTTCAATTGCCTGTGCTGAATAATGTAGTGGCAATCTCAACCGAGCCCATTCCTAAAATTCTCCTTTGTGATAACAAACCACTGCCGAACCTGTGTGTCACACAATCTGTGTTGGAATTTTTGTACATGACTCATCAACAAAGAGCATTTCTCCTCCTTCTATGGGTTCTTCATGCACCTGGGGGTCACCCCGCATCTTGTGCATGTATGAGGCACAGCCGTGCACATACTCCCTTATCTCAGCCGGCTGTGCTATGAATGTCGCTGTGTTGACAACCCGACTCCTCACTAACTCAATTACTGGATTGGACAAAATCACCTCGTACCCTGATGCTCTCTGTGTTGTCGATGTGGACTTTGACTTTTTTAATATCACAAAAATTAAATGCTCCACTTAGAGCGTGACTGCACAGCCCATTGTTATCATTGCTGATTTCTCTATGGCAAATGTAGCTGATGCAAGTGCCTGTTCGCATGGGAAGTGGTCTAGAAGACCACTGTAGTAGGCCAGGGGTTTGTGTCCCTGTGGCTTCCTTTGAGTGAGGACAGCTGTCATCAGTGTGTCATCAGAATGTGAAAACAAAAATAATTTCTCTTTATAGTTTGGGGTTTCTAAAACTGGTGCCTGTCCAATGCTTCTTTTAACTCAGCAAATGACTCATTCATTTCAGCTGTCCATTTAATGGGGCCCTTTACCTTCTGTGCTTTTAATCCCGGAAGGAGTGACTTTGTAAATGTGGAATAAACAAAGTCCCAGGCCCTGCAATAACACACAGGCCTCAGAACTGCTGTAACTGCTTGACTGTGTGTGGCTGTGATGTGCTGTGTATCACTTCAGCACTCTCTGGAGTTATCTTCCTGGGTTATATGTCATATTTCTGCATTTCAAAGCCTTTACACAAAAAACACAGATTCTTTGGGCCGTTTTTGTGTTGGCTTTAAAAATGTGGAAATATAACATACTGCAACCCTTCACCACCCTCACCCTCTCCCACTGATTCTCTCGTTAATTGGAGGGTTTAATCCCTCTGAACCCCTCATTTCACCACCACCATCCCCTTCCTGCTTCAACACACGCCTTCTCCCCACACATATGCACACAGACACATACAAGCACACATGCCCACACATACAGACACATACTCACCTCTCGCTCCCACACTGACTCTGCTAAAGCTTACTGGGGCATGACAGTTCAATTTAGAAAGACCGCTCTGTGTGGTCACAGAGCGGTCTTTCTAAATCAGTCTTTTTTCCTTTTGGAAAAAAGAAAACTATCATTTGACCTAACACCATCTTCCTGCTGTCTACTGATATTATCTGTCCTAGGTACACTACTCCTGTTGACAATACTGCAATTTCTCCTTGTCTACCTTACTTCTCTGCTAGCGATGTCAGTAGTGTAACTGAATCTTTCCTGCACTGGTCCTCTTTTGTGCTGCACACCAGGAGATCATCCTGGTACTGGATGTCTGTGCTATGCATGTGCAGGTTGCTTAGGTCCATCTGGATCACCCTATTGAACACACTAAGTGACTCGCAAAACCCTTGTGGTAAACAAGTATGTTGGTACCTTGTCCCGTGATAAGTGAACATAGTGAGATACTGTGAATCTGGATGCAATGGGAAGGAGAATAATTGGTTCTCTAAATCAATGATGGTGAAGCATGTTGCTTCTGTAGTTATATTGCAAGGCTGGGTTTGGTACAAGTGGAAACTCTGCCTCCACCACGTTGTTCAAGGGGCGGAGATCCTGAATGAACCTCCACACCTCACCTTTTTATTTCTTTACAGGGTAGATGGCCGTATTGCATGGGGATACTGATGTTTTTATTTTGCCCTTGCGCCAGAGTGGAAGAGTGTGTCATATATACCTTGTCGGCCTCACATGATAGTACAGTGGACTTCAAACATTTTTGGCTTGTACTCCCTCTGAGCAAAATTTGGGCAGGCTGAGCCCCCACAAAAATGCCAAATGGACAGTATATACAAATGGCTAATAACTATTGCACGCTGTCACTGCATCCTACTCCCAGTATAGTCCCTGAGCTCCCCCACATGCTCCCATCACAGTCACTGGACTGGGCTATCCCCACCCTGCTCCCACCACTATCCTAGTGCTCCCGCCCATCCTGCTCCCACCACAGTCCCTGGGCTCCGCCCACCCCGTCCCCAACACAGTCCGAGGGCCAGTGGGAGCTGCTGAATTTTCTAAGTGGAGTGGCATAAATATTTCTCATAAAAATGCCATAGCGACTGAGCGCAGCGAGGTAGCTTGAACCAATCAAGGGTGGTTTGGGGGGTTTTGCCCTGTGAATTTTCTTAAAATAATGGGTTAAAAAGTTGCATTTTACAGAATCCTTTAAAAAAAAAAAGGATATGGGTAAAAAGCCAAACAGTTTGCAATTGGTGCTGGGGGGGGGCAAGGGTGCATGGTATTTGTGACTGGACATTTATGATAGATATACAGTATCCAGTAAAAAATTTATACCATTCTTGTCCCCTGGGCTTCACAGCGCCTCCGTAGGAGAGCTGATTTTGGCAGGTGGGTAGGGGGATTGTGCAACAAAGGCATTTTTAAAATGCTATTGTTGTACAACTCTCCTTCCCCTTCAACCCCCACTGACCAAAATCAGCTCAACAGACAAAACAAACACAAACACACACACACACACACACACACACACACACACACACACACACACACACACACACATTCACACACACACACACACACACACACACACACACACACACACACACACACACACACACACACACACACACACACACACACACACACACACACACACACACACACACACACAGCAATCATTCTATCTTTCATACAAACACCCATCACCATACACTCACTCATTACACAAGCATACATCCATGCACATATTTAAATAAAACATTATTGAACATAAATGTACCTTCTTCAGGAGCCTGCACGTGGGTGCGGAAATGCCCTGCTCCAGGTTTCTCTGTCCATATGTGTGAGGCACAGGAGCTACCCCTCGCACATACAGACATGCAATGCCCCAGCCACTATTTCCAATGAGCTATGCAAGCCTGGCAAAGCAAAACGCCCCCAGCCTTGCATAGCTCAGTTAGCATGTGTGGCTGGGAACTGAACTGTCAAAGGGAAACATTGTTTCCCTTTGACAGTTCAGCCAGCGCAGGAGCACTTCCTCGGCTGAAAAAGCAGCTGAGGGAGTGTTCATTGTTTCACTGGGCTGGCTCCTCGGCTCTTCCATTATGGGTGAGGGGCCACTGGGTGGATGCACACTCGCCCATTATGGATGAGCCGCCAGGCTCGGACTGGTGTATAGGGCATTATGGCTATGCCCATAACAAAGAATGAAAAATGCTAGTGAAGGCCAGTCAAAATGGGCCACTCTTTGGGCCAATGTGGGCCAGTTTGATGACTTACTTCACTATGCAGCTAGTAGTTTTGACCATTGTTGCTGAATAAATATTCTTTAAATATCACAATTTGCTTAAATTTTAACAAAAACACCCCTTTGGGTACTATTCAAACAGTCTGTGACTAAAGGAATGAATATCCATTTGCAACTGCAGGCCACTTTTTCATTGGTGCCTGAGACAGTTTTATTGTCCATTCCGACCATGTGAGCCGCCTCTGCCCATTTCCATCAAACTAAACCTTTCATGCTGGGTTCTTGGGCCCCCTTGGGATGCGGCTGCGCCCTCCTGGGGGGGGATGCCCCACAGTTTGAAGACCTCTATGATGGTGGGTATTGTTTAACCCAGGGAAACAATGCACCTTCTTTCAATTTTATGGGGTCCGCCTTTGCACCCTTCAGCAACCCTACATCATGGGGCCCACTGGTCGAAAGTACCTCTGGTACCTTTTTCAAATCTTCCTGCAAGTGAGCCGATGCCTTGCTCACTACCTGCATCATGTGGGGGACCTCTCTCTCCTCTATGTCTACTTGACATGGAATGCATATCTTGAATACCATCTGCCCCTCCTCTTTGTCCTCTGAGAATAGCTGTTCGTCAGTCAAGTGTGTTAGTCTTAATATAGGATCAATGCAGAGGACCGCACAACATTCTGTATCATCTTCATCTGTCCCAGACAATATTACCATGTCCTTTCTTGCAAGTGCTGCTTCTAAATGTATGGTGAGTTTTTTCCGGCTACCACTTCTTTGTGTACTGCTGGTCTAAACAAAAATTCTGTGGTAAATCGAAAAATATTTAATTCTGGGTACCCACCCTAGTAATACTTGTACTTCATAAAGGAATACCTTGGGGTGGCGTGGTGACCCACGTAAGGTGCTGTGTGCACTGAATGCTTGTATGATGGCTACGGCCGCTCATAAAAGATACCGGGTGTCTAGAATACTATGCCCTTTTATGAAAATGAAATTATCATATTTAATTTGCTTGTTATATCACTTCCTAATATGTTGATGGGAGTGTCTTTTGAATACAATAGGGGGGCTATAATCTTCTATGTGCCTACTGTGAATGGTAAATCACCAGTGTCACAAACCCTTACAATGGCCCCAGAAAATCCCTGTGTGTCCATTCCTTTGTCTGCCATGGGAAAGACACCCTCCTTAATACAGGATTTGGTGGCTCCTGCGTCGACCAAAAATGAGAAATCTTTTTGTCCAATTTTCACTGTCACCTCAGGTTCCTCATCAGGGTCTTCAATTACTGAAAGGATTGGGCCCACATGTTTCTCTTGTGGGCTGGCCTATTGGATATTTTGGCCTTGTCTTGGAAGTGGAAATGGGTCACCCACAAGAACTGTTACTCCTGTATAATGTGGTACGGTATTCTGAGCTAGCAATATGGTGTCCACTTTCATGTATATTTGTGCTTGAGCCTTTAAGGCGTTCTGTGGTATTGTCGTTTGCTGCTGTGTGTTTACCTGGGTTGCCAGGGTAACCGTGTGCCCTACAGATTACATTGTCTGTGAGAAAGGCACCTGCACCTGCAGTGGTTGCATTTGTGTTTGGGGTGACTGCATCTGTGCTTATATAGGATGCTGCTACAGCTGAATGGGTCACACATATCCTTGTGGCCTTCCCTTTTCCATCATTCTACTGCTGTTCATGTGGACACATTCATGCATAGTGTCCCCTCTGCCCACATATAAAACATGGTCCTCCAAATCTAGGTCCCTTACCTTGTTGAATAACAACCAAGGGAAGAGAAATCCAGGGGAAGGCAACCACCCTCTTGAACAAGGAACTTTATCCTTCTGGAGCTTTTGTGTTGGAGTTACGCATTACCCTTTTCCTTAAAGTTTATTTTGTTAGAATGTGAGGGCCAGAATAGTACTTTGGTCTTGGGGCAGTTTTGCTTTGGACAATCTGATGCCGACAGACCCTTAGTTTTGGTTTTAGGTAGGGAAATAACTCTTACAGCAGGGACAGAGAGGCATTTACCCACCCCCTTTTATTTTAATAAAAGACTTTGACCAAAACCATTAATCCATTGTGTCCGAGTCTCATTCCTGGCACCTCACAATTCTCTGTTGAGGATACCATCCCTGCTGTTGGATCCCCCCCTTGCTGTGGATACACTGCTCCATGTGGCACAACACCCTACATGGATCCCTCCTGGCTGAACGGGGGCACATTCTAGCTGTCCTGGGACTATGTTAGGATATTTTTACTAATTTCCTTTGAACCAATTTTGCCTCTGCCTTAATTGCATTGTCTGCTTTGTCCTTCTCTCTTTCCTGTTTCTTTTTACAAGAGTGTACTATTGTGGTCTGTATTTATGACCATCCCTTTGCTTCAATCCCTACCACCTTTTCTAGGGAGGTCTGCATGTCTGAGGGTTGTCCTCAGACCAGTATGTGGTAGAATATTGGTTTATTCACATCCCATGACTGTTGTGTTTCTAATGTACACATCTCCAGTATCTGTTGTATCTATTCTGCAGGGTCCTCATCTGGCTTAATTTTGCATGCCATCATAGGCCCCATGTCCGATGTGTCTGATGTGTCTGGGTACATAGTCCTTCATACTTTCCACGTGTGTACACGGCAG
Organism: Ambystoma mexicanum; assembly: GCF_040938575.1. NCBI lineage: Eukaryota > Metazoa > Chordata > Amphibia > Caudata > Ambystomatidae > Ambystoma > Ambystoma mexicanum. The sequence goes on along the minus strand of NC_090930.1, from coordinate 439,186,826 downwards.
TTGTTAAAGGGCACACCATTGTGAATGTTACTACTCAATTTTACTCCATTATAACCTACCTGTTCCCATATTTTGTCCCCCTTTCACCAATTATGGCTACGCAAAGGCTCTTCATATAGTCGATCACCAGGGTAACCCCTGCTGTCTCTTTCTCAAGAGTATATATCCATTTGCCCACTCCCGCTGCGAGGGATGACAAGCTGTATATTAAGTTATCTCTGTCCATGCTCTGCCATGGTACATACTGTGCTCCTCCCCAGCCTTTCTGTAACAGGGGCAACTGTGGTGCGGGGGCAGCCCTGCATTATGTAGTGGTAGATACTGCCATCTTTCCTACCTGTTTCGGAGGGCCTGGGTCCAGTTCCTATTCGTCCCCCTATATATCGCCCTTCATCTTTCTCTGTGTCTTTCCTCTGTCTTCTCCTCTCTTTCCTTTCCCATATCTCCCCACTGCCTAGCCCTGCTCATCTGTCATCATTGGTTTCCTGTGGGTCCGCCTCAGACCTCTCAGGGCTCTTCTCCTCCTCTTCTGGGGTCTCTATCTAATTTATACTTGATTTTCACAGACATCCAGCCACCAGATATACCTGCAACCCGTGGCTCCTCCTCCTTTTTCTGGACCTCCTTCTCTATGACACTTTTGGCGGCTATGAACACAGTTTCTAATTGCTGTTGTGCACTTTTTTCTATGTCTGCCAAGTACTTCTTGTTAGTCGCGGCTGTAGTAGTAACCCTTGCCTCTGGCTTTCCCTTCCCGATTTCTGCTTTGTCCCTAATTGGGGACACTCATTGTGAGTTGATGTACCCAGCTGCCGGTTTCAGCATAGGGTACAGCCCATTGGGAGGGGTGTCGCGGTAGGCGGTGCCACTGTGTCACTTCTTTTCCTGCCCTTTTGACAGGGCTCCTCCTTTGTCTCTTCATACAGCTCCATAGGGGTAAGATATTTTGCCTGCTTTTTAATTTGGCGCCCTTATATGTCACCAACAATTTGGCGCCCTTATATGTTGCCTTATATGTCGCCAACTAATATAAGAACATGTTTTCTATGATGTCACTGTCTAACATTCCTTTTCCTGGCCATTCTCTAAAACACCGTTCAGCGGTGTCCTGCACCCACTGGATTTGATTTTGATACTGGAGCAATTTGTTACATAAGTGGTCCAGGGGCGCGTCAATCATTCTATTAAACACCATCATCCACCCAATGGTTCACTCCCACTTATTTACCACAGTTGAGTGTTTACCTCCCCTTACCCTTGTGCAATTTAACTTCCCTTACAATTGTATATATATATATATTAAAACCCAATCACAATTTGTCACTTACACAAATCCCAAATATTTAAAAACACACCCCTCTATACCCCACCTCAACAGTCCCTTCCCCTCATAAACTCACACTTCGCATTTATATCAATCACTCCAAAACACATGTAAAGCCCTTCTCTGCTGGCCCACCCACTCAACCGTATCAAACTCACTGGCCCTCTACCCGAGCCCTCCCACTTATTCTTTATTGCACTTAACACCCTCCTCTACAGGCCCACACAAACCTAACTACCCGCTACTCTATTGTTAATTTACTGTTGCCCGACCCCTCCTCCTCCTTCGGCCACTAAATTACTTCAACAAACCACCAAGCACTACTATTTACAGAAAAACTCTTGCATTAGCCCATCCACCTCAGCCAACACACTATATCACAATATTTCTAATCTACTGTGCGTGCTCCACACCAATAAATCAGTGCTTACCTTCTCTCAATCCCCATAGAAATGACACAACTATACAATCGCCTGCACTATGCATCACTTCCATCTAATGCAAGTCTTCCACTGTCTACACACTCCTCTATTCTACTACAGATGTGCCTGACACACACCCTCTCCCTTTTGGAGGGGTGGATCTAATATCTATTACTACTAGGGTTGATCGTCCTCCGCCCTGTAGGATGCACCCTATACATCTTAAAAACTCCTGCTGTGTGCATGCATTCACAGTGCTGCACATTCATGCAATGGTACACTCACGTGCTCTAGAGATGCTCGAGTCCTCGTGTAGCTGAGTCTTCCCTTCACAGCCTGCACCTCCACCTGAGCGTGGGCGATGCTCTGGACAAGGCAGACCTTTGGGAACTCGACGTCTGCTCGGCCTCCTCATTAGTGCACTTGGAACTGATCTCAGCCCGCCTGTCCCACGCTCCAAGGAGTGTGCCAGAATAACCTCAGCGCAGCCGAGGGAACTGAGAATATCGATGGGCCCTCCACATTGTACCATGGGACCTCTTCCAAAAGTAATCCAAGGGAATAAAAAGTAATCCAAAAAAAGAACATACACCAAGCAAGAAGTAGCGCAAATGTATTGGACTCAAACAGCTGAGAAGCACGTTTCAGACAGCCCCATGTAACTGAACAGAATGAAGTGAGCTGTCAACACCACCAACTGCGGCTAAACTTTTGATATGAAATTTGCCAAATTATCGTACAACAATTTGTTTACATTTTTAAGGCAGGTCACAGGCGATGATTGGTGGGACTACATCAGTCTGCTATATCCAAATATATGTCAACTGGTCCTAATTGGTTGCTATAACTTTTTGGCCACAATTACATTAACACCCCTTGTGCCGTCACAACCTTTTCTACACTGCCCCTCAATTAGATGATTGTTCTGAACAGTTGAAAAACATCAATTTACCATTGGTTGGCAACGTCCAATATACAAAATAACTTGAGAGGGCAAGGGGCGAGACATTCACACCGAGTCTGACCAATGATGTGCCCTGCAGACATCAGCGAGGATAATGCACAATCGTGCACCCCCAGGACACCAAAACCTCTCTCTGCTGATTGGCTCCCCGTCCACCACCCCAGAGCCCCAACACCAATGCTCAGGCCCCCCAGCTCCCTTGTCACACCTTGCTGCACAGTGGCTGGAGTTTAATTAACAGTATTTAATTTCAATTTTTTTGCCAATTCTCCTCATGCACCCAGGTGCCTAGCTTGTTGTCCTTGATAGTATATTTTAGAATAACTTCGCTGCGGTTGGGTTCTCCTGGGAACCTTCAAACTTGCAACATTTCAGCACACTGTTCATGCTGAATCTTCAAAAAATACATTTGGCTTGTCACAGAGGGCCTGCAGCTTTTTGCTTCTGAGCTGTCTGCGAGAAATGCTTTCTTAACATGCGCCTACAACAAAAATATGGTTTATCTACTGTTCACATAGTTCACATAGTGCTCAATGAAGACCCCCATACTTTAAGCCCCCTTCAGCATCTTACACCCCCACCCTATGCCCTCTCTATGTGACTATCCCAAACTGCCCATAAAGTTCCCACCCCTCAGTTAGTTCCACCTTAGGAATTCTCACGCTGCGCCTGCTTCGATGTAATTTTGTGCCAGCAGCGCAGCGTTCAATGGTGTCCTCACCCCCAATGTCACCTACCACGTTACTTGTGATGCCACCACATTACAATTGGAACATGTGCCCCCTTGGCAGCATCAGATCTAGACCTTTACAACAGGAGAAATGACACAAACCTATTACCCTACTGATTTTTTTTTTTTTTACAATAAATCAAGGAATTAAAGGTGGTGTCCTAACTTTCAATGCTGGGAAGCCCCCCCACTACATATCAAATACCTGTATGTAGCTGTTGTACATAAAGGGAAATGCTATTCTTTTGCTTTTTTTCATTACAATAGGAAAGAGAATAAAATACTCCACAATGTAGACCCATACAATGACATTGGGTTTTTGATTCAAACAGGTAAAAAACAATTTGAATACAGTTTTAAACAAAACCATACATTTAAGTTACTCGAAACCACCAACAAGTATTGGCATCAAAGACAAATATCTGCTTGTACATATGGTTCTCTGATTCTTGGGCTAATTTAAATCTAAAATGTTGAACACTGTCTGTGACAAACTATTGGTTCCTAGCTTGGGCAGCCATACAATTGGATATATCTATGGTGTTGATTTGGTTGCAGTCTTTTTAAGCAGTTGGGTTCAGGAATGCTCTATCTTTGGGGAAATGGAGGACAGCAGCACCCAAATCCTTCAATATTCTCAAGTAATCAGGTTCACTGATAAAACACCACATCTGTTCATTAAGGAATAGATTCCACCTACTTTGTTAATATGGCAGACACCAATCACAAAGCATTGTCTTTGCACATTTCAATTTGAGAAGTCTATGGCCTCCAGAGGTTCCATATTCATGGAGTACAGCATTATCATGCTGATGCTACCCAGGGTTTTAATTGTAGTGAGGGGAAGATAGCTCAGGAACAACGTGTTTGTCTTGCAAGCAAGACAACACAGCATAACACAGATTTGAATCCTGATCCTGTGCTTTGAAACCAATGTCTGGTATTAAACATGTTATAAAAGAACAATTATAATTAGTTGTTTATCAAAAAGCATATACACCTTGTGTTATAATGTCCATTTCAGTGATAGGGCTTTTAAACAAGGTCCCCCCAAAATACTTTTAGTTCAGTCTCTCTACCTACTCACAAAATACAATTCAGGTTATTTGGGTTTGTTTTGGGACAGACCTCCATAATTAATCCCATCTGGAAAAGACCTTCTTAAGGAGATTTACCATCAGCAAAGACTCTGTTGCTTTTCTGCATTCCCAAACCGCTATCACCTTCCTGTGCATTTGAGTTTAAATAGCCATAAAACTCCACCCAGTCAACATTATTGGCACAGCAATTATGGATTGGAGAGTACCTGTGATAGGTTTCCTGCACTTACTCACACACCCCAGGGCCCTGCGCCTGGCATTCATTGTCTCATTGAATTCTCTGTGGCATAAGGGGATTTGTCTGCTGTAAGCTATCCGTCATCTCAGGAATGAGGGATCAAATTTGACTGGAATATTATTTTTTGTTATAATAAAAATGATATGTTCAGATTGGCAAGAATATTTTGAATGTAAAAACATCCTTTATTTGTGGTCACTGCATGCAGAACAGAGTAATTCAAATATGCAAATGTATGCATAATTCATATATATTATATATTTTTTAGGTTAATATGATTCATGTTTCTATGCTGAATTCAGATCTATTTTTGTTTTCCAAATCCGGCAAATGGTTCCCAATTTCTACCTAAAATGCTTTTTCACTTGTATCCTATGAATGCACTTTTGTTTTTAAATAGGCTGCTTTTGTTATACATACAGTAACTAACTCCTATTTCAATTGTATGTGGCCTGCCACTATGAATAGGTACCATCTGCTGAAAACAACCATCTATGGAACATATGTATTAATTTAATAGGCTGTTAAATGGAACAGATATATTCCTCTTTTACTTTAATGCTCTTCCGAGGTCGGATATTGACGTCTGTGTAAGCACTGCCCCTTTTGAAGTCATATCAAATAACCTTTCAGCCAGTTAGCAATCTATTCCCAGGGTGGCCTTCCAAATTAGCTCAAAAATATAATACTGCGAAAAACCGGAGTCTAGAATTAATTTTGACTTGTTTTTTCGCATTTTTAAAACAGAACTCTGGTCTCAAGTAAACACAACTGGGTCCATTAAGTCCTGCTTGCCTTGATCAAAGTGATTGGAAGGATAAGTGGGCCTGTGCATACGTGTTTTCAGGAAAGCTGACACCTGCACAAGCATACAGTTTCGGGTGAACTGAAGTTCATAGCCTAGGTTCTCAGAATGTCAAAGCTACTGCATGAGATATATCCTGCCCAATGTAACAGAAATATGCAATTTACATTTGCTCTAACTATAATGGCTATCAAAAAATATCGTGTTTGTTTCCTAAATATACTAGACACTGTCATATGATTTGTAATAACCTTCTGTATCATTTCTTTGTAGAATACTAAAATTCAAGTTGCATAGTTCTGCATGTTCCCTTTCATATGACAACAAAATAACTTTTAATTCCCTTTTTCTTTCATTAAAGCCTACAACAAATGTTGTTTTCCTATCACTGTGTATTACCCGTTTAACATTAATGTCATGTTATTTCAGGGTAAAGATATTCTGTGTGTCAAGGTACGGGAAATTTGTCAGAGGAGTTCAGAATGCGTGTGTGCATTTTAGCCAGTACGAATGTAGGTAGGGGTGGCCAGTCCCAGCTAGCTTGCCATGTCAAGCTGACATATGGATAGATGCTGAGAGCTAGTCAAGAGAGTATGTGAGAGCAAGAGACTCATTATGTGTCTAGCTAGACCAACATTTTGTTGTGGGAGATAGCTGCATTCTAATGGCATGGGTGTTATGCAATGTATCTTAGAGTAGTGTATGACAGCAGATATGTGTGGGTGTGTGGCCATGCCTTCGGCTATCTTCCATAAGCATGGAGTGTGATGCATACCTGTGTGTCCTGCATGGTTTCTTGGTTTCGTGGCTGCAGCTGAAGTTAGTTTACAGGTTTTGAGCAAGTATTTTTCCTCTTTTTGTTCGGGGACTAGGGTGATTGAGGAGATACATGTGTACAAAGGCAATTTCACCACTAGCTTCCCACCTTCCCAGCAAAGAGGCCGTGGAATGAGTACTCCATCAGTGATAATAACTTTCACTCAGCTGTATCTGTCAACATCAATTCAGGTATCAAAAAAACATATTTTAATGGGTATACACAACAATATATAAAGACCATGGGCCTCATTACGAGTATGGAGGCAGCCATGGTGCTATTAGCGCCATGGCTGCCTCCATACCGGGCTCCAATACCGGGTTCCTTCAATGGGGAATTACCGGGTCATTCCAACATTGGAGGACCCGGAAATTCCTCCTTGAAGGAACCTTTCCCCATTCCCAAATAGCCCGTTATTAGCTCCGTCTTCCCCTCGTGGGACCCGGAAAGGACATCTGGTTTTACAAGATGTCTGTTCCGGGTCCCACAAAGGGAACCTCGTAATAGGCGCTCCCGAAAAGAAGAGTGCTGGTCCCGTACGGGCACCCTTCATTACGGGACCGACAGGGTCGTATTGAGGCCCCATGTGTTAGAAAACCACATAGACAATCTGACTAAAACAAAAGAAACATCAGCGTTTTGATGAAGAATACATAGAAGAAAAACATCACATAAATCACATAGAGATGGTTATTGCAGCTTTCATCAATCAGATAAGTCTGCATCTGACTTTTTGCATTCAAAAGTATGTGATGTTAGCACCATTGGTGATATTGGTAAATATGAATTAATTTTTGGTATGTCACACATTGCCGCATATTGCCTACACTCTGATATTCATCTAAACTCTACACAATGGCTGCAGTGCCTTAAATTTGGTACATTGGCTACACAGGTTTTCGTCTAGATTTAGGGCCTCATCACGACTTGGGCGGTAACGGTAACGCTATTAGCGCGGGGGCTATTAGCGCGACCGCCATAGCACCCGGCGCTAATAGCGCGGGATCACGACTTTGGCGGACTTGGGAGTCCCCATTCCCCATTGAGCCCATTCGGGAATGCCCCATTCCCCATTGGGCTCAATGGGGAAAATTCGAGCTAATACCGCCGGCGGATTTCCCGCCGGCGGTAATAGCGCAAATTTTCGGCGGATTTCCCCCCAGCTCAGAGCTGGGGAGAAATCCGCCGAAGTCCTGCTTTGGCGGACCCTTAAATCCGGCGGTAATAGCGCTACCGCCGGATTTAAGGGTTACCGCCAAAGTCGTGATGAGGCCCTTAATATATTGGCTACAGGCTAATATTCCCCTAAATTCATTTAATCAGTTACCCTCAAAATGCACTTAATGTAATGCACAGGCTACACTCTGATATTCACCTAAATTCAGTACATTGGCTGCACTCGGAAATTCATCTAGATTAAACTCATTGACTACACTCTGATATTCGACTAAATTCAGTCCATTGGCTACACTCTGATATTCACTTAGATTCAAAACATTGGCTGCATTCTGAAAATACTTGCCTAGCTTCAACACATTGGCTACCCACTAAGGTTCACCTACATTGAATACAATGGTTACGCTCTAAATGCACTTAATTTTAATACATTGACGACATACTGATAATCACCTAGTTCCAATGCCTAGGCTACATGATGAAATATTCACTTAGGTTCAATACATCAGCTACACTCTCACTGTACCTAGATTAAATACATTGGCTAGGCTATGAATGCGCTAAATTGGCAACATTCTTATATGCATCTAGATACAAAACATGGCACTACTCCCAACAGTTACCTAGATTTGATACATTGGATACACTGTAATATGCATCTGTATTCAAGACATGACAATACTCTAAAAATGTATCTATATTCAACACATTGGCTGCACTCAAATATGCATCTAAATTCAAAACATGGCAATATAGCAGTATGCTTCTAGATTCAAGATTCTAAATGCACCTAGATTAAGTACAAAGGCTACATTCTAGTACGTATCTAGAATTCAGTACATTGGCTATACTATGATGTTCAATAAATGTGCACCACTCTAAGGCAAATGGATTCTGTCTGAAGAACTCATTGCAGGAATTCAAATGGATATTTTGTAGTATGTACCTAGCTTCGACACGTTGGCCACACTATAATATTGCGTTAGATGATGGTAGGGCAGTACTGTGAAGCTGACATCTTGTAACGTGAGTGAATGTAGTAAGCTACTAGGGCAAGTTAGAGAAAATTGGTGAAAGTGGTAGAGATGGCTTTACCCGAATAAGCAGCTATGAACAATACACTAAATTTGTACTCGTTGTCTCTTATCTATGCTTTAGACCACGTTTCAGATCGAGATGGGACGCACAGGGCAAATAGGCAATGTGAGCTGCCTATTAGAGCTGCCCTTTGACTTTGACCCTTCACTGGCTGCCCAGGCAAGGCTGCCCTGGGCGAGCCACAGAAGAAGCGCAATTCTGTGCATGTGACCATAGCACTAGCCAATACGGATTCAATGTGGGCGGTGTGGCATACTGGAGTGAGGAGTCAGAGACAGAAGTGGCATTTCAAAGTGACTTTATTCAAATCAAGAAAGAAAACACCTACCTTCCCCTAGTTCTAAAGGGTAGTCCCTACCTAACAAAGGAATAACTGGGGTGTTCATCATCAGGGTGGAAGTCCAAATGAATATCCATCCTATGTCCAAGAGTCTCCTCTACTCTAGCCCTCCTACTTAACAATAAAATGAAACCTAAATAGTTCCAGGAGAAAGACTTCCTTCTCTTGGTTCTGCAGGGATCAGCCCTAGAGGTAATGTTCAAGAGTCTTTGTTTTAGCACTGTGTTTCTCTTTAATTCTTCTTCTTGAAGAGAATGTGCCAGGAGAATGATTTCCTTCTCCTGGCTCCGCAAGTTTCACTTTCTCTTGACAGTCTTTTACAACCTTTGGCCTTTGTTCTTGTAAGGAAGGCATGGTATCAACTGTAGACACAGACACAATGGATACAAGTTTCAAAAACCTTTATTTGTTCATTTGGTTGGATTGGTAAAATTCCTAACTCGCTCTAACTCTAAAATGGGAGTAATCCCAACAATTAAATAAATAACAAACAGTCCAAATCGGTCTTAGTCAAAATAACAAGGCCTATACGAAAACCTAATCTTGTCTTCCTTCTCAAAAGGACACATGTGATAAGGGAATACAAAAGGAAAATAAGGTCTAAAAAGAAATGTCAGAATTGATTTTAAATAACAACTCCCTTCTCCACGTTCAGCAGCACAGGGTCTACAGAGTTTCCTAAAAAGTATAGGTGGATGGCACAGTTCTTTCAGTCTTGCACACTTTGGTTTACTGGCACAATTTAACAGTTCAGGCTTAGGCTTCAAGCTTCTGGTAGTTGAATCACTTCCTTAGGTTTTGCCCGCCTTGTCATAAATATACAGTTCCACTTTTGACATTTACTGAACAGGCATCCGTCTGTCGGGTTCGAGTCTGTCTTTCACTTTCAACTTTATCACACAGTTCTGCACAGGCTCCCCTCTTCCGGCCGCAAGCCTCTCTTTCACCTTTCACTTTATCACACAGTTTTGCACAAGCTTCCCTCTACCGGGCTCAAGCCTGTCTTTCACTTTGTGGGGATTCCCTTCCCTACGTTTTGTCCCAGGTGTTTGGTCCACTGTTGAAGACTTTCAAAACTGCAAGGATTTTACACACAGGGAGAGGGCAGGAGCCCCTTCCCTTGTTTGATCTGATAGCTTAGGCTTCAAGCTTCTGGTAGTTGAATCACTTCCTTAGGCTTTGCCCGCCTTGTCATAAATATACAGTTCCACTTTTGATGTTTACTGTACAGGCTTCCATCTGTCAGGCTCGAGCCTGTCTTCCACCATTACCTTTATCACACAGTTCTGCACAGGCTTCCCTCTGCCGTCCTCAAGCCTCTCTTTCACCTTTCACTTTATCACACAGTTGTGCACAAGCTTCCCTCTACCGGGCTCAAGCCTGTCTTTTACTTTGTGGGGATTCCCTTCCCCACGTTTTGTCCCAGGTGTTTGTTCCACTGTGGAAGACTTTCAAATTTGCAAGGATTTTACGCACAGGGAGAGTGCAGGAGCCCCTTCCCGCATCACATTGGAGCCTGTTATAGGAAGAGGGCAGGAGCCCCTTCCTGCATCGCATCAGAGCCTGTTATAGTGAGAGGGCAGGAGCCCCGTCCTACATCGCATCATAGTCTGGTGCAGCTGCTGTGATCATACTCATGCTGTAGGAGCAGCTGAGTATACATCTAATCACTGCACATCCTTCTAACATAGGTGAGCATGTCAATGCCTTTGATAAGCACTGTGCTTCAACCTAATTGCCAGCCATTTCAATTTTCGCCGGATCCGCGAAACGGCAGCCTGATTATAAGATGGCTGCCCCTCTCTTGCTGATCTAGGCAACACCACACGAATACAGCAGAACGCATATCCGCGGGCGATGCGGAAGTCGGCCCTCATCAGCAAAGGCATGCGAAGTTAAGGCCCTGTTTTGCGCCCGTTTGCACACTTGCGCTTGCGATACCTTGTACATGCCCATTAGTAGGTAAGCCTCATCCACTGTCCTTCCATCTCTGTCTTGACCACCTCCCTGCTTTGGATACTAGCCATCACGAATCACCAACCACTGCGCTGATATACCAATCACTGCCTACCGCCGTGAAATTGACTGCTATAGACTCTCTTAAGATGATTGTAACCTTTATTGTACTCTAACCGTGCCCACTTCTGCAAGAAATCGTCGCCGCATATTTTTCGTTTACTACTAACTGCCTTCACGGCTGACTCTGTTTAGTCACCATTGTAAAGTCTGCCGGCCTCGCTTGTAATTCCACTGCATTCCTCTGACTGCCGCTCTATCCCTGATAATCTCTAAGGCAACCTATACATCTGTTTCTACTCTTATTCCTGACGGCCAACTATACATGTACCCGTACTGCTCAATATACTGTTATTGTTTGATCTGCTACCTTGTGATCGCTATCTAGGCAACTCAGTAGGCTTTACTGCTCCTGCTTAAATTGACACCATGTGAGTGGAAATTAGGCATCTTTGTAGACATACCCTGTATCTGATTTGAACTGACACCCTATGATCTCAACTTAGGTATCATGTAGACATACCCTGTTTTTTATTTGAACTGACACCTATGATTGCAAATTGGGCATCTTTGTAAACATACCCTGTTTTTGTTTAAATTGACACCTTGTGATTCCAAATTAGGCATCGTTTAGACATACCCTGTTTTTTTATTTGAATGGACACCCTGTGATTGTATATTAGGCATCATCTATATTAGGTACACCGCATCCAGGAACCTACTCACAACAAAGGGAGAACCTTTGATTGGTTAGTTGATCTGAATTTCAACATTAACAGAGTGTCGAATAACCCTTGCGCTTGGTCAGGCCATCATACGTTAACTTTCAATATCAAAATGAATAACCAATGCCCCAGCGAACTGTGAAGCTGTGTGAAAATTCGCTCCACTTGTTCTAATTGACTCTGCCAGCACAGCACTGCAAGCCTTAGCTCTTGCTGTCTCCTTCTTTCTTATTGCCACACGCCGCTTCCTGGAGGAGGCGGAGTTTCCTAGCAACACGTGACGGATCACGTGATTGTGCCGGCCCATTTTAGCTGTTGCGAGCCGCCCGAGCGGGGTGTACAGCGAACTGTGAAGCTGTGTGAAAATTCGCTCCACTTGTTCTACGTGACTCTGCCAGCACAGCACTGCGAGCCTTAGCTCTTGCTGTCTCCTTCTTTCTTATTGCCACACGCCGCTTCCTGGAGGAGGCAGAGTTTCCTGGCAACACGTGACGGATCACGTGATTGTGCCGGCCCATTTTAGCTGTTGCGAGCCGCCCGAGCGGTGTGTACAGTGAACTGTGAAGCTGTGTGAAAATTCGCTCCACTTGTTCTACGTGACTCTGCCAGCACAGCACTGCGAGCCTTAGCTCTTGCTGTCTCCTTCTTTCTTATTGCCACACGCCGCTTCCTGGAGGAGGCGGAGTTTCCTGGCAACACGTGACGGATCACGTGATTGTGCCGGCCCATTTTAGCTGTTGCGAGCCACCCTTGCGGCGTTAAGCCCGGCGGGGACAAGCCCTCTGGCTGTTGTGCGGCTGTTTGGCGGACGGTCGCAATTGAGAATATTTTGCCTAAGGTACTGTTTAATACCAACGTCACCAATTATACCAGGTTTCCAAACCAAGCACTGTGGCGATCTTTGAAATTTGTCTAGATATCAAGGTCATCAACATATTAGGTTTTTGTTTCATATTTTAAACGCCACATAGTGTTTTAACTTAAGAAAGAAAGTGTTTTTATATAACATTCTATGTTCACCCTAAAAACAGGCATGCCATCAGAGACAACTAGAGACCCGATGGCCACTTCATCATCCATCATGCCTAATATACCGGACTTAGCTCTGCTCCCTCAAACTCCCATTAATCAAAACATTCCTAAATCGCAGGAAAAGACCAAAAGTCGCACTCGCATTTAAAAAAAAAACATCATTTTAACTCCAATTAACAAAAATCCAAATGACATTCGTAATTTTTATGTATAAAAATCACATGGCCCAATAATCTCCAATTTGACTGATTTGGCTTCTTCTGTATCGATCCCTGCAGAGCCATTTCTACCTAATGGTGATGTAAATGATTTGATCCCAATACAAAATCCCAATTTAAATAATGAGGCGTCTGCTCCTCTTTTGAGTTCTTCTATCTCAGATCAAACTTTATTAACTGTACCCCATTCGCCTATTAAAATTATTAAACCTATGCAAATTTTCTCCACCGTTTTAGAAGAGTCATCTCTCGACTCTGAAGTGATGACAAATGAAAACCAAAAAACAGCACAAAATTCACTGTCTGGGAATGTTACATTGGCTTAAGTAATTATTGAAGACGTGGGACAAGTCTCTCATAATATGTCTCCTTCATCCCCCTCTCAAAATCCCCCTGAATCTAGAGACTTTGAAAGCTCAAGAGTTTCAATCATGACTGACTATGCACAAGCATGTTCCATGGACTCAACAAGACAAGATGAGGAGATCTCTTTTTTGCAACCTACCCCTCGTTGCTGTCAAACCTCTGATAAGAAACGACAATCAACTGTATCTTTGCCAAATCCTGTCTTATTAGAAGTCACCTTGGGGGCTATTAACACTACTATGTCTACTTTATTCAAGCTTTTTAACTCTTTGGATCAGAAGTTAGCTGTTCAAACCGACAAGATAAATCATATAAGTGATTGGATGAGAGATACCTCACTTAAATGTTCTAAAGGTCTTTCTTTAGTAAATCTGGAGCAAAGAATTGTACAGCTTGAATCCAATTTGTCAGCTTATCAAGGTTCAAACGCACACTCAGGAACATCTATTATACAGCGTCTCTCACATTTAGAGAGTATGATCCAAGATCCTCTAACTATTACGCCAGCTTTACCAATGTTTGCTAAAATTATTCGACCAATTGAATGTGTTGAGGAAGCTGATACAGTAAAACATAACGAATCTTGGATTAGTGTTGATTCTCCTGTGAGAACTGTGGGTCAGTCTATACCCTGTCAATCTCGTGGGGGCGTCAACCAAAATGTACAAAAGATAGGAGGATCTTTGTTAAATAATAGAAAAATAAAATTGATGTCATCTAAAGTTATACAAAGAAATAAAAAAGCTCTGTCAGATTTCAAAAAATTACCTCAAATACATCTTTCTTTGGATGTCACGAAATCTTTCACTCACAGTGCTGTGGGTTCGCCAGTTATATGTGATGAGATAACTAATACCAACTTGGTCGTTACAGCCAGCAATTCGTGTGTAGATGAAGTTTTGCAAGACATCTCTCCTCCTTCTCAAGTTGTTCCTCCTCAAAGTATCCCAAAAGAAGTTTTCATTTCATCTCCTAATTATGATCCTTTGAATGAGCTGGTACTTCTCTTGACATCCAAGCCTGAAAATATACAAACAAAACAATCTTGCCCGATTGTACAAACGACATTAGCTGTTCAACATGGTGTCGTTTCGACAGGTGCGGGCAAGTTACCTCCTCCTCTCGCTCCAATGGCGAATGCTGAAGATCGTTTAAGTGCATTAAGAACTGCGGTGGATTCCTATTTACTTAATAGAATATCAGAGGTGCTACCTGAAGCTCCACATGTCCTTGAACATGCCCCTCATATACATAATTTTAATAAAAATTCGCAAAATGAAGACGGATCTCTCAAAAACAGATCAGATAATTGCACGAAAATCATGCCTCCTTCTTCTAATAGTCAGCGCCCTCAAGATCCACCTAAAGATATAAATAGGAGTAACATGGATATAAGTAATGGTAGTAGTAAACACTACATAAATGACGATAGTGCTGCATTTTCAAAAAAAATTAACCAGTTTCATACTCTGATCCTGAAATGTCGCGATGGGTCCTTCCCAAAGTACGATTTATGTTGTGCTAGTGTCTTCAATACATTTGGAGATATAGAGGGACTGGAAGCCATTTCTTCATCAGATGTGGATCAAGTTGAGTTTCTCTGTGACAAGAATCTTTCCATCGTTAGGCTTTAGATAAAGTCTGGTATTGTTCGTAATACACTATGGCACGCCAGAATGGATTTGTTTAATCTTGGTTTCTTGTTAGCTCAAGACCCAGCACGACAGCAATCTGAGGAGATTGATGGTAATAAGTCTATTGGTGGCACTATTCTCGAACCCTCATGTGCCTGCAATTATTGGATCAATCAATCGCCATTAGATCCCAATGTGGGACCTTAACATCCATTCGTAACCACGAGCAACCATCTCTGCCAACGAACTTTCACTTGCTAGTTGGAATACTAGAGGTTACTCTCATTTGCAGTGGAATTTAGATAATGGTTTGAATAGTTACGATATTGTAGCTCTACAAGAAACGTGGTTAATAAATCCCCCTATATGGGACGATCATGAGATTAGTTTACTGCCAGCAGTCCATGGTGGTAAAGGTAGACCCACAGCTGGTTTGTTAGTAGCAGTGAAAGTGAGCAGGGGTTTGAAAATCTCCCCCTGGCAAACACCAAATAAATTCATGCAACTGGTTAAAGGAGAGTTCCGGGACTTTTTTTTTATTGTCCCTACGGGTCGGCCATGTGTTTGTAAGCATAAATCGGTAGATCGTAGGAAACTTTCCTATGGACCTTACCCGACTTTTCGCCCCTTATCGCACTCGAAATCAGCCTCCATTTTGTGATAATCCTATCATTCCGCCGCATCGAGCTGGCTCACCTGCCTTTGCGGCACTAAATCAAATCCCCCGCCCCTGAGCCTGACATCAGCAGACGCGTACTGCCCATTTCAAGCACGTCTCGTGTCAACAATCGCTGCGCCTCAGCTATTGACGTGTTGCCATGGAAATGGCAGGACGCCTCTTTCCCCAATAAGTATAAACAGACCGTTTCACAACATACAGCAGCAGATTTTCGATTCCATTCCTCTCTCTGTGTTACTTTGAGTATTCTGTGACTCGTTTCAGTGCTCTGGTCAGCTACCTTCGCCGCTTGTAGCCCGTGTGAACAGATACCAGTACCACCGCTATAAATTATTTTACTATCTTTACCGCACAATGGCCACAATAATGCCGTATATGTACGAGCCCGAGTACACCGAGGAAGAACTACTGGAAAGGCAAGCACGGGAAAACGATGGGGATTCGGACGGCAGTTGGGAGGACCAGTCAACGGATGAAGAGCCTGGACCATGTCGCATGGACGGCGTCTCCACCTGGTGCACGTGCAATCGGTGCGAGCTAATGCCAACTGAGGAGGAGAACTGCTGCTGCCGTGAAAATTCCGGGTGCTTGGCCTACATTTCGGAAAGCGAGCAAAGTCAGCAGGAAGGCGAGCAAAGTCCGCAATGCATCACCGAGCTGCCAGAGTTCAGGGAAGCCTGCCTCTCACGGACAGTGTTGAGGATGATGATGGTGCTTATGCACGAACTTCGTGGCACTGTTCGTCCGCGTAATCCGAGTAACGAGTAAGTATACTCTGTTTGTGATGTCAGTGATGCCACCACTATTTCATGGTCGTCTCCCACATATAAAATTACATTTACATATCATTGGAACGCATGTAAATTGGTTCCATATAGTGCATTTTCTAGATATAATTTTTTTCTAAGGAAAATGACATGTGTTACCTGAATCGACATTGATAAGAAAGTTTGGTCAGTTTAATACAGTTTGCATCTTTTTTTTTCACAGGTGGTACAGGCTGGTGGCCTATCGTTGCTTCACTTGGTGGCTTCACGGGAGGCTCGGACACCGCGTTCGGAGAGTAATACCTGCCTGTGCGGTACTTGCCATTAGACAACATTTCCCCAGTGACAGTGGACAATACCGCGGATTTTCCCTCGATGTGCTGCAACCTCAACTTTACAATGTGTAATGTTTATTATTTATGTTTAATTAAAATCTAAAATAAAGCCCAACATATATTTTAACAATGGTTGTTTTGATTTTTTAAATGAATCTAGTGTATATTCTCCTGGGAGGGTGAGGTATTTATAAACTCACCCCCCTGCCTTCCATGTAGTAGATCCTGCAGCCATCCTCTTACATTCAGTTAGATGGCCTCTCCTTGGTGAGGCCCTGCGGCAAACGGGTCTTGTCTGCACGACCACCGCCCCGATCCACCCCCCGCCCTATCAAAGGCAGTTCGCACCGGGGTACTTGAGCTGCTGGCAAGTGGAGCTGTCAGGGAGCGATAAAGGCCAAGAGGTGCCAAAGACCATGTACACTTCAAAGTGGTCTATAGAGCATGGGTTTGTTGTTCCCATGTCTACCTCCAGACCCCGTGTCTCCTGCCAAGCATCCCCCTCACGCTGGACGGCCCCCTGCAATCCACATAAGTGTGTCTCCATTCACGAGTCTTCCTGTGTCTTGTCTGCACGACCACCGCCCCGATCCACCCCCCGCCCTATCAAAGGCAGTTCGCACCGGGGTACTTGAGCTGCTGGCAAGTGGAGCTGTCAGGGAGCGATAAAGGCCAAGAGGTACCAAAGACCATGTACACTTCAAAGTGGTCTATAGAGCATGGGTTTGTTGTTCCCATGTCTACCTCCAGACCCCGTGTCTCCTGCCAAGCATCCCCCTCACGCTGGACGGCCCCCTGCAATCCACATAATGCCACGACATATACACGTCATTCATTCACAAACACACCCCTGGTTCGAATTCTTTATAACCCACTTCATATTTCTAATGAGAACTTCTTTGCGCTTTGCTAGTCAACCCGTGAAGGTGCTGGTTATCTGCTCTTCGTCTCTGTGAACTTCCGTGACCACTTTGAGCAAACTCGTCAGTTTGCAACCTGTGAACTGCTCCCTGTTCTACGACAAGAAACTACTCTGATCCCTGCATCTAACTGTTTGTTCGTCAAGGTAAGTCCATGTACCATAATCATTTTGCGTCCAATTTTTTAATTTATATCTATTTGCTAGTAGTCATCAAATTGCATCCATGTTTTCTTTTCGTTCACGACAGTACATGCAAGGAACTAGTCACATGTTCTGAGTTTAGTCAAATTACTTTTTCTATTTTTTGAAAGTTATTGAAATACTTATCCGCATGTGAATAACGTGTATAGTTCCAAGAACCAAAACGGACCTTGCATTGAACCTTTTATGTGTCATTTACTGTTTTAACACATTGGTATTCATAGAGAATTGTTGATCTTTACTTTTCAGAACTTTCCATAATGCCTGCCTGTTCCATTGGCGGTTGCCCTTCGAAGACCCATAACAAATCTGAAGGTACTATAATGCATGTTTTCCCTAAGACAATAGATCAGATAAGAGAATGGGTCCGATATTGCGGATATCCAGCCTCTGAGCTAGAAAGTAGAGTCCTAGAAGTCTTTGCGGACAAGAGGGGTGATCGATACCGCATCTGCAGCAGGCACTTTAGCCCAGACATGTACTCCACATCATTGCTAATAAAGAAGAAAACACCGCGAGCGAGGCGAAAATTGCTCTCAACCGCTATTCCCACTCTATTCGTCCACATCCCTCCACTGGTGAGTCAAGTTTACGTATTTATCTCTCGGCCTTGCGGTAGTGTGTAGCATTAGCTAACAATAATTTCCCCATTTATGTATCCACTCAATATGAAGGCGGAAGATTCTCCATCCGTGTCGTTATTGCAGTCATCAGCCACTTCAAGCGCCTATCGGGTAATCTTACTTAGCTATTCTGACACTGACTTGTTTTAGGCATGTAAATCAATAGTTTTAATTGATCGTGTAATTATTTTACCTAATGGTACACCCTTGTACTCGTCCTCTAGTCTTTGTTTTCAGTTATAATTATTGTTATCCAAAATAATGCAAGTACTGTCTTTCAGGGAGATGCTGAGGAGTCCAACGCATTGACGACAACCGTAGATGTCACTCAGATGCTCGAGGTACGTTTCCGGACAGTTCCATCGATGGAGATCATCAGATCTTGCATTCTTGTAGCGTGATTGTTACACACAATGTTTCTTTCGTTTTTAGCCATTGATATGTCCTTCTGTCGTCGCCCTCCTATTTGTCTTCTTTTTTCAATATTGTGTTCATTACTAATGAAAGTCCTATGTTTCAGGGAGTCGATGGAGCATTAGTCCAAGTAGAAGGGGGAGCATGCAGTTACGGGTCGGCGCAACAGCTTGCAGAAGTGTGCACCGCAGTTACATCGTCCCTTGATGTTCTTATGCATTTCGAGGTATGGATACTGACAGCTCGATCAAGCGAAATCATATGACGTGATTACATCCGCTATACTTCCTTCTTTATTAACGCAAGTACTATGTTTCAGGGAGATGACGGAGCTTCTTCTACAAGAACATCACCCCTAGTAGTTGATGCAGATCTCTGGGTGGTGACACTTCCAACGATCGAGCAAATCGAATCATATTTACATATCCATTATTTATTTTAGACAACTGATCATTTGTGCAGGTCTATTTAGATGAGCCGTTGACGCCTGCTCAAAGTTTATGTTCTTTTTAACAAAATAGAAAAGCATACTAATGCAATTACTGTGTTTCAGGGAGTTGCTGAAGCGTCATCTTCAATAATATCATCAATGGAAGTCTATGCGGAGCCCGAGGTATGGATCTTGACAGTTCAATCTAACTAGATCAACAATGCGTGAACTATTGTCGTTTGAATGTTCTACACAATGCGTTCATTCGTGTTTTGCTATTGAGATGTACGTATGGGTATTGGTCCCCAAGTACATTTTGTGTTTTCAATATTATTATACATACTAATGAAAGTTCTATGTTTCAGGGAGTCGATGGAGCCTCAGTGAGTGATGGATGTGCTTATCATGAAAATATAGTCGTTGCAGCGCGAGAGGAAGTGGAGACATGCACACACGAGTCGGAGCAACAGCGTCCAGATGTTGAAGTTCGAGGCAAGAAAGTTTCAAAGAAAAGAAAGCAAAAGAAGGTTAGTGTCCTGTTCACTATATTATGTTGTCTTTCACTGTCAATAGTTCAATACTGTAAGTTGTGTTTAAACTGAACATCCCTTTTCTAATCTGTCCTCTAGTTGCGAGTGGGTGTAAGAACTAGATCTACACAGACAGTGAAGCGAACGAGAGATGTTGCTTGTCAAACCTTTTGGCAGGGACTTGAGACTGGAGATGCATCGTGCCAATGGGAAGAATATGAAGTGATTGACAATGGAGCTATACCACCACCAGCCATTGATAGTGAATGTCCTCCTGGTAGTTTGGATGCAGTCGGAGATCAATTCACAGAATCCACACCCGCAAAAAATAAGAGCGCGCGAAAGTTGAAGACATTGTTTTTTTCTCCCATCTCCGGACAAGGAACAGATGTTGCAATGGAAGAGAATGACGTGGACGACAATGAAACACCATCAATATCACTCAGCATAGCGGAAGACGATATCAGAGATTGTACCTTTCATGCGAGTGACATGTCCTCAACGTTACAGGCCGAACCAGCTGGGATGCAGAGTGACAGTATAAGGAAAGAGGCCAAATTCATTGTATTCGATAGCTGTTTGATGGATATTATTATGATGATGAAATGTGGGCATTCGGTTGGTGGGGAAGTATGTGGGGAGCCATTGATTAATGTGACTCGTGCAATTCGAGGCACTAACCTTAAAATACATGCCACCTGTACACAATATCATCCGTTCGCATGGTCTGCACAACCCATGCTGGGGCAACTGCCAGCAGGCAATCTACTTTGTGCAGCGGCCGCACTTTTTAGTGGTTCAAGTTTTAAAAAGTTACAGTATTTCTTTCAGTTTGTGGGAATCCATTTCATTGCGAAAAGTCAGTTCTACAAATACCAAACCGATTATCTATTTCCAGCCATCAGCGAAGCTTGGAGAATGGAAAAAATGTCAATGGAAAGTACATTCGCGGGCAAACGCTTCAGGCTAGCCGGTGATGGACAGTGCGACAGCCCAGGATTTTCAGCCAAGTACTGCACCTACCACTTTCAGGACATGGAAAGTAAGAAAATTGTGAGTTCGGTGGTCGTGCAGGTGTCACAAAGTACATCCTCAGTGGCCATGGAGAAAGTTGGCTTTGTAGCATCATTGCAAGAACTACAATCGCGGGGAATGGTGATCGACCTGATAGCCACGGACAGACACGTTTCAATTGCCAAGACAATGAGAGAAGAGTACAAAAATATAAATCACCAATTTGACGTATGGCATCTTGCAAAAACAATCAATAAAAAATTGTCGGCTGCAGGAAAAAAAAAAGATATGCAAGGTATTTCACAGTGGTCCAAGTCAATCAGCAACCATCTTTGGTGGAGCTCAAAAACATGTGAAGGGTCGTTGGAAATTCTACTGGAAAAATGGCGGTCAGTAATGTTGCACTGTAGCAACGTACATCGATGGTCGACAAATGAGCATTTCCACAAATGTGAACATGGCCATTTGTCCACAGAGGAGGCACGGAAGAAGAAGTGGTTGATTCCTTCATCACCCACTCACAAGGCCATTGAAAAGATTGTATTTGATAAAACTATAACAAGAGATTTGAGGGGACTCACGGAATTCTGCCACACAGGAGATTTGGAGGTGTTCCACAATATGTGCCTAAAGTACAGGCCCAAAAGATTGCATTTTGGCATGGAAGGCATGAAAAATCGGACTCTTCTAGCGGTCTTGGCACATAACCATAATGTTGGCCGTCAACAAAGTAGGACGACCGGAACTTTAGGGACGCTTCGCTACAATAAGGCCTTCACTAAAAGAAGTAAACAATGGGTGATCAAACCAGTGTTTGAGGATATGCAATATGAGTTTATTGAGAGACTTATCGTAGATGTCCTCGATAGGCACATACATGGAGTGGTGAACGAACCTATGCAGGGGACAACTGCATTGCCACCCAACATTGCCTCTGTTCCATGTCCACCTAAAGCAGAGCTCATTGAGAAATACACATCACGGTTTAAATGATTGTAATTTGATTGTCTGTTCTCTCGAGTCTCCTCATGTTGCAGGCCCATTGCAATTAAACCAAACAGTAATATAAATCATTTTTACAAAAATTATAGAATGTTTCCGTATTGCAAAAACATGGCCGACCCATAGGGACAATAAAAAAAAAGGCACGCAGACAAGATGTCCCTAAAACTAACTGCAGCTAACTAGAAATGTGTGCTCGCTCAAAGTGAAGGTCAGCTGCTTTGATGTTTTGCTCGGGTGGCGGAACGGCCCACGACCCAATATAAGGTTCTATTGTGATTTGACCTTGACAGGCCGGGACCATCCTGAAAGACTAAGAAAAGATAATGAATAAAATTTCAGAAACGAAACGATGAGCCACGTTCATTAGAAGAAGTAACGTCGGCAAAGAAGGAGTGGTGTTTCGGGTCTGCCCTACACAGAGACACAATGGAAAATGCAAATATAATGTAAGTAACTTTTGATGAGTTTATACCGCAATTTCATTACTATACAGTGGCTTTAAAGACGGGTTCAGTTGTACTTGTTCGTTCTATGTGGCATATTGTTTTCTACCGCGCACTATCTTGAGGAGAAACATCTGCTTTTACTGAAGCACCTCAAAACCTTCCTCTTTGCTTCTGCTTTCTCTCTCCCTCTCCCCTGCTACAACTGGTCCACTGTCTGCGACCTCAGTCCTGGGCCCTTCCACTCTCCACCTGCACTGCCTCCCTGTCAACCCCTGCACTGGGGGACTGTCTCAGTATCCTACAGCCCCCCCTTCCCAGCACTTGTTCTGCACTTACCTTGCACTTGCCACCAGCTGGCCCTATTTATTTATTATTTTATGCTACTTACCTTGTACTCCACTCCCCCCCCCCTCCATGCCTCGCCACGCCTTTAAACACTTGTGTACACCCAGTAGCGCTGTCCTCGCTATGAAATGAATAATTTTAATAAGGATCTGATGGTGAGACTAATTTCATTTTTTATGTTTTTAGGTACATCATTCACTACTGTCTGTGTCACGAGTACCAGACACCGGCGGACGGCTTCTACAGCCGCCAGTTGCTTCTCCGCGTGAACAACGTTACCACCCTGACCATTTTATGGGACGATCGCCAAGTACAAGTATGCCCTTATGCGGTACTAACGGTTAGATGCAACATACCTACCGTTGTGGTGGCCTAGTGCCTCGTTGTTGGAACAGCCATGCGATTATCAGTGCGACCGAAGAGCTTATTTTTATCGTAAACCAACACCCTGTGTACTGCACACGAACATCGCTTCCCTCAAGACGAACTAATTTGGATCGAGAGCAAAGAAAAATGCAAATCGCTGAATATTCTCTAAACATTTGATGTCCAATAAACGTACTTTGCCAAATGTACAATCTTGCCGTTTGCTTTTAAACCACGGTTTCACATTCCGAATTGTGGCGCTGTATTGTGAGATGCTCTAAGACCCTGTGTACAGCAAAGGACCATCGCGTTCCTCAATACGAACTTTTTGGAACGTGAGCAAATAAAAATGCAAATCGCTGAATATTCTCTAAACATTTGATGTCCAATAAACGTACTTTGCCAAATGTACAATCTTGCGGTTTGATTTCAAAGTACAGTTTCATATTCCGAATTGTGGCGCGCAGTATTGTGAGCTGATCTGTGTTGATTTCCGGGGTCTGTGTGGAGTCGCGTAGAAGACGCCTGGGCGCGTTTGCCTACGCAGCTCAGTCACGTCACGGATAGAGGCGGGGAATATGAATGTTTTGATAAAGTCTGTTTCAGGGGCGGGGGATTTGATTTAGTGCCGCAAAGGCAGGTGAGCCAGGTCGATGCGGCGGAATGATAGGATTATCACAAAATGGAGGCTGATTTCGAGTGCGATAAGGGGCGAAAAGTCGGGTAAGGTCCATAGGAAAGTTTCCTACGATCTACCGATTTATGCTTACAAACACATGGCCGACCCGTAGGGACAATAAAAAAAAAGTCCCGGAACTCTCCTTTAAGATCCTTTTCAACTCACAGACATACGCACTTATTAATCTTTACAGAAACCCAGCAGGCATTACTGATGACAGCTTTTATGATGCTCTTTCCTGTCTTTTCGAACATATCTCTGATCAAAATAATGTCTCAGGAATATTGTTAATGGGTGATTTAAACTTTTCTTGCTTTCATTCGAACAAGAGGAATAGGAATCGGGAAGGTGCAAGATGGTATTCCTTTATGGAAGATCATGGCTTAAAGATGGTAAATGGTGCAATCATAGGTGACATTCCACCTATGAATACCTGGGAAAGAGGCTCCTCCAAATCTACCATCTATTATATTTTTGTATCTAATTCCATCTTCATGAATACCAGCAAATTTGTTATAATCAAACAGATATCCAGTGATCACCACCTCTTAGCCTTATTCTGGGCGGTGGAAAGTGGTGATCACCTGAAAACTGCACTGTACTATAAACATACTGTATCTGTTAACAATGGCAGAAACCGCTTCAAATGGTCTGTCAATAAATTACCAGCTTTGAATGATGCTATTCTAAAAAATCAAAGTTCACACAAGCCTGGTTCTTATATAGATATCTTAAGCACCTTCGCGAATCTTTATCCTGTTTGTAGTAAACCAGTTAAAAGACATGTTCATGGCTTTGATCTAGCTCTCTGTGAACGAAAGAAAGCCTACAGAAGAGAGATCAGAAATTATCAGAAATGACCCATGATTGATCGAATTAAAGCAGTTAAAGTTGCCTCTTCGAGATATCGAAATTGGGTTCGAGCAAGGCGAGCTACCTTGTACCAACTAGATGGTGAATGCTTTCTGTCAGCTTGCCGTAGTAAAAATTTGGCCATGATCTGGGAGCTGTTGCATAAATGTAACATCTCATCCCAAGATCATGTGCAGCTCAATGGCGTACCTGAATTGGTGTGGGTTACACATTTTTCGTCCTTATACGACGATCCTATGATGAATTACTATAATTACAATAGTAACGCTGTAAACAGTTGGACTTTACATTGTACAAGATGTGCTACTCAAGCCTTTATCAAAGCTTCTTCATCATCTAGAGCGGCAGGCCTGGATGGGCTGACCAATGTAATGCTCAAAAAAAACATAACAGAATGGGCACTAATCCTGAATAATACTTTTCATCACATATTACAAACTAAAAATATTCCGCAATCATGGCGTTCTTCTGTAATCATTCCGGTCTATAAAAAAGGTGATCGAATGAATCCTAAAAATTATCGTCCAATAACGTTACTAGACGTGCCAGGAAAAATGTTCTCCAGACTGGTGCTAAGAGATTTTAATGCTTGGTCAAATAAAGTAAATCAACGTGACCCAGCACAAACTGGTTTCGTGGCAGGTCTAGGCACTGGCGTTAATTTAATTACTTTACATGCTATAAAACAACGAGCAATTCATAAGAAGCAAGCCAGATATTTTGCGTTCGTAGATCTTCATTCCGCTTTTGATTCGGTCTCAAGACCAAAACTTATAGATAAGTTAATCAAAGCGGACTGCCCATCCACTCTTATTGACATTATTTTTGCCCTCCACTCACAAACTAAGGTCTATGTAAGGCTAAACTCTGAGGGTCTTTTATCAACCCCAATTCCAACGTATAGAGGGCTGAAACAGGGGTACATTTTAGCGTCTGCCTTATTCAATTTTTTCATTAATGATGTACGTTGCATTTTTGGCAAAGTAATCGCTGATGCTCCTAAATTGAACAATGTAAAAATTTGTGCCTTATGGTATGCGGACGATCTTGTTTTGGTATCAAAAACTTCAAGTGGTTTACGCAATCTTCTGTCAGCATTATGCTCTTATTTCAAAGAAAATGAATTGGTAGTAAACACGAGTAAAACACAAATTGTCTCGTATGTTCCTAAAGGCTTACGCAAACACTTAATGAACTGGCAGATCAAGGGGACACCCTTAAAGATGGTACCAAATTATGTTTATTTGGGTCTTATCTTTGAGGGCAGTCCAACGTTAGACTCACATCTAAATAAAATTAAGCAGAAGTTAACCACGGCAATCTGTCAGACACAAGTAATCATTTCTAAATATGGTAAATTTTCCATCAAAGCTGCCATTACTTATTGGGACCAGAATGTCGTAGCAACCATTCTTTATGGTCTGGAAACACTAATTGTCCCCTCAGGGTTTCTTAATTTATTAGAAGCCAAGTTTTGGCGTGCAATTTTAAATTTACCCCAATGTATTCCTGGTGTGTTAATAAGATATGAATTGGGAATAATTTCTCTAAGTGCATTATATAACTGGCGCCTATGTGCCTTATTTCGCAAAAATGCTTATTATCTACATATGATAACTCTACATTATCCACCATCTCAAGCTATTTGCTCAATTCTACAGAAATATTTCCGAAATATTGGTCTATGAAAATATTAACAATTATGGTGCATGCAGACATATCACTTGAACTTCTTACGGTTCAGCCAGAGCAAGCAAAGAAGAAGGTTTATATGATGGACTGGATTGACACCAGAACTCAGTGTTTAACTTATAAAGACTTTGATTCTACAATCTTTGGCCCAAAACGTTTTAAAAACATTGCTTCTTATTTATGCTTAGCACCATCTGCTGCCTTAAGAACTGCCATTCTTCGTTTGAGGCTTAACATCTGGCCCACCTGTGAGGTTAAAACAAGAAGGAAACAAATCTCCTCTGACCTCAACTGGTGTAGGTTCTGTAAAAATGTTATGATTGTAGAATCTCTTCAACACTTAATATTGGAATGTCCGGCACTTAGTACTTTAAGAAAATTGCACTTTGTTAATCATTTTGCATATTTTGCACAACTTGATCCAAAAAATAGATGGGTCGCCTTGGCAGCCACTGAATGTATGAGTATAAGAATTGCAACGATTAATTTTTTACAGGCCTTGAACCTAGAATGGTGATTTTACAGCAAGTTATGAATTTATATGGTTTTTCTTAATTGGATTTTATGCTCATGAATTTTTCTAATCTGTATAAATTGAAAAAGTTGATGCAATTTCAACTATATTCAATAAATAAAAAAATAAAAAAATAAAAATAACCAATGCCCTAAACAGAACATTGCACTGTCCATCAGCACAAGAAACAAAAGAGACATTACTAATTAGAAACTGCTCCCTTTAATCCTACCTATACTAAACAATGCCTCAGTGATGTGCGCGGACCCCACAGTCCTGATCGATACCTTCAATCAAACTATCCTTAAAGTCATGAATACCATCGCCCCAATCAAACAGCGGAAACCTAAACCTCGTGCACATCTCAACTCGTGGTTCACGCCACATTTGAGAGCACCCCAAAAGGAAAAGCGAAATGCTGAGGCCCGCTGGAAAAGCCATCCTTCAGATGCAAATAAGGACAGCCTTATTATAGCCTCCCTCAACTACAAAGAGGCAATTTTCCAAGCGAAAAAAAGATACCTATAACAAGCGTATCCTTCAAGCTGAATCTAATACTAAAGAGCTCTTCAAGATACTTAAAGTACATGAATCCCCAGTAGTCCCACCTGATACCAGAAGCAACGATAGCACATGGTGTGCGAATATACAAAAAGCACTTCTAGACGAAATCTCCACACATCAAACAAAAATCAATGCCAAAAAAAGCAGCTTACTGACTGACTCACAGTACAGTAATCCCACGGGCAAAACTAGCCTTCCACTACATAACCACAAACCATTTAGCTTTACACCTCTATCCATCAATGAGGTGGAAAACATCATCCATAAACTTAAACCTTCTAACTGTCAAGGTCACACGTGCTCAGCCCCCATCATCTAGGAGGCTACCTATGAATTAGCACCTTTCATCACCGCTTTCATAAATTCGTCCTTCATCACCGGCATCGTCCCTGATAACCATAAGGATCCGTGGGTCATCCCACTACTCAAAAGACCGTCATTCGACCCGAGCAACTCTACCAATTACAGACCTATTGCGACCGTCCCCTTTCTACTTAAAATACTTGGACGAGCCGCCTACCTGCAGATCCAGGATTATCTAGAATCTAATAAATTCCAAGGCCTCAGATAATCAGGTTTCTGACGAGGCATGGAACAGAAACCGCCCTTATCACTTTAAAAACGCAAGATAAAGATAAAGGCAAGCTGGCCCTCTTACTATTGCTAGACCTATCAGCAGTATTTGATCTGGTTAACCATCAAATTCTCTGCCATCACCTTAAAACTGCTGCCCACTTCTCAGACAAAGCCACAACTTGGATTAGTTCCTTTCTGGTGAATAGATCTATGAGGGTCTTCTCCCCCTCTGCCTCCGCTGAACCTTCCCCTGTCCCGTGGGGGGTCCCTCAAGGATCCTGTGTTTCACCTACACTCTATAACGTGTGTACAAAGCCTCTCTTCGATATTCTTGACTATTTTGGTGTCACCTACACGAACTACGCAGATAACACCCAAATACTCATTCCAATCACTGGTGACCACACAGCTGATTCCAAAGCCCTCAACAATGTCTATCGGGTCATCCAGGCTTGGATGGCAGAACACGCGCTTTGCCTTAACGATGAGAAGACAGAGCCTCTCATCCTAGGCTCCAACCACAGACTCAATAGATTAGACCCAGCATTAAAATCCTTCATCATTGATCATTGATGGCAATAGTATCCAGGGATCCAAGGACACAAAAACCTTAGGCATATATCTTGATGCTGCCCTGTCCCTCACTAGACAAACTAACGCGGTTATCTCCTCATCATCCTACACATGTAAACTTATTACAGCATGTCGAACTTTCCTTACAACAGCCAATTGTGCCATCCTTGCTAGAACCCTCATCATGTCGAAGCTTGACTATTGCAATGCCCTTTATCTAGGGACTAGTCAAAGGAACTTAAGCACATTACAGGTAACCCAAAACAATGCTATTAGGGCAGCACTAAATATCTCAAGGAACCAGCATATCTCCGACGCCAGACGTAGCCTTCACTTGCTTTCGGTCTCTCAAAGAATCTCCCTTAAAACTCTCGCACTCACGCATAAATGCTTGACCAACCAGGACCCAGATTACTTGGTGAACCGCTTCATACCACATACCTCTATCCGCCAACAGAGATCATCAGCCCAAGTACACTCTCTTTCAATACTGAGGTTCAAGCTCCAGAAAGTAGGGGGGGCCAGCTTCCCGGTCCTCGCTGCCAAGTTGTGGAACTCACTTCCCAATGCACTCAGATCCGCATTCTTCCACTCTTTTAAGATCAAAGCTAAATTGTGGCTTATAGCACAGGATTTGCAAAGCGACCGTCCTGTTAGTTCCTATGCTTAGCTCTTGTGCTGTTCTGACCAACACTTGTAATTATCTTGATTATTATCTGTTAAATATCTTATACGTTTTGTTTGTATATACATTGTTATCTGTGTCTGCATACCATCTCTCCGTAACTTCAAGAAATACACCCAGATGCCTTTGGGCTAGGTGCGCTATATAAATAAAATACAAATACAAATACCTCTGTATGACCACTTTGACCTCTCTCTCAATAATTGTACAGTCCACAATCTTCCTCCTCTTACAAAACCGATGCCTCTTGGTACTTGTAGTTTCTTGTTTCTTTTGGTTTGCCTTCTTTGGCTTCTTTCATAGTTCATATATTTTGCCCTCTTCGCATATTCAGAGTTCAATTACTTTGCTTTTCATTCATTCAACTTTCTTTCGGGATCGTGATTGCTTTCTTGCCTTTAATTCCCGATAAACTCAGAACACTTCACAGAGACTTTCGAATACACGATTTGACCTTGCAGGACCACTTTGTTACTTTGTATCCATTCCTCTTACAATTCAACAATTGTCCTTTCCACTACATGTTTTATCGGCATACGTGCAACCTTCAACTTTTGAGTCACTGTTACTTTTGCTTTTAAGACAAACCAGACTTTTTGTGCCTTCAATAAGTCACTGGTCATGTTACTCAGCCTTCTTTCATCATCACGCTACATGCAGCAGTCAAGGCCATTTCCAATGCCTCCTCCGCTCCTCCCCAACTCTGTTGTTCACCCAGAAGGGTTGTGGGCTGCTTCCAAGTACCTTGAAGGTTTATTTCCTCTGCTCACTCAGTTTCAGTCTTTGAACGCTTACAGCTTCCGGAAAGTGGGGGTTTCTCATCTGGCTCTGTATCAATCTTTGTAACTGCAGATCAGACCATTGGCCTTCCGACTCCCATCGCCTGGTTTGCATCAGCCCCGAAAGAGCTGTTCCTTCTCAGTGGTCCCTGTTTTTTGTGTATGGGGACCTGACTCTAATTTGCTTACAATGTGCCTGTTTACACCATCTTTTATTCATCCGAACGGGAGTGTTAACAAGTGAGAGGTGTATATAGTTAGGAATACGTATCTGACTCTGCCTGGCCTCATTACAGGGACGGAGCCAGTGCAAGTCAGTGGAAGTAATCTGCCTGACCTTATTCCTCATCTTCCTTGGCTCAGTAGTGTTTCCAATGTAATGTGAGAGGAATTATGGCAGTTGTAGTTTCCCATAAGATAAACAGAGATATAGGTAAAATGGGTGTGGAAATAGGGGGATACCATGTCTCACCATCAGGTGTTTCTCCTCCACTCCCTGAGGACACCCTACCCAGGCGATCCTTACTCGCTTGTTTACCCCCAGGGTCAGGATCCAAAAGCGATACCCTTTCCCTGACCGCCTAAGTACGGGATCCCCAGGGACTAGGTTGTGAAACACCCTCTGTTTTTTTACACTTCTGAATCAAAAAATGCAACCCAGGAGAATGTCTCCCTTCTCCTGGGTCCGCAACTCAAAGTACTCTTTTATCCGTTCTTCACAATAGTTCTTATGAGCCCTTCTAATTCCCTCTAGGCTTCTCTGAAGGCTCTTTTGAATGTACTGCACTCTTTCTCTCAGTCTTTGACAACCGTGTCTCACTTACCGAGTCGAGGGATACTGCTCCCAAGGCTCTTGTCACTTTGGTTACTGTTGGAGCAGTTACTGACCAAGGCATTCCTCCCAACTGTTTTTATCCTCAATGCGATTACTGACGTAAGGGAGTGATCACTCCTGAGGCTTTCTTCACAATTCTTATTCTCAATGTATTTACTGAGATGAGGGAGATCACTCCTGAGGCTTCCTTTACAGTTTTTATTCTTAATGTGATTACTGAGTTGAGGGAGAGCACTCCCGAGGCATGTTTCACATGCCCCGACTCCCGTAACGGGTCTCCCACGGGTCTCCCATTGCTTCCGTTACCTTTACTATGGTTGTAGCACGTCAGTGGTTCTTCCTGGGGTATTGGGCTTCAAAATTACCAACCAACGCTTGTTCGGATTTGCGCTTCTCTCTCCGAGGACCCACTGAATCTCTGCGGATGTTCCAGGTAGATGGTATCGGTATAATTGCGGGACCACTCAGTCCACCTCCTTGAGTTCATGCCACGTCTCCTGGATTCCTGCTTCCAGATCAACTTCTTCTTGCGTGGCCATAGAAGGACTCTTCTGGTCTGCGGCCAACATCCTCCCAGTGTCTGAGTAGCTCCTGCAACATCTCGTCTTCTCTCCCAGTTCGAATCTCCCGGGGTGACCAGGATTTACACCTGTTGCTCTCCATAGTAAGCCCATCTTTGCTTTTTATCTTGTCTGACTGGGACCTCCCCAGCCGAGTGCCATAGTCTGTCTTCAGGCTTCTTCAGGCTTATTTGAGTACTCCTCTTGCCTCTTTTGGGCCATCTCATCCCATAACCTTTCACATGAGTGTTTTGCATGACTCCTTGAATCTTCCTCTTCTTTGTAGTACCTTCATAGTACAAGTCCTGGTAAGACTGAGTGTTCATGTTAAAGGTATCTAAACTTACAGGATGAAGAGAAGGAGTATCACAATAGTACACAGAAGTACTGTCAGCCTAGAACTCGGCAGATCTTAAAGGTTTCATAGTTTTTAGGAAAAGTGGATAAGGGAGTTCCATCATGGAATGGGAGTTCTTATCTCCTTGTGAGGTCCTCCTGCTTTTTACCACCCCTAGGGGGGACTATCGGGTAGTGGCCTCACCTTTCTAGCCTAACAGGGAAGGTCTCCCCCTTGGGGCGAAGTGACATGATCCCATGATTCATCACAGCGGGCAAGGAGGAGTGGTGAGAGTAGGGTCTAGGAGGGGGCTGGAGGAACGAGAGCAGGGGAGGAAAATTGAGTCTCCAAGCACAGATGACCAGAAAAAATACAAGCTGCTTACCATGCAGATATAGAAATATAGAAGCTTCAATGTTCATGTTAAAATGGGGGCCAGGGACCAGGACCACAGAGAAAACATTCTGCTCCTTTCAGCAGTTCCGTACATGTGACCATAGCATCAGCTAATCAGGATTCAGTGTGGGCAGGCAAGGAGGAGTGGGCAGAGGAAGGACATAGGGGGCTGGAGGAAGGAGAGCAGGGGAACAAAATGGAGTCTCCAAGCATGGACGGCCAGAAAAAACACAAGCCACTTACCACGCAGATGTAGAAGCTGCAAGGTCTGTGTTTAAATGGGTGCCAGGGACTGTGACACACAGAGACAACTCTCTGCTCCTTTCAGCAGTTCAGTGTATGTGACCGTAACACCATCCAGTCAGGATTCAGAGTGTGCAGGCAAGGAGGAGTGTGGAGAGGAGGACCTGGGAGGGGCTGGAGGAAGGAGAGCAGGGGAGCAAAATGGAGTCTCCAAGCATGGATGGACAGAAGAAATACAAGCCACTTACCACGCAGATGTAGACACTACAAGGTCAGGGTTCAAATGGGGGCTAGCGACCGAGACACAAAGAGACAACTCTCTGCTCCTTTCAGCAGTTCCGTGCACATGACCATAGCACCAGCCAATTAGGATTCAGTGTGGGTGGGCAAGGAGGAGGGTCATGAGGAGGGCCGGGGAGGGGGGTGGAGGAAGGAGAGCAGGAGAGCAAAATGGATACTCCAAGTGCTGATGGCCAGAAAAAACACAAGCTGCTTACCGTGCAGATATAGAAGCTGCAAGGACCATGTTAAAAAATAAAATAAAGGTACTATGCTAAAGGTACTAAATAAAATTGTTTCACAGCAGCCAAATTGCAGAAAATAAAATACAAACAGTGCTTATTAGGATTGAGACTTTATGCAAAGAAAAGCCGTGGGACCACAAGGTACAACATGTGTACCTATTTTCAATATCTTCAATATCTTCAATATCTCTCCTTAAGGTCAGACGCAGAGAGAATTGATCTAGATTGCCAAATAACCCAGGAGTAGGTAGATTCTGCAATCAGATCACTTTCCAGTACAAAGCCCCAGGCCCAGATAGATTCTCTAAATACAAGGCATTTAAATCTAGCAGGACCTAACATTTAACCAATTCGGTCAATTCTTCTAATCTCCAGTGCAGTTTCTACCTTTACACCTACATTTTCAATTACTTATACTCAAGCCAGGTAAAAATCCTTTGACCAACAACGAGCCCAATTTCTCTCCTCATTGGAAACACAAAGAGTTTTGTGAATTTATTGTTTCAAGGCTGATGCATGTACGCCCCTCAAAGATGCAAGGGAATCAAACAGGCTCCATCACTATTCGTAGCACGCAAGTCAATGTCTGGTGAGCGGTCAATCTGAAAAGAATGGGGGCAAGGGCACTGAACAAATGTTTGCCATATTGGTGCTCGATGCCAATGAGGATTTTGACAGCATATATTGGGCACATATCAAGATATTGAAGAAAGTTAGAATGGGGCTTGGTTATTCAAAGTAGATTTTGGCCAACTTCCTAACACGAGAAAAATAGAGTGAACGGCTACCCCTTTCATAGACGCACAGGAGGTGCACCTTTTCTACAGTTAGGATATCTTATATATATGCTAATCCAAGGATCACAGAGGCAATGTCATAAAACAAAATTTAATAAAAGAGTTAACAATTACAAAATAGGCAGGAGGCCTAGAAAACACAAATGTTTAAAGAAAGCAAGGGAAAACCAAGATGAATGATTGGTGGGTTAGTAACAGTTAAGTGCAAAATTCTTGTACTTCTTCATCAATAGCTGTGCGCAATTGTTGGTTACTATGAAAGGGGTAGCCGTTGACTCTATTTTTCTCTTGATATTCTCCGTCAGAGTCAGGCCCCCATACACAAAAACAGGGACCACTGCCCCCCCATATACTTCTTTCAACTTCCTAACACGACATACCTAACCGAGAACAAATCACTCACAAAGCACATTTCAATGTACACAGACACATGTCAGGGCTGCCGCTTTCTCCACTCATCGCTGCCCTTTCATGTGGATGATGTCGACTTGTTTCTAGGGAACCTGGGAAATATTTACAGGAGGCTACAAACAAATTGGCCAGGTTTAAAGAGGCCTCTGGATTCTCAATTATGCTAAATCGAAAGGACTAAAAATGTTGGAGTTGTATGAGGCCATTACAAGATTAGTGTTATTTCCAGTTCCATTGGGAGGGGCAGTATCTCAACTAGCCGGGTAAAAGGTGGACTTTAAATATAACATTATATAATATTAACATTCCTCCAATATGGAATTATTGCAAGGAAGAACTTGAGCAATTGTCATTGCAAGAGATTTTGTGGCTGGTCATGTGACTGCCATTAAAATTACTTCTTCCCAGAGTCTTGCATTTATTTTAGTTTGTTACTGGTCAAGATCCACAAGGGAGGCCTTTTTTAGGCTGAGGGTTGCACAGAGAGTTCTGGGGTCCACAATATTTCCCGCCCCTAGATACTTCCATCAACCCAGGAACCAACGGTCATGGAGGAGGTCTCAAAGGTGATGGAAGCATAATTTACCCGTCCGATATTCAACCTGACTTCCAAAGTATTAAGTGCAGAAGAAATGTCAGTCTTAGCAAAAGGGTTATCCTTTGTTCCCCCAAACTGCAAATATTGGTTCACTATAGAGTCAGAACTTTACAGGGTTTTGAGAAGTATCTGACTAAAAGCCTTTTTTCTTAATCAGAAACCACAGGAACCAGTTGACGACATGGGTTTACATGTGAAATCCGCCCCCAGATACTTTTATGAACCCAGGAACCAACGGTCATGGAGGAGCTCTCAAAGGTGATGGAAGCATAATTTACCCTTCCAATATTCAACCTGACTTCCAAAGTATTAGGTGCAGAAGAAATGTCAGTCTTAGCAAAAGGGTTATCCTTTGTTCCCACAAACTGCAAATATTGGTTCACTATAGTCAGAACTTTACAGGGTTTTGAGAAGTATCTGACTAAAAGCCTTTTTTCTTAATCAGAAACCACAGGAACCAGTTGAAGACATGGGTTTACATGTGAAATCCCCATTTATCCCAATGGACAGTCAGACCCCAAAAAGAAATTCTTGTCTTTGAGAAGTGTGTACTGCAAGAAATCCAGAAACGGCAGCAGACAAAAATCCACATTTTGCCATAATTTGTCGAATTTGGAGCGGGTGGCCCTCAAATCTCTTAATGCTAACCAAGAGCTGGTAACAAAACTGGATGATAAGGATAGGGGCATTGTGATTTTACAGGTAGTTCAATATCGCCAAATGGTGACTGATCTGCTTGAGGAACAGGCAAATGAAAAGAAACAAGAGAAAGAACCGACCCCAGCGATATGCCAGGAAATATTAGAGATAATAGGGAGAGGTCTGACAAATAATTGGATCTCGGAACCAG
This sequence comes from Ambystoma mexicanum, assembly GCF_040938575.1. NCBI lineage: Eukaryota > Metazoa > Chordata > Amphibia > Caudata > Ambystomatidae > Ambystoma > Ambystoma mexicanum. The sequence continues at coordinate 439,151,258 of NC_090930.1, read as the reverse complement.
AACAGGCATACCTAAAATTCACAAGAACCAGCACAGACCGCCAGGAAGATCTATCATTGCAGGTTGTGGCTCAGTGTTTGAACCCGCATGTACATTTCTGGATTGTTTTCTAAAGCCCTTAATTCAATTGACAGAAACGTATCTCAGGGATACTATGTAAACCATCAAGTGTTTTGAAGGGATAGATATTGAATACCAAGTAGATCCTCTAGTGACCATGGACACCCAGCCACTTTAAACAAGTATGCCTCAAACACAGAAAATTGACTGTATCTGAGAAGAACTAGACCATCACAATATACAGGATAGAGTCCCGACCCATTTCTTGATTGACCTTCTCACAGTGTCACTTACCATAAATGTCTTCACTTTCAATAAAATCTAATATCAGTAGATTGCGGGCATGGCAATGGGTGCAGCATTTGTGCCCAGCCTGGAAATCATCTTTATGGCCCAATTCGAAAAAAATCCCTGTTCTCAGTATCAATAACCCATTCCACAATGAGAGCTATAAGTGGAAGTGGTATATCGATGACATCATCTTTTGTGTGAGCAAGTGTCTGTCTGTGTTTAGATGTTCTCTTTGTTAGTCCAATTATGAATCACATGCTGGAAGACCACACTTCAGAATATTTTTCCTCTGATTAAAACACATATAAACCCAAGTGTCATTACCGTTTCTGAGCGTTAGAAATTTGGGAGATCTGTCTGTCATCTCCTGGACACTGTCTATTTGCTGCACCTGCTATTTAATAAGGCCAGCTTCTCTCTAACTAATCTTAACACAAACAATGTCTGGCATTCATAAGCTTGTTATCTTGACTCTTCTCCAGATGGTTCAATCCTCCCTTATTTTCACAGGGACCTTGTAACAGGGGCTACACAGATTAAGTAAGGGTCTCTTGGGGACCCAGACCTTTATTACTTCCCTCAGACCACCTAAATATTTCCCATGTGCATCCAAACTCCAGTTCATGAAGCAGCATGTGTCGGTTGGATTACAGAACATCAATTTTCCCACATAATCTCAAGGATTCTTGGGATATCCGAATTTTGATCCTGGCAGAATGATAGGACATCTCTTCATGTGTAGGTAGGGTGGATCTTCGGTTTGTGTAGCTTCATGCATTTTCTCGGTTATTTCAAGTACTACCTTAATTTGAAAAGGCCTTTTTCACAGTCTTCTTACATTGGCTGATTGCTACTCTTAGGGTACAGAATCGTAGTAGTACTAGAACCAGTATTGCTATCAGTATCTTGAATGCATTTGCTAGCGGGAAGGGATCCATGAAAACAAGTATAACATCCAATCATTATTTAAGACGTCTTCCACCTCCACAGTCATCTTCGTTTGCAGGTCTGTCAGGCGTGTTATTGCTTCTGTAAGGGTCCGACTCGCTTCATTGTGAGTAGGTGGGTATGTACAACAGGACGGACCAACCTTTGCACACCCGCCTCCTTCCATGGCTGTGATTAGATAGAGAACATATCTAGTCTGGCTCTCCGTTCTTCTTTTATGTCGTTGAAACCTTTTACTGTGGTGTTAATTGTCCGGAGCAATTCCCACCTCATGATTTGAAGCCATTTGGCGTTCACAGCAATTTGTACTCCTGGAAGAAACATGGCTGAGAAAACTACTGCCAACCTACTGAACAATCTATGTTCAGTTGGTATGTCCTTGCATTCTTCCTCTGATTTAGCTGGGAAATAGTTCTCTCTTTTTTCTCGTTTGAGTTTGAGGGTTCTTTTGTTCCTCAGGTGTGCATCCGTTTTGGGAAAGCCTGTAATCTGCAGATTGCTTTGAGGCACTACTAGGGCTGGCATGATCATCTGTACTATTGAACAAATGTTTCCCCACTTTGGTGGCAACTTTATATAGGCTCTTGATCCACAGGCCCAGTAGTGGTCCATCGGGACTGCTGTTCCTTTCTTCATGCCTTGTACATCAAAAATGCGATCACACTAGGAGGGTAATTCATAGAATTTAGCGCACAACTGGCGCACGCAGCTGGCGCACAGTGTGCGCGTGCGAATCTCTGCGCCAGCCGCGTGCGCTAAAATCCATTTCCGCGCACAGCGTATTCATGGATTTTAGCTACCAACACCAGCCGTGGCGCACATTGGCGCATCGACCCTGCAGCAGCGCCAATTACGCCCCCAAGAACGCCCCTCGCGCAAGGAAAAGCCATCAAAATCCCCAATCCAGCGCAAAGGGCTGTGCTAACCCTGTACCAGTATACAGGGCCGCCATACAGCACACGGCAAGCGGGGAACGTGTATTACTGGGGTTCGCGGGAAATTACACACGCGATCAGAGCATGGTACGTGTATTTCGTGTGTGGGTGGGAAGTTTCACATGCGATGGGAGCGGGGTACGTGTAATTCTGGGGTGCGCGGGAAGTTTCACACGCGATTGGCCCTGTGTGAGTGGGGTACGTGTATTCCTGGGGTTCGCGGGAAGTTTCACACGCGATAGGCCCTGTGCGAGTGGGGTCCGTGTATAACTGGGGTTTGCGGGAAGTTTCACACGCGATAGGCCCTTTGCGAGTGGGGTACGTGTATTCCTGGGGTTCGCGGGAAGTTTCACACACGATTGGAGCAGGGTACTTGTATTTCGGGGGTGCGCGGGAAGTTTCACACGCGATTGGAGCAGGGTACGTGTATTTCGGGGGTGCACAGGAAGTTTCACACGTGATTGTCCCTGTGCGAGTGGGGTACGTGTATTCCTGGTGTGCGCAGGAAGTTTCACACGCGTTTGTCCCTGTGCAAGTGGGGTACGTGTATAACTGGGGTTCACAGGAAGTTTCACACGCGATTGTCCCTGTGCGAGTGGGGTACATGTATTCCTGGTGTGCGCGGGAAGTTTCACCCATGATTTTGCTGTCAGAGTGGGGTGCGTGAATTTCGGGGGCGCGCGGGGAGTCCTACACGTGAATTGGCAGTGTAGGTCCTCCCAGGTGTTCCCTCTACACCCTCCACGGCCCCTGCAGGTAGCCCACACCACAGAGGATATCCCTGCACCCCTGGTCATGTCCAGCAGGCAGCCCAACCACCATGGGCATGCCCCCCAGCCAAGCCACATGTCACCTTGCACTACTGATCACCAACTCATGACCCCCTGCACCCCCACCCCCCAGCACTGAGGGGCACCTGCCAGCAGGCCCCCACTCATGTCCTCCTGCACCCCCACCCCCACCCCCCAGCAGTGAGGGGCACCTGCCAGCAGGCCCCCACTCATGTCCCCCTGCACCCCCACCCCCCAGCACTGAGGGGCACCTGCCAGCAGGCCCCCTGCCAGCAGGCCCCCACTCATGTCCCACTCATGTCCCCCAGCACCCCCACCCCCCAGCACTGAGGGGCACCTGCCAGCAGGCCCCAGCTCATGTCCCACTCATGACCCCCTGCACCCCCACCCCACAGCAGTCAGGGGCACCTGCCAGCAGGCCCCCACTCATGTCCTCCTGCACCCCCACCCCCCAGCACTGAGGGGCACCTGCCAGCAGGCCCCCACTTATGTCCCCCTACACCCCCAACCCCACAGCAGTCAGGGGCACCTGCCAGCAGGCCCCCACTCATGTCCCCAGCACCCCCACCCCCCAGCAGTCAGGGGCACCTGCCAGCAGGCCCCCACTCATGTCCTCCTGCACCCCCACCCCCATCCCCCAGCAGTGAGGGGCACCTGCCAGCAGGCCCCCACTCATGTCCCCCAGCACCCCCACCCCACAGCAGTCAGGGGCACCTGCCAGCAGGCCCCCACTCATGTCCCCCTGCACCCCCACCCCCCAGCACTGAGGGCCACCTGCCAGCAGGCCCCCACTCATGTCCAACTCATGTCCCCCAGCACCCCCACCCCCCAGCACTGAGGGGCACCTGCCAGCAGGCCCCAGCTCATGTCCCACTCATGACCCCCTGCACCCCCACCCCATAGCAGTCAGGGGCACCTGCCAGCAGGCCCCCACTCATGTCCTCCTGCACCCCCACCCCCCAGCACTGAGGGGCACCTGCCAGCAGGCCCCCACTCATGTCCCACTCATGTCCCCCTACACCCCCAACCCCACAGCAGTCAGGGGCACCTGCCAGCAGGCCCCCACTCATGTCCCCCAGCACCCCCACCCCCCAGCAGTCAGGGGCACCTGCCAGCAGGCCCCCACTCATGTCCCCCTACACCCCCACCCCCAGAACTGAGGGACACCTGCCAGCAGGCCCCCACTCATGTCCCACTCATGTCCCCCAGCACCCCCACCCCCCGGCACTCAGGGTCACCTGCCAGCAGGCCCCCACTCATGTCTCATCCATGTCCCCCTGCACCCCCATCCCCCAGCAGTCAGGGGCACCTGCCAGCAGGCCCCCACTCATGTCCCCCTGCACCTCCACCCCCCCAGAACTGAGGGGCACCTGCCAGCAGGCCCCCACTCATGTCCCACTCATGTCCCCCAGCACCCCCACCCCCCAGCACTCAGGGTCACCTGCCAGCAGGCCCCGCTCATGTCCCATCCATGTCCCCCTGCACCCCCACCCCCCAGCAGTCAGGGGCACCTGCCAGCAGGCCCCCACTCATGTCCCCCTGCACCCCCAACCCCCAGCACTGAGGGGGACCTGACAGCAGGCCCGACTCATGTCCCACTCATGACCCCCTGCACCCCCACCCCACAGCAGTCAGGGGCACCTGCCAGCAGGCCCCCACTCATGTCCCCTGCATTCCCACCCCCCCCAGCACTGAGGGGCACCTGCCAACAGGCCCCCACTCATGTCCCCCTGCAACCCCACCCCCCAGCAGTCAGGGGCACCTGCCAGCAGGCCCCCACTCATGTCCCCCTTCACCCCCACCCCCAGCAGTGAGGGGCACATGCCAGCAGGCCCCCACCCATGTCCCCCAGCACCCGCACCCCACAGCAGTCAGGGGCACCTGCCAGCAGACCCCCACTCATGTCCCACTCAGGTCCCCCTGCACCCCTACCCCCCAGCAGTCAGGGGCACCTGCCAGCAGGCCCCCACTCATGTCCCACTCATGTCCCCCTACACCCCCAACCCCACAGCAGTCAGGGGCACCTGCCAGCAGGCCCCCACTCATGTCCCCCAGCACCCCCTCCCCCCAGCAGTCAGGGGCACCTGCCAGCAGGCCCCCACTCATGTCCCCCTGCACCCCCACCCCCAGAACTGAGGGGCACCTGCCAGCAGGCCCCCACTCATGTCCCACTCATGTCCCCCAGCACCCCCACCCCCCGGCACTCAGGGTCACCTGCCAGCAGGCCCCCACTCATGTCTCATCTATGTCCCCCTGAACCCTCACCCCCCAGCAGTCAGGGGCACCTGCCAGCAGGCCCCCACTCATGTCCCCCTGCACCCCCACCCCCCCAGAACTGAGGGGCACCTGCCAGCAGGCCCCCACTCATGTCCCACTCATGTCCCCCAGCACCCCCACCCCCCAGCACTCAGGGTCACCTGCCAGCAGGCCCCCACTCATGTCCCATCCATGTCCCCCTGCACCCCCACCCCCCAGCAGTCAGGGGCACCTGCCAGCAGGCCCCCACTCATGTCCCCCTGCACCCCCAACCCCCAGCACTGAGGGGCACCTGCCAGCAGGCCCCGACTCATGTCCCACTCATGACCCCCTGCACCCCCACCCCACAGCAGTCAGGGGCACCTGCCAGCAGGCCCCCACTCATGTCCCCCTGCACCCCCACCCCCAGCAGTGAGGGGCACATGCCAGCAGGCCCCCACTCATGTCCCCCAAAACCCACACCCCCCAGCAGACAGGGGCACCTGCCAGCAGGCCCCCACTCATGTCCCACTCATGTCCCCCCAGCACCCCCACCCCCCAGCAGTCAGGGGCACCTGCCAGTAGGCCCCCACTCATGTCCCGTTTCACCCCCACCCCCAGCAGTGAGGGGCACATGCCAGCAGGCCCCCACTCATGTCCCCCAGCACCCGCACCCCACAGCAGTCAGGGGCACCTGCCAGCAGGCCCCCACTCATGTCCCCCAGCTCCCCCACCCCCCCCAGCACTGAGGGGCACCTGCCAGCAGGCCCCCACTCATGTCCCACTCAGGTCCCCCTGCACCCCTACCCCCCAGCAGTCAGGGGCACCTGCCAGCAGGCCCCCACTCATGTCCCAGTCATGTCCCCCAGCACCCCACCCCCCAGCAGTCAGGGGCACCTGCCAGCAGGCCCCCAATCATGTCCTCCTGCACCCCCACCCCCCAGCACTGAGGGGCATCTGCCAGCAGGCCCCCACTCATGTCCCACTCATGTCCTCCTGCACCCCCAACCCCAGCAGTCAGGGGCACCTGCCAGCAGGCCCCCACTCATGTCCCCCAGCACCCCCACCCCCCAGCAGTCAGGGGGAACTGCCAGCAGGCCCCCACTCATGTCCCCCTGCACCCCCATCCCTCAGCACTGAGGGGCACCTGCCAGCAGGCCCCCACTCATGTCCCCCAGCACCCCCACCCCCCAGCACTCAGGGTCACCTGCCAGCAGGCCCCCACTCATGTCCCACTCATGTCCCCCTACACCCCCACCCCCCAGCAGTCAGGGGCACCTGCCAGCAGGCCCCCACTCATGTCCCCTGCACTCCCACCCCCCCCCAGCACTGAGGGGCACCTGCCAACAGGCCCCCACTCATGTCCCCCTGCAACCCCACCCCCCAGCAGTCAGGGGCACCTGCCAGCAGGCCCCCACTCATGTCCCCCAGCACCCCCACCCACAGCAGTCAGGGGCACCTGCCAGCAGGCCCCCACTCATGTCCCCCTGCGCCCCCACCCCACAGCACTGAGGGGCACCTGCCAGCTGGCCCCCACTCATGTCCCCCAGCACCCGCACCCCCCAGCAGTCAGGGGTACCTGCCAGCCGTCCCCCACTCATGTCCCCCAGCACCCCCACCCCCCAGCACTGAGGGGCACCTGCCAGCAGGCCCCCACTCATGTCCCACTAAGGTCCCCCTGCACCCCCACCCCCCAGCAGTCAGGGGCACCTGCCAGCAGGCCCCCACTCATGTCCCACTCATGTCCCCCAGCACCCCACCCCCTCAGCAGTCAGGGGCACCTGCCAGCAGGCCCCCACTCATGTCCCACTCATATCCCCCAGCACCCCCACCCCCCACTCATGTCCCTCAGCACCCCCACCCCCCACTCATGTCCCCCAGCACCCTCACCCCCCAGCAGTCAGGGGCACCTGCCAGCAGGCCCCCACTCATGTCCCCCTGCACCCTCACCCCCCAGCACTGAGGGGCACCTGCCAGCAGGCCCCCACTCATGTTCCACTCATGTCCCCCTGCACTCCCACCCCCCAGCACTGAGGGGTACCTGCCAGCAGGCCCCCACTCATGTCCCCTGCACCCCCACCCCCCAGCAGTGAGGGGCACCTGCCAGCAGGCCCCCACTCATGTCCCCCAGCACCCCCACCCCCCAGCAGTCAAGGGCACCTGCCAGCAGGCCCCCACTCATGTCCCCCAGCACCCCCACCCCCATCACTGAGGGGAACCTGCCTGCAGGCCCCCACTCATGTCCCCCAGCACCCCACCCCCCAGCAGTCAGGGGCACCTGCCAGCAGGCCCCCACTCATGTCCCCCAGCACCCCCACCCCCCAGCAGTCAGGGGCACCTGCCAGCAGGCCCCCACTCATGTCCCCTTGCACCCCCACCCCCCAGCACTGAGGGGCACCTGGCAGCAGGCCCCGACTCATGTCCCACTCATGTCCCCCTGCACCTCCACCCCACAGCAGTCAGGGGCCCCTGCCAGCAGGCCCCCACTCATGTCCCCCAGCACCCCCACCCCCCAGCAGTCAGGGGCACCTGCCAGCAGGCCCCCACTCATGTCCCCTTGCACCCCCACCCCCCAGCACTGAGGGGCACCTGGCAGCAGGCCCCGACTCATGTCCCACTCATGTCCCCCTGCACCTCCACCCCACAGCAGTCAGGGGCCCCTGCCAGCAGGCCCCCACTCATGTCCCCCAGCACCCCCACCCCCCAGCAGTCAGGGGCTCCTGACAGCAGGCCCCCATTCATGTCCCCCTGCACCCCCACACCCCAGCACTGAGGGGCATCGGCAAACAATCCCCACTCATGTCCCCCTGCACCCCCACCCCCAGCAGTGAGGGGCACCTGCCAGCAGGCCCCCACCCATGTACCACTCATGTCCCCCTGCACCTCCACCCCCTGGGTGTCAGGGGCACCTGCCAGCAGGCCCCCACTCATGTCCCCCAGCACCCCCACCCCCCAGCAGTCAGGGGCACCTGCCAGCAGGCCCGCACTCATGTCCCACTCATGTCCCCCAAATTGACAAGGGGGGTCCTGGGAGTCTCTCTGCCAGATATTAGTCCTGGTTATGAGAGATTTATCCAGAGTCTTTAGCTCACTATCTTTCACAGAGAAGAAATATCCCAAACATATCAGTCTTTGTCCTGCCCTGGGGCAGTCCAGCACCGAAATGCTAAGCAATTCTTCTCTGAACAAGAGTGCCAACACCATCCCCAGACACTTGTTTCGGTCTGGTTGGACCTCACCAGTAGGGAGGAGCTGTGCCTCTCTAAGAATAGTGAGCAAGGGGTCCACGTCTGGATTCCCCTAGTAACTTAGGGTGAGACCCAAAGTTACTTAAATATGCAAATTGACAAGGGGGGTCCTGGGAGTCTCTCTGCCAGACATTAGTCCTGGTTACGAGAGACTTACCCAGAGTCTTTAGCTCACTATCTTTCACAGAGAAGAAATATCCCAAACATATCAGTCTTTGTCCTGCCCTGGGGCAGTCCAGCACCGAAATGCTAAGCAATTCTTCTCTGAACAAGAGTCCCAACAGCATCCCCAGACACGTGTTTCAGTCTGGTTGGACCTCATCAGTAGGGAGGAACTGTGCCTCTCTAAGAATAGTGAGCAAGGGGTCCACGTCTAGATTCCCCTAGTAACTTAGGGTGAGACCCAAAGTTATTTAAATATGCAAATTCACAAGGGGGGTCCTGGGAGTCTCTCTGCCAGACATTAGTCCTGGTTACGAGAGACTTACCCAGAGTCTTTAGCTCACTATCTTTCACAGAGAAGAAATATTCCAAACATATCAGTCTTTGTCCTGCCCTCGGGCAGTCCAGCACCGAAATGCTAAGCAATTCTTCTCTGAACAAGAGTGCCCTTGTTAATTTCCACTCATGTCCCCCAGCACCCCCACCCTCCAGCAGTCAGGGGCAATGCCAGCAGGCCCCCATTCATGTCCCCCTGCACCCCCACCCCCCAGCAGTCAGGGGCACCTGCCAGCAGGCCCCCACTCATGTCGCCCAGCACCCCACCCCCCAGCAGTCAGGGGCACCTGCCAGCAGGCACACACTTATGTCCCACTCATGTCCCCCAGCACCCCCACCCCCCAGCAGTCAGGGGCACCTGCCAGCAGGCCCCCACTCATGTCCCCCTGCACCCGCACCACCTAGCAGTGAGGGGCACCTGCTAGCAGGCTGTTACGTCTCCCACTACCCCACACACTTACCTGGGTCCACGTAACCCATTGACCCTCAACCATCCTGTTAGAACACTGTATGGCAGACCCGGCGTTTATCGCCCCTCCCGTTCTTGGCAACTGAACTGGAGATTGACATCTCGCTACAACGCAAAGCGTTGCCCACGGAGACCCGCGCGGCACGGATCACGTGATTGCCCTTCACGCAGCAACGCTCCCGTGTCACGTATCACGTGACCCCTGAAAGGATATAAAAGACTTCCGGAAACAAGGAGCGTTGCTTCACAGCTGTTTTCCTCCTGGATCACGTGACGCTTTTGAACTTACGGATTGTTCTTTCCTCGACCACGCTTTGTTTCACGGACTGCCTCGCATTGCCCTTCTACTTTGGATCTTCAGTTACCGAACCACGCTTTGCTCCACGGACTGCTTCTGCCTCGCCCTCCTGTTCGAACTTTGGTCCTCTTGTTTACTTGACCTCGGCTTCGTCTCTGGATACTCTACGGATCACGTCTGTCTGCTTGGTAACCTGGCCTCCGGCCTCCACTCTAGGTGTTTACCTATCCGCCTTCCTAGCCTCCAGCAACTCCTGCTCCGGGGTTCAGCCCTTTCTCACATCTCTGGGCCACCTAGGTAAGCAGCACCAACTTACCTGTGTCTTTAGTTGTCCTTCCTGTTTTGTGCATAACTGCCTAACCTTTTGCTTTACAGCGTTCAAGGGGTTCTTCCGGCTGTTCCCAAATCGGCTCGACGGACTTCCACCTGTGGCCTCAAAGACCGCACAGGCAGTATTTCTGGTGTTGTCTGTGGGGTACTTGGGGACGGAGGTATTTATACTCTGCACGACCATCAAGTCCATAACAGACTGTGAAGCCTCTGGCCGTTCAGAGTATGAATCCCTCCGCCGGGGACCCAGTGACCGCTCTAATGCAGGCCGTAGCGGCCCTTAGGACCGACATGGCGGCAGCTACGACCGCCATTCACCATCGCTTAGACGCCTTGCAAAGCACACGTTATCCTTTGCCTGCAGACGCCGAGTTTGGAGACCCTGCCCCTCCAGTGCTGCGTGTCCCGGCCCCGGCCTCCGCACCCACACCTGTTTTGCTTCCAACCTCTTTCCCGCTTGCCGCCCCAGAACGCTATCAGGGTGACCCGCGGAAATACCGCACCTTCATAAACCAATGCAAACTCCTCTTCTTGTGCAGACCCCAAGCCTTCCCCGATTCTATCACAAAAGCTGCATTCCTTTTGTCCCATCTTTCTGGTGTAGCGGCTACCTGGGCAAACCCAATGTTAGAAAACGACCATCCTGCTTTATATGACTTTGAGCTCCTCATAACGGAAATGGCTAAAGTGTTTGACACCCGCTACAAGGCCCAGTCAAGGGACCTGGAATTACTAGATCTCTCACAGGGAAAGCAATCACTTATCGAGTACATCACCCGTTATAATCAACTCGCCGCTGAGACCTCCTGGCCAGAGGAGAAAAAGGCGATCGTGTTCTACCGTGGGTTATGCAACTCCTTGAAGGACGCTCTATCAGTGGTTCCTGCTCTTCCCTCTGTGTTTACGGATCTTGTAGACCTTGCACTACAGGTGGACGCCCGGAGGTCCGAACGGAAGGCAGAAACCACGTTTGCTGGCCAGTCAACCCCTGTTCCTTCCCCCGCCAGTACTGAACCCATGCAAATAGGTGGGATCCGAAGCCCAATAACGCAGTCTGAACGGGAACGTCGGAGAACCGACAACGCCTGTTTTTACTGCGGGTTAAATGGACACTACGTAAGGGAATGCCCCCGACGACCAAAGAACAAGGCACCGGGTTTTCAGAAGGCTCGCCCATGATACAGGGGGCACCGGCGAGCCTATCCACGACCCCCGCTGAACCCACCTTCGGTCCTATCAGACCGGTTGTGGTCCAGGCCCTGTTGAAACCTACCCAGGAGATCGTCCATGCCGTTCAGATCATGATCGACTCCGGGGCCACGGGTTGTTTTATAGACATCACATTAGCCCATCGTCTCAATCTGCCTTTGATCAAAAAAGAACACCCGGAACCAGTGCAAGCGGTCGATGGCACGTCCTTGGCCTCTGGTCCGATTAAGCACCAAACTGCTCCTTTGGAAGTGGTGATACAGAGCACTCATAAGGAGAGCCTGTCATTTGACCTCATCACCACGCCACAATTCGGGGTTATTTTGGGTATCCCCTGGTTAAGGCACCACAACCCTTTGATTAATTGGGCAACGGGACAGGTAACGTTCGAGTCAGAAGAATGCCAGCACTTCTGCCTAACAGAACCAGAATCACTCTCCTCTCCCGCCAGAATCCTCGGCGCCTTGGCTTCCTCCAGTATCAGGGTAATAGCCACTGACGCCACGTCAACACACACGGTGGGAGCCGTTATGGCAGGTATTCCCGTGGACTACCATGATTATCATATGGTCTTTGACAAAGTCACAGCGGAAGGTCTACCTCCACACAGACCTTATGACTGTCCTATTGATCTTCTCCCGGATGCTCCTATACCAAGGGGTAGGATCTACTCGTTATCACAGTCGGAAGAACGGGCTTTGAAAGAATACATTCAGCAAGCCTTGCGTTTGGGTCATATCCGTCCTTCCTGTTCTCCAGCTGCCAGCCCTATTTTTTTTGTCCCGAAAAAGGAAGGTGATCTGCGCCCATGCGTAGACTATAGACGGTTAAACGCTATCACCGTGAAGATGGCACGCTTCATTCCCTGCACCGGCATACCCCATTCCGCTCATCTCCACGCTACTGGACAGGTTGACAAAGGCGTCCCTGTTTACCAAATTAGACCTGAGAGGGGCATACAACCTAATCCGCATGCGGCGTGGGGACGAATGGAAAACGGCATTTTGCTCCAGACAGGGTTTATTTGAATATACAGTGATGCCTTTCGGACTCTGTAATGCACCTGCAACGTTCCAGCGTTTCGTCAACGATGTATTCTCGGACATCTTGGATACGTACGTGGTGGTCTATCTGGACGACATTTTGATCTATTCATCCTCCTTGAAAGAACATATTGCTCATGTTAGAGAGGTACTCTCCCGTCTCAAGAAGAACGCCCTGTTTGCCAAACCCGAGAAATGTCTGTTTCATACAAGGGAGGTGGAGTTTCTGGGGTTTCACATCACCCCTGGAGGGTTGTCTGTGAATGAGTCAAAAGTCCGTGCTGTCACGGAATGGCCAGTCCCGGTCAGCCTCAAACAGCTCCAGTCTTTTCTCGGCTTTGCTAATTTTTATCGGCGTTTCATTGCCGGTTTTTCTTCCATTGTATCTCCCCTGACTGCGCTGACCAGCCCTCTCGTCCCTTTCGTCTGGTCCTCCGTACACCAGGAGGCTTTTGAGGCACTTAAATCCAGATTTGTTTCTGCCCCCGTTTTGCAGCACCCTGACCCGGACCTTGCGTTTGTAATAGAGGCTGATGCTTCCTCGTTTGCTCTGGGTGCCATACTGTCACAACCATGTCCAACCACGGGTAGTTTGCATCCGGTAGCTTATCACTCACGGAAGTTCACTGTAGCCGAGTCACACTATACAGTGACCGAGAAAGAGCTGTTGGCCATCAAGGACGCCCTCCAATCATGGCGTCACCACCTCATGGGGGCGAAACACCAAACCATAGTATACACAGATCACAAGAATCTACAGGATCTGGCCTCTCTTAAATGCGTGAACAGCAGACAAGTGCGTTGGCATTTGTTCTTCGCTGCTTTTGATTTCGTGGTTAAGCACAGGCCAGGTCTTGTTCATGGTAAGGCTGATGCCCTATCCCGTTCACCTGGGGGGGAACCACTGTCTTCATTTCCAGACACATTGTTGGGGAAGGGTCATGTTGTTTGTTTGTGTACCCCATCCCAGCCACTGCTTACCTCTATTAGGCAATGGGTCTCCCAACATCCGCATATACTCACAGAATGGGATATTGTACTACGAGAGGGGTTGCCGTTTGTTCAGGGCAAGTTGTTCCTTCCCACATGCGATGTGCGCAACCAAGCGCTGGCCTGGTCTCACGATGCTGCCATAAACGGTCACCCCGGGCAGCAACGCACCCTGGATCTGTTACACCGGTGGTGCTGGTGGCCGTCCATGAGAAGGGATGTAGAGAACTACGTGAACACCTGTTCGATATGTGCCCAATGCAAGTCACGTAGAGGACGCCCCCTAGGCCTACTCCATCCATTGCCCATACCCCTCCGACCGTGGCATACTATCTCCATGGACCTTGTCACGGATCTGCCACGCCGACAAGGTTATGATGCCATCTGGGTTATCGTGGACCCCTACACTAAGATGGCACGCTTCATTCCCTGCACCGGCATACCTTCGGTCCCAACGCTAGCCCGCTTGTTCTTCAGGACAGTCTTTTGTCTCTTTGGTCTTCCACAGGTCATCATATCGGACCGCGGGTCGCAGTTTACTTCCTGTTTCTGGCGTGCCCTTACCAAGCTACTGGGAATTGATGCTCGTTTCTCCTCTGCCTATCACCCAGAAAGCGATGGGCAGACTGAGAGGGTAAATCAAGCCATGGAACAATATTTGCGGTGCCTGACCCTTCAATACCAAGACTCCTGGTACGATCTGCTCCACCTCGCTGAATTCGCCTATAACAACTCACGACACTCAGCTACTGGTTTCTCTCCTTTCTATTCTATGTATGGTCAACATCCGCGCACCCTTCCGCTTCCGGATCTCTCCTCCGACACCCCTGCTGCCAACGCCTGTGTTCGCGACCTTGCGGACGTCCATGCTCAGACACTTGTCCATCTCCGTGAGGCCAAAACCTTGATGAAATCAAAGGCTGACCGGAGACGGTCGGTGGCCCCTGCTTATCGCGTAGGGGATCGGGTGTGGTTGTCAACCCGACACTTGCGTATACCTGGGTGTCGCAAACTGTTGCCCCGTTTTGTGAGTCCCTATAAAATCACTGGGATCTTGAACCCTGTGGCCTTCCGCCTTGCTGTCCCTCCTTCTTGGCGAGTCCACCCGGTTTTTCATACCTCTCTCCTCAAGCCTTGTCTGGCCCCTACCCGTGTCACTGCTCCGCCGCCCTCTGTCTCGGTGTCCTCTCCGGATGTTTTCGAGGTCAGTGCTATCTTGGGTTCCCGTTTTCACAGGGGTCGCCTTCAATATCTCGTCGACTGGGTGGGTTACGGTCCCGAGGACCGCTCTTGGGTTTCCTCCAATGATGTCCATGCCCCGCTTCTTGTTGCCCGTTTTCATAGGGACTGCCCTGCCTGCCCACGGGGTCGTGGGCCTTTGAGGGGGGACTCTGTTACGTCTCCCACTACCCCACACACTTACCTGGGTCCACGTAACCCATTGACCCTCAACCATCCTGTTAGAACACTGTATGGCAGACCCGGCGTTTATCGCCCCTCCCGTTCTTGGCAACTGAACTGGAGATTGACATCTCGCTACAACGCAAAGTGTTGCCCACGGAGACCCGCGCAGCACGGATCACGTGATTGCCCTTCACGCAGCAACGCTCCCGTGTCACGTATCACGTGACCCCTGAAAGGATATAAAAGACTTCCGGAAACAAGGAGCGTTGCTTCACAGCTGTTTTCCTCCTGGATCACGTGACGCTTTTGAACTTACGGATTGTTCTTTCCTCGACCACGCTTTGTTTCACGGACTGCCTCGCATTGCCCTTCTACTTTGGATCTTCAGTTACCGAACCACGCTTTGCTCCACGGACTGCTTCTGCCTCGCCCTCCTGTTCGAACTTTGGTCCTCTTGTTTACTTGACCTCGGCTTCGTCTCTGGATACTCTACGGATCACGTCTGTCTGCTTGGTAACCTGGCCTCCGGCCTCCACTCTAGGTGTTTACCTATCCGCCTTCCTAGCCTCCAGCAACTCCTGCTCCGGGGTTCAGCCCTTTCTCACATCTCTGGGCCACCTAGGTAAGCAGCACCAACTTACCTGTGTCTTTAGTTGTCCTTCCTGTTTTGTGCATAACTGCCTAACCTTTTGCTTTACAGCGTTCAAGGGGTTCTTCCGGCTGTTCCCAAATCGGCTCGACGGACTTCCACCTGTGGCCTCAAAGACCGCACAGGCAGTATTTCTGGTGTTGTCTGTGGGGTACTTGGGGACGGAGGTATTTATACTCTGCACGACCATCAAGTCCATAACACAGGCCCCCGCTCATGTACCCCTGCCCCCACGTCATGACGATCCTCAATCATGAGCCTAATGGCCAGCCACATCACACCCCATGCCAGCCCAGCCCAAAGACCCAACCAAGTATTGCATCCACCCACATAGAAATGCCCATTACATGATACAACCCGAATGGCAAGCATGTAAATGAACACATGTCCGTCAAACACACACAATCGGTGCAAGTGAATGTGAAAACCCACATCATGACATGCATGAAATCAATGAGAGAATACCACACACCGAAGTATGAAACAAAAGTGTATTGAATCCAAAATGAATGTAATGAAAAGAAAACACACAATAATGTGAAGAAGAAATAAAACGCAGCATGTCCAGAAAATAATCAAAAACATGAAATCAGAATTCAAAGAAAACCAAATGAAAATGTGTCGAAAGTCTCAGTCCAACAAAGCAAATCCAAGGGAAAAAAATAAGTGAAATCCATTGCTCCATGGTGAAATGAAAAAAATATATAAATATCCACTGTTCAACTATATACAAATCACCAATCCAGGGTCCATGAGCCCAACAAATGAAATGAAACCTACAAAAAAGACTACCTAATAAAGAACTATATACAAAAACGTGGTGCATTTTCCAATTGCCCGAAAATAAACAAAAACAGAAAGGAAACCTAGCACTATCTAACTATTTACAATGGCAGCGGGCTAGTCAGACGGCTCACTTATTGATGTCCCGGGCCAGGGCATCATCGAATTCCCGCTCAATGTCCTGGAGACGGTCCTCTTTCATGGCCCCGAGGGTTCGCAGGGACAACGACATGTTCACTTCCAACTCCCTGGGAATTGCCTCGAGGCACTTGGCCCGCCTCAGGGCCCTGCGCATGTAGTTCTCTGCCCTGACCATTGTGAGCCGTGCCTCTTCCGCCCGCTGCCGCTCCGCATCTATGGCGTGGCCCAACCGCTGCCACACGGTAGACACTTGAAATCCGGGATCCTCCTGCCCTATGGCCGATGCCTGCCCCTCCGATGTTGAAGGCCCCGAGCCATCATTGCTCCCACCATGTTGCTGCTGCTGTGCCTGTGCCTGCGCCCTGGCTCTTGCTGCCTGCACGTCCTCCTCCGGCTGGGGTGCAGTTGTCGTGGTGACCACCCCTGCTGGACGTCCGACTCCCGACTGTGGCAGGGATGTGTCCTCCACCAACCTGGCCGCTGGGTCAGGAGCAGCTCCACAGGGTACCAATGTGACACAAGGGTGGGAAAATGGTATGGAGGACGACTGGCGCGTAGAGGTTCAGGTGAGGAGGGGGTCCCAAGAAGGTCCAGCACACGGAGGAATCCAGCACCGGTGACCCGTCCCAGTAGATCAACGTGGTCAAAGAGGCATGCGAGACGACGTGCAGTCTCTCCACGAAAAGACTGCAGGTCACCTCGCATGCCCCTTTGACGCAATGCTATCCCACTCAGGACAGGCTCAACACGGTCCCGGATAGCCACGTCTGCAGGGAGACGAAGGCCAGTTGTTGTGCGCTCATCCCCTCCCTGAAAACATGTCTGGATGTAGGCATCCCTGCTGGTGCCAGATGATGCAGTAACAGGATCAGGGACAGGATTACACACAGGCACCTCCGTGGCAGCCTGTGCTGCCTCCTGTCCCTGCCCCTGCACTGCACCACTAGCACCAGTGGAATCCCCACCTCCAGACCCTGTGTGTGTCCCTTCCGCGGCCTCCTCCTCCACCAAACCCCCCACCAACCTGGATGCGTCCGTGCCATCTTCCTCCGTTGGACCCTGTGGGGTCTCAGCTGCCCCTTCTGCTGCCGAGGAGTCCACCTCCGACCTCAGCCTCTTGGACCTACCCTCGGCAGCTGCGGCCGGGGACGCAGCACCAGACTCCTCACTCCCCGACGAGATGACAATCTGGGAGGGGAGCCGGGCCTTGTGTCTCCGGCTGGTGGTGTGATCCCTGCCGCTGTGCTCCACAGCAACCTCTCCGCCCTCTTCATCAGTTGAGGCTGCAGACAGGGAGACATAAAACACAGACATCAGGGCACTGTACAATGGATTGATACACACATGACAGTTGCACATGAGTGGCAGTGTCAAACTTCAGACATGGCATCACACTCCACGACACACATGTCATTTCAACTCACACACATGAGCATTTCCACAGCAATATTGCACCAGGCAGCAACATCCATACACATACAACAGCATGAGCAGCCGAAGGTGAGCCTGACATCACATGAAACACAGGGAGTGCACTAGACACGCACACACGCCACCACACTTTCATGCATGTCTACATCTCTTCCAACTGTTGCAGTGATGCGATCGCCATACATGTCACATCTGGCATTCAGCCTTCTACATATCAGTGTCACGTGCATCCATGTTGCATCACAGTTGCACACTTGTCAAATACACACAAATGCACATGTACACAGTGCCGATACATGCAGCAGGAACCACCATCCATGTGTGACACCACAACCATGCCAACGTACATACACAGAAATTCAAACATGTGTGCTACCACACCTGCATTTGCACAGCATGCTTACCAACACATACACCATCGATGTGTCTCACACCTAAGAGGACTCACATGTGGCAGCCTCACGTTCCTGTTCATACACATCCCTACAGGGCCCTACGAAAACACATGTGCAACCTGCACACTACTGGCACACCACCACACGTACAGCGTCCAATCAGTATGCATGTACACTTACCGCTCGACTCCAGACGGGTCTGCCTCTCAAGGACCTGGACGTGGAGCGCTGGGCTTATGTGTTCCAGGACCCTCATCTGGTGGTCAGACAGGTGGCCCCGGCGCCCCTTGGCATCCGCTGCCTTCAAGAGGCGCCGGGCATTGTTGAGGGTCCTGGACCTGAAGTCCTCCCAGCGCTTCTTGACATGGTGTAAGTCGTGGACTGCCACCCCCTCCGCGTTGATGGCAGTCACAATGTCCATCCAGATCCTGGTCCGTCCTTCATTGTTGGCGCGTGAACTTCCAAAGAGGGCATCATACTGCCCCAGGACTTGCTCCACTAGGTCACCAACTTCCCTGGCACTGAAGCTGGTGGCCCTCTGCCTCTCTGGCTGGGGTTGCCAGTGGTGCTAGATGGTGTTGTGCCCGACATGGCAACCCCAGAGGCAGGAGTGGGTGGGCAACTGGGTCTTCGGTTCCAGCAGGGGTGGTCACAGCAACTGCACCCCTGGCTGAAGTGCAGGCAGCAAATAGAAGGGCACATGGGCAGCAGGTAGTCAGGCAGCAGCAGATGGCAGGTGGGAGCGTGCTCGGAGCTCTGGGGGGCAGTAATTCGGCCTTCTGGGCAGGAGCATGGTCTTCTGTGTGTTGTTGCATGGCCAGCTTGATACGGAGTGATTTGGCATGTGAAAATCTTGCACGTCAGCGTGTAATTCGAGGAAAGGCCCTTCGCGCGTAAGCGCGTCAGCACACGTACGCGGTTTCATTGGACCAAAAGCCCTTAGCACATAAGCGCTTCTGTGATGTGACTTGCGCTGGCATTTCCCTCGTGACGTGGCAGCGCGCATGGAAAAACTGCACGTCCGCGTGTGGATGCGTGTAATCCGAGGAAAGGGCCTACACGCGTAAGTGACGTGACGCGCGCGGGCATTTCCATCAACACTGGTGCATGTTCGTCGTACACGTCCAAAAACTGCATGTCCGAGTGTCAGCTTGTGTAATTGGAGGAAAGGGCGTTAGCGCGTACATGCGTAAGTGACGCTGTACGTGTGGGCTGCTTTAAAAGGTACGTGTAGGACCCCATTCCCTTGTATGTGCTTTTCGTGGAGAGCAAGTGGGTGAATTCTGTACTTCTTGTCGGTTCACAGGCGATTACTTCACAGCGTTTCAAGTTCGTACTCCCTGTTACCTCTGACAGCGTTCTTTATTATTTTTGGGCCTGTTTCCTCAAACAGCGTTCACTTCTTCTTTTGTCCTGTCTCCTCAGATGGCGTACAAATCTTCTTTTGGTGGGGGTGTTGCCAACACGCACACGTGCGTCTTTTTCATGTTCTTTTTCCAGGCAGACGGTGAGTCGCGCACGTATTTACCAACTGTGCTTGCCCCGTGCGTTGCGTACCCCTTCAGAGGTCATTGTAGGCTGAGTGTATTACGCATACGCTTATTTTTGTGTTTCTGGGTGCCACAGCGTAGTGCGGGTTCATTTTTTCACGCACGTGGTCTACGAGGGGTTGCGTGCACAATATTTTTTGATTTTGGGCCGCCTGTGCGTTGCGTGACCCGTCATTTTCCCCCAGGGGTCACAGACAGCCTTGTTGGATCACTAGGGTACGAATTCCATCTAGTACCCTACCCCTTTCACCCCCATTTGCCCAGGACAATAGTTTACTGCTACTCCCATACGCACAACAATATCAGTGCCATGGTTGGGAGGCGACCAAGCGGTAAGGGAGGCAAAGGTGGCCGACCTTCAAAAGGTGGGCAAGGTGGGCGCGGTAGGGGACGTGGCCGCGATTTGCAGGGTGCCCCTAGACCCCCATGTGTGTAGGACCAATCAGGGACACCCATGCCCCCCCCATGGTTGAGGGAAACGTGGCTGACACCATCCCAGCTCAGCCCTTGTTGGACCAGCCCATTGTGGCACCTGACCTGGCACAGGATGACTCCCAGGCTGACTTCCAGGTCAGCAAGTCTAGGCCACGTGTGGCGGTGCAAGTTAGTGTCACCAAGCCACGTGGATCTGGGGCAGCTATGTCATCTGCTGCCCCAAGTAGGCAGGGTGGGGAGGCTGCAGGGGCAGCTGCAGCTCCATCCACCCCAACTCTGAGTCTCCCAGCCAGGACAGTGTCGGTCCAGGTCCATCAAACTGACGTTCCCCCTGCCAACATCACACTTCTGCCAATGCCTGCACCAAGGCCTATGGTCATTGTGCATTCGCACACTCCTACTACCCAGTCCACCGGTGCTTCTGCCCCTACTGACCAGAGCGGTGTAAGCCACTCAGGCTCAGCTCCACCTTTGAAAAAGAGGAAGAAGGGTGCTCTGGCACAACAGGCTGAGACCCCAGACATGGCTACCCACTCCGGCACGTCAAGGAAGCCTAGCTATAATGACCCGGAACTTGATGCACTTGTGAGCTATGTGTCGGCACATAGCCGTGAAATGTTGGTGACTGCAGGGTGCAAGACTACACCTGGTCAACGTAGGGCACACTGGCAGACCATCATGGACCGCATAAGTGCCCTTGGATTTGTGAGGCGCACAGTTGATGATTGCTACAAGCGGTGGAATGACCTGAAACGCAGAGCAAAGAACAAGCTGGCCTCAAATCATGCCGCTACTCTGGTAACTGGCGGTGGGTCTCCACAAGAGGACAACGAACTCACTGAACATGAGTCTGTTGCTGGGACCTTCATCACAGAGGAACAGATCCAAGGTGTGGGAGAACTACCTGATTACGACGCATTGTCCGGTGAGAGCCCATGCGTGTGTGTGTAATCCATGTGTATGTTGTTTGGGTGACGGGTTCTGATTGAGTGCCAGGTGAGGGTGTGTACTCCTGAGTGTTATGGGTCACCCATTTGCTTCCTCCCATACATTCACGTGCCTTGGATTTGGGTATGACTGTATCCCTTCTTCCCACAGTTGCCAATTACGCCCAGATTAGTGCACTTTACCTTGAACTGTCATCTTGCAACTACATTGGTCAGATTTTGTAAGTGTTCATTCAGGCTGATTGTTTCCACTCTCCCATTTTAGTACGCATTATTCTGCCCTATTGCAACATATGTGATATGCTTCGGTCATTGTTTACAGCCCACACTGGGCCACTACTTTTACCTGGTTATGTTAATGATTACACCATTCAGGCCGATGGAGTATTGGGATGCAGACATTTTCTATTAGGGCCTGTTTGCATGTGGAAGATGACAGATGTTTCCTGTAATGTTAAAGTGACCAACCATTAATCAGCCCACAATGACTGTGTTATTGGACACTGGATGTGTTTCAGTGTGTGGCACATGCATATTTTGCAACACTATTCAGCATCAATCTTCGCATCATGTCGATGTGACATGGATGTGTGACAGTACTCATTCGCTGACATATTGCTGTAGTTTTGTAATTTACTGTGGCTATGCTACATGACATCTGTGTGGTGGCATGTATCATGTATGTGTATTGGACATGCCACTCACAGCCTGATGTGTGATGCCAGTGCTACCCAACAAGCTGCAAATGTGTTGCATTTCCATCTTGCTCTCCCCAGTGTCTGCCTTTTAGACTCCACTTCCAACTCTTTGACAGTGCATGCATGGCAGGGTTATAGTCATGTGGGACATGTGTAAATCATGTACTGGATCTCTGGCTTGTCACGGCCTATGTGTGTGCTATGGTGCTCATGCCTGTTTCCATT
This sequence comes from Ambystoma mexicanum, assembly GCF_040938575.1. NCBI lineage: Eukaryota > Metazoa > Chordata > Amphibia > Caudata > Ambystomatidae > Ambystoma > Ambystoma mexicanum. The sequence goes on along the minus strand of NC_090930.1, from coordinate 439,129,255 downwards.
TGTTGTCTTTCATGTTTTAGCAGGTGATGACGCACTTGGTGCTGTTGAGGTTGAGGAGATGGCACAGACCCAGGAGGAATCTCAGGCACGACCGGGCACCAGTGGGGGACGTGGTGTGGTGGTGGGTGAAAACCCAATGTTACTGCAGACCATACTGTCCAGGGGTGCCTCTGGGTGCACCTCCCCAGACCTCTATTCAGGTGCTGAGTCGGATAATGAGACTTATGTGCCGTCGCAGGTAAGTGTTTCTGGCAGGGATTCTATTCTGTCCAACCCACCTGCACCAGGGTTAGAACCCTCTATGGGGATGTCAGTGTTGGTAAGTCCGCCTTTGGCGGTCACGGGTGCAGGGTCACACGCCACAGCATCTGATCCTGTTCCTGGGCCAGCAGATCAGAGGGGGAATGCAGTCCTGCAGCCTCAGGCAGTGCCAGCACAGCAAGGTGCAGATCGCCTTGCCCCAAACAGGTGTGGTGCCCGTCGACACGGTGGCCGTGCGCCACCAGGCAATACTGTATGGGAAAACTCCATGTACGGTATGGCAACCCAACAGGCAGCATCAGTAGAAATGATGGCTCAGGGAATGGAGAGGGTGGCCACTTTCATTATCCCTCTGAAAGGCAGATGGAGCAACAACAGCAGGCAACAGACTCCATTTGCCAATCACACAGGGAAGACATGTTGGCGTCCAACAGGGACAGGCGGGTGGACCTGGAGACTCTGCGCAAATCCATATCAATAGAGTCCCAGGGCCACAGGGAAGCCCTGAGGGTAGAACTCCATAACCTCAGGCAGAGTCTGCTTGAACTTGAGGCTTCCCGAAATGTTAGGGCAGAACAGCTGCTGGAGCAGCTCACACGTTCACTCTCAGCTGAGCTGCATGCAACATGTGAGGAGATCCGGGCATCACGCGAGGCCATGCGTGCCGAAATGCAGGCAACCCGTGATGTGCTGCATTGGGATCTCTGCACTTTAATCCTCCAGAATCAGAGCTTCCAGACCTGCATGCTTGCTGCCATGGAGGACCATACCAGGGCTTTGCGTGGGCTGCCTCCCATAGTTCCACTGCCTCCTGATGCAGCAGCAGAGGATGAGCAGAGCGACAGAAGTTCTCCCACAATGGCATAGCCGTGCAGGCCATGAGCCCAAGGAGTTTTTTTTTTTTCCACACCATCCACGCAGGTGGGTGTTGGTGTGCACCCTGTCCTCGAACCTCCTGGGTGGCCTCCCCCGCACCCCCTGGCCCACACATGGCCATTTGTGATTTTTGATTTTTTGTTTTACAGTGTGTTGCCTTTTGTGGCTCCCGTGGGCATCCACTGTATTCCGGCTGGGCACATGCAGGCTTGTCCTGACTTTGGGTTAGATGCTTGGGTTCATGAGACACACACCCCTCCTGCTTCCTGTTTCCATGAGCTTGTAAAGGGTGTGACCAAGTGACAGTGAATTACACAGTGACGTTGGGCTCCCATGAGCTGTGTGGGCAGTCTGTAGTCAATACTGTGTAGACATCCCTAGTGGATATTGTTGTTGTATTGTACACTGCATGATGTATTGATATTTGCTTGTGCATCCATGTCTTCCTCCTAATCTGCAGCTTCCTTCCTCATGTCTTCACAAGGCCGTCTACTTTGCAGATGCAGTTCATGTTGTATACAGTACACTGAGACATTTGCGTGGCAGCAACACTCTACAGTTGTAAGGGGTCGATGTGCTGGCGTATTCAGGTTGTAAGACTACCACTACTTGAACTTAGTACTGTCATGTTTTTGCATTTTTCCATGGTGTGTTGCAGCATTGTGTTGGTGGTAAGTATTTGGTAATGTGTGCTGTTAGTTAAACATTACTGGGAGAATATTGTGTGTGGGCAGTTCCACTAGGGACAGTGCACTTTGTGACACTTGTCTCAGGTTTTGTGCATTGCTTTGTTTGCTTTCACATTGCATGACATGCCATGGTGTATTTGTTGGTGGTGCTGGGGAGGGGTTGGGTGACATTGCGCTGTTCTCATGTTGTATTTAGGAAGGGGGTAATGAATTTCGCAGCATAGATGTATGTCTTTTGATGACACAGCATTGGTGGTGTTTGGGTAGGTAGGGCTGCACACAATGTAACACTTCCAGGTGACCAATCTCAGGCTGGTATGGTTGTGACAGTTGAGTGTCCCTTGTGTCATCATCATTGATTGTCAGCTGGTATGTGCCAGGGCTGTGTGCACTCCACAGGGGTGTGATTTTCTGTGAAGTAATTAGCCACCAGCTGCGTAGGGCTGCCTCACCATGTGCCTTTCCCCTCCCATGCGCAGTGGGCGTGCATGTGGTTGGGGATGTGGGGGCACCACCATGTCCACCAGCAGGCCCCGGCGTGTTGCAACGTTGTGCAGGACACATGCTGCCACTATGATCCTGCACACTACTGGGGGAGCGTATAACAGCTGCCCACCAGAGCGGTCAAGGGAGCGAAAGCGTGACTTGAGCACTCCGAATGTGCGCTCCACTATGCCGCGGGTTGCAATATGGGCTGTGTTGTATATTACCTCGGATGGCGTGGTGGGGTTCCGAATTGGCGTCATCATGTGGGTGCTCAGAGGGTAGGCACTGTCCCCTGGGGAGGTGGTGATGGGTATCATTAGTGGGGTTGTGACATTACTCAGTATCTGACATGCATGCATGTGCAGTGGCATTTATACTCACCAAGCAGCCATGTATCGCCATGCCGCCCAGCTTCTAGGTCCCGGTTTAGGGTTGACATTCTGTAAATGAAACTGTCGTGGGTGGACCCAGATAGTTGGCATATACTGAGGTGATGATTCCCTTGGCATCACATACTACCTTCACGTTGATGGAATGCCAGTGCTTGCGGTTTCTATAGATGTGCTCAGATGCCCTGGGGGGACATAGAGCCACATGGGTGCGATCAATGGCACCTAGCACTTTGGGGAATTGTGCCACCCCATAGAAATCCTGGACGGCAGCCTGCCTTTCTGCAGGTGTTCTGGGCAGGTATATGTGCCTGCGGACTGATGGGCGTGCAGTCATGATGGCCAACACCTGGTGTCGGCAGCGTGACTGTGTGGCCTGTGACACCCAACCCCCACTATAGCACTTGTCCGCTGAAATGATCCAGTGGCCAAGAAGTGCAGTGCATTAAGGACCTTCTCCAGGGGGCTGAGTGCTTGGGAGCACAGGGTGGGTGATGTGAGGTCATCCTCCCACTCACTCACCAGGTCGAGTATTATGTGATGTGGAAACCTGTACCTCCCATACACCTGGTCAACAGGCATCCCAAAAAGGCTGGTTCTGGGTGTAAAAATTCTGGGCCTGACTCTCCTCCTCCTCCTGCGGTATCCCATGACCACTGCTGCTAGGAATGGTATATTCATCTTAGCGTCTGAGCTTGTTTGTTGTTTGCGCGCACTTTTATGCTGCGCGGGTCCACGTACGCCTGCTTCCTGCTGGCGTACGTGTTTCCGGATTAGCGCGTCTTTTTTGGCGCAGGCATTAGCCCCGTTCGATTCCATGAATACGTGTTTTAGACGCGCGTTTGGGCGTTCTGCGCATTTGCCTCCTGTACTTCTCCCGTGACGCCCACATTTTCACGTGTTGTTCCCCATTCCGTGTGTTACGCCCCCTGTTCCGCCTACTTTTATTGTGTGCGCTGCGCTATGTGCACTTTCGCTGTGCGCTTAGCGCACGCTGTTTGGAGACGTGTGCACCAGCGTGCGCCATGCAGAATTCTAGCGCACATCCAGGGATTTACACGCATACGGACTTCCATGAATCGCTGTGCGTGGGTTTCGCTGCGATTTTCGCACTTGCACTGCGATTCGCACGCTTTCGCACGCTTGCGCCAAAAATTTCAGCGCACATTAATTCCATGAATCGGCCTCTAGATGTTTTGTCCAACTTTTATCGTGCCATTGTTTGTGAAGCATAGGCAAGCATTCCGCAGGGGTAGTATCTGTAGAGGTACCCCCTCATCATTGACCCAAGTTAATTGCCTTGTGATTTTAGGTCATTTGTCCTTGCATACTTTCTTTGCATTCACCACACCTTTTTGCACACCACGATCAGTCCATCAGTCCATCCATCAGGGCTAAGGACGGTTCCTTTGATTTGTAATTGGCCTTTTTCCTAGCATCCAGGTATCTCTTTGCTGTTCCAGGTTGCTTGTATTTCATTATTTTTTTTTTTTTTTTTTTTTATTTGATTTAATTGTATTACAATTTTTACAAAAAAGGGAATCCGACCAATGATGGGTTATTGAATTGTTCGTTCTTAGTTCCAAATGGGGTCTTTTAACAAAAAGGCCAATTTCACAAGTTCAATTTTTCCAGAAACAGAGAGAGACCGATGGTGCATCTTCTGTTATTACCGCTAGCCAATAAGGCCCATAGGTTTTCTAAATCGAGGGTGCGATAATTCTTCAAAGGATCGGCCAAGAAGCGGAGTCTGTTCCCTATTAGGCCCGGGCATTCGAGGATCAGATGTTTGGTAGTCTCCCCGGTGTCCGATGCTTCACAAAACCGACAGTTGTTTGAGCTGGATTGATTTCGAGTCGCTAGGACTTCGTTAGTTTTCAATTGGTTCAGTCTGAACCTTAAAAAAGTTCTGCTTAGCTGTTTGTCCGGGAATTTGCGTAGATATCCACGTACCCCGTCGAGTTTCATCGGCATGCTGGGTAAGTTGGCTGTCATCGAATAGTTGTTTGCATTTCTCCCTGACGAGTGTGGAAAACGAACGTTGAAATCGAAGGGCTCACACCAGCTGGCTAACGCGCTTCCTGGAGGAGGCGGAGCTGGGGTTGCTCACGTGACCTGGCACGTGACTTCTTGTGCCTAGAAAACATCAAGGCCACCAGCACAGCGGCGCATTTCTCCCTGACGAGTGTGGAAAACGAACGTTGAAATCGAAGGGCTCACACCAGCTGGCTAACGCGCTTCCTGGAGGAGGCGGAGCTGGGTTTGCTCACGTGACCTGGCACGTGACTTCTTGTGCCTAGAAAACATCAAGGCCACCAGCACAGCGGCGCATTTCTCCCTGACGAGTGTGGAAAACGAACGTTGAAATCGAAGGGCTCACACCAGCTGGCTAACGCGCTTCCTGGAGGAGGCGGAGCTGGGTTTGCTCACGTGACCTGGCACGTGACTTCTTGTGCCTAGAAAACATCAAGGCCACTACCCTTGCGGCGCTAAGCCCGTCAGGAGCAAAGGGCGCCGACTGTTCTACGGCTGTTCGACGCGGACGGCGCGATTCGAGAGCGGGAGTCCGCGGTGGACAGCCACCGAGACACCTTGTATAACCAAAAACACAGGGTAAGTAGACACGGCGTAACAATTGTTCTTCTTACTCCACTTTCCTCGCCGTGTATGGATGACGACATGCGCTTGCGAAGCTCCAAGCAAGGGGAAGAGTGTCCACTCAAAGAAGACCCAAGGTCTTTAATGAAACATGTCCCACATCCTCATACACCATGTGGAACTAGTCCACAAGCGGCGAAAGCGGAGGGTAGTTTTACCACCGCAATCATCATACGAAAAACCTGTTCACCAAGAGACCTCACTACGAACTCAGTACGCTCAGTGGCGGCTATGGACACACTTGGGGAGAAGGAGAAACAGGCTTTCAATGAGACAACACAAGTCACAACACCATCTGAAGTAACACACGGCGCAGTGAAACTGGCCGAGTCGCAGTCTTCCGGAGGGGAGACTGAACAAAGCCTTACCTGCGACCCTGTACAAGCTAGGGAGTGTGACAAAGACCTAAGCATTGCACTGGGCCCCAGCAGCAATGCGTTCACGAAGTCCAAACAGAGCACAGTGTCCTCATCAATCAGTACCGACGGTCACAAAGACAATGATGAGTGCACACAGCAGCAGCAAAACACAGGAAACAAGCTCATTTCAGTTCCAACAAGTAATGTGAAGGCACAAGTTCATGTTCCCACTGAGGAAGACACGGCTCAAGTCTTGTCAGATCAGATAGGGACACCACTAGAATCATTAACATCTATCGGTGAAGTCAACAAACTTCTAACAGATCATAATTGCAAAAAGAGATCAAGACCCAAATGCACAAAAAGCAATAAGAAAAAGCTGCCACCATCCAAAAAACAACAAGCTATCAGAGGCAGCACGACTCAAAACCTAACATACACAAGATTGCGGAAAAATCATTCTCTACGAATTTTGACCGATTTTTCTGAATTTCAGCCACAAACAAAAATCAACATGTGTGACGAAATCTCTGACGCGGAAATGCTCGCAGTTGAGACTGATTTGCCACCTCCGGCAAAACAAAGAAAACGCGAGCATATAAGCAAAGACTTCCCCACCTCACCAACAACGTCTGAATCTCAGTATGCAGAAGAAAGGGAGCCGCGAACCATGGAGAAGTCAGATGAACTTAACAACAGAGAACCAGCCCCGGAAATGCCTGCTCATAGTGGAACCCAACCTTTGAGCAATACTCAGGATCAACAAGACACGGAAAAACAAACCACAGTTGAACAGCAAATAACACAAAGTCAGATTGGAGATGAAAACACCACACTAAGCAGTGATCTCTTACTCACCAAAGATAACTACACTAGGGCTCCCTCGGCACAAGAATCAACACCCACGAACATACCGTTAGGACGAATGGATGGTACACCAAGGAAAACAAATTTCCTCCACTTCCCAGGAATTGATAACGGTGAGAAGCCTACAGAAGGCGATCGACAACCTCCTGTAACCCCCAAGGACTCAATAGAAGCACAGTCTAACATCCTAACAGATGCACAAGTGCCTGAGCTCAGAAAAGTGACCACCGAAGTAAAGACAGCTACAGACGGACACGCAATACAAGAACAGTCATTTACGAAATCAATCGCCTCTGCGAAAACTAACAGCACCCCCAAAGATAGGAGGGCGTCCGTAGCAAAAGAAATCACATCCAATATACAAGAATTAAACATATATCGTCCATTGATAAACACTATAGCACCCATAAACACAGGGAATGCTAGTCACTCAACACAAACACCAAGCAAGCGGTACTCCGCCTCCGGGTTAATACATCACGAAAACATGAGTCAGCAAACACTACACACATCACAAGAGATGAACACAAAGAAAACGGATCTTCAAGGCATAATGTCAGTGATAACTATTGCCCTGAACCCTTTCTGCAAACTTTATGAAACAATGCAAGAAACGGTGAAAGACCAGCAGGTGATGTTAGCCATGATCCTCACAAAAGTATTGTACTTGGAGACCTATATAACAACAAAAGAAAACGTTGCAGAGCCAAAAGACAAGTTGGATACGCAGGGTCCATTAAAAAACAAAAGCGCAGCCTCACAGCTTCATGCTCAAACACAAACAAGGAAAGAACACACCGCATATGAAACTGGAACACAAACCAACATAGTTATTGACCTCACAGAAGAAAAGCGCGCCAGTGACCTAAGGGCAATGCAAGGTTCAGTGCAAAACCAAACTGACGAACTCATTCCTAAAGGAAAGTCGCCGCTACATTCAACACACCAGGCCACCAATACACTGTTCGTTTTAAACAAGGCGCCTGCAAGCAATCAGGTTGGAAAAGATAAAAATGAGCTTATCTACTCTATCTTCGACATGACCAACGGCAAAGACAAACTGAGTCTTGAAAACCCAATGGCAAATTCAAACCACAACCTCATCAAGAAAACAAACATCAAGGCACTACAAAAAAGTACATCAAATAACGACAGTGCGCATAGAAGACAAGTACAGGCAAAAACATCGGACACTGACAAAATAACAAGCCAGAAGGCTACAACCAGTAACAACATCAAATATTCAAAACCGAATGAAACAATTGAAAAACATATTGTCAGAAGCAGCTCAGCGGCAAGAAACTATTTGTCGGACTCCGACTCAGTAGACGCACTATTAAATCTTAGCGTCTACTCTGCTGACGACTCTTGCTCAAGCATAACACCTGACCAACCTAAAAACAAGGCAAGATCCTACCACAAAAATCAGTACACTTCCGCACCCCCGGGAGCAATCAACAAATCTGGTAAGGAACTTGACTTCGAAACCCTCGAAGAAAGGCGTAATCGCCTAGAATATCATTTCAAATCCAATGAGGCAGAAAAACGCATGAAAACAACAAATAAGGCACCGAAAACTTTAGACAAAGAAATAACCCAGAAGAAATTCAAAATTGACAGCTACAGACAAGAGAGGGGCAGGGAATGCAGAAAAGAGCAAGCAGAAAGATCTAGGCAAAATAATGAAACCTCAACAAAAAAAAAAAAAAAAAATCGGAACCGTCGAATCAAGTTGCACGTTCGATCTCCTGTGGTGCTAAAAATAAGGCAAACAATAGAAACACAACGAAAAAACATCAAAAGAGGGATGTAGACATCAGAAATGACGAAAAAGAAAAAAACAGACAAAGTCCCTACATTCAGACAAAACACAGGACTAAAAAACAAACCTCTGGAGAGATGCATCACAATTCTAATAAACACACAAAGTACAGATGGATAATAAAGATGTCACAAAGACGCTCAAATACAGAGGACCTTATTTTGAATAGAAGAACTGTCATGACCATATTTAGCAAAATTGGTAAGCTACGCGAAATTCACACGGCAGACATAAAAATTGTGGAGCCATGGCACGACAGCTCGGGAGCAATCACTTTACTCCATGTAAACTCAAACACAATATGTACAAAAATTTTAAACCAAAAAGTTGACATCTATAGACAGGGATTCCATACCGAGGATGTCTCAATTCAGCTCCCACATGGAAGTCCTGAAGCTCTATCCCGTAGACCACAAAGTGCCTCAAAAGATAGATATGAGAACCCCAGACATAAGTCTCCCCTAAACCTAAAGGGGGAAAGAGAAAATCAGAAAAAGTCAAAAATCAAAAAAAAAACAGTTAACCGAGAATCATATTTAGATAAGGATCAAAACACCACACGGAGGGATGAGCAACAAAACTCAGAACGTAACTTGAATACCCACTACCCAAAAGAGAGAAGTCGGAATAGAAAAGAACAAAGATCAGACAACAGTTACAAGCTAAACAATGAAAAGGAACACAATCAAAAACCGTACAACTCAAGGGAGGGAAGTTGAGACAGAAAAGAACAGAGACCAGCTAACAGCCAGAAACTAACAAACACAACGGTCCCAAAAACATCGGAGCTACAGAAGTGCGCACAAACAAAGTTAGACACATCTCGAAACATCAAAACAGGGCTATGGGCCTGGCTGCCCAAAATGCTCGCAAATCATCGGACTCAATAGCCATCCATGAAAGGAGATCCATCTACATGCGACACGTCAAACGAAAGGCCGACACGACTCACCCTATGCTCCTGGAACACCAGAGGTCACTCCCACCTAACGATGCCAGGTGGCCCTAACTTAGGGGAATATGACATCATTTGCCTACAGGAAACGTGGCTTCACACAACCCCAAGATTGGAAGGATATCAAATCACTCTAGTCCCGGCCATCAGAGGAAATAAGGGGCGCCCAACCTCAGGATTGCTGATAGCATGTCGCAATGGAACTAGAATGCAAATTGAGAAAATTTTACTGACAAATCAATTTCTGCTAGCAATTGTAATCTCGGTGCAGGTTCGGAACAACCAAAATGCACAATCCAGAAACGTAGTCATAGCTAACGGATACTGGAACCCAGCAGCAATAACAACAAAAACATTCATTGATTTGTGCGAGAACCTATTTGTAGCTGCATTGATTGACTATCCCGCAGCAGATATCATCATGTGCGGTGATCTAAACGCCACTTGTAATGAGACAAAAAAATCAACAACAGCAGCACAACAGGCTTCAGCACATAGAGGGAAAGAATGGCTAAAGTTCTGTGAGCTACATGGTCTTCATAACCTAGACGTTGCACTTCCAGCATTAAACAGGCCACCTACGTGGGAGCGTCTACCCGCAACAGCCACTATTGACTACATATTTGTATCGCAGTCGTTATTACCAATTACTGAAGCATTTACGATACATCGCACGCCCATGAGTGACCACAACCTACTTGAAACAGCCTGGTTCTTAACTAGCAAAACAAACACGTATCATAACACTCAAATCGAAGCCAATCCGCAAGGCCTACGACTAAGAATAAAGCCTGCAGAGATCTGCGAAGTAACAAAGAAATACATTGGAAACAAAACTTTAGAGGTTGCTGACGGAATAAATTATCAACCATTACTGATTCCATATATGCATCAAAAACGAGGAAACAGATTGGTCTCCGACCAGAGTTCCAAACACGTCTTCAACAAGGAATTAGTGGAGACAAGGCGCAACTACAGAAGAGCGATAAGAGAAATACGTAAGTCCCTGAATACAGACATCATACACGCCATAAATGCCGTAAAGAAAAGGTACAAGGACTGGGTGAAATTTCATCGACACAAATTATATCAAGCGGATGCTGAGAAAATAACTAAAGCTCTCGTCACTAACAACAGCCGAGAATTCTGGTCTCTAATAAAGGACGCCGATAATACGTCGAATAATCAGATCCTAAATAACATCAATCAAGCAACTTGGATAACGCATTTCACCAAAGTTTTCAAATCAGCCTTACGCACACCTGATAAAGAACAACAAGTACACACAGTCCCTTGGGTTGAATTAGAACAAGAAGATGACATTGTGAACATCATCACTAAACTAAAAAACTCTAGGGCACCAGGCCCAGATGGGATCTCGAACGTAGAGTTAAAAAGTCACCCAAAAGATTGGGCAAAGCTAATGAGCGTCATATTTCAGCGCTGCACAGAAACTCAGTCCATACCTCATTCTTGGACCAAAGCGATAATCATCCCAATCTACAAGAAAGGCAATATGAGCAATCCCGAGAATTTTCGCCCGATTGCCCTACTGGATGTAATAGGTAAGGTGTATGCTTCACTCCTAATGTCCAAATTCCAAAAATGGGCAGTGGGAGCCAAGTGCAATGACCCCTTTCAATCAGGATTCAAGAAAAGCGCAGGTACAACTTGTAACATCTTATTATGCAGCACGCTAAAAGCAAACGCATTGCAAAACAAGCAACATTTATATGTTGTATACATTGATTTCACTCAAGCCTTTGACCGAGTGGAAAGATTAATACTATGGGACAAATTAAAAGCGTGGCAATGTCCCGAGGAGCTACTTGCCCCAATCCAAGCACTACATCGCGACACCTCAATGAAAGTGCGTTTGAATCGTAATGGATTGCTATCAGACGAAATTCATAGCACTCGAGGTGTCAAACAAGGATGCCCGTTAGCTTCTGCACTCTTCTTGACTTACATTGGCGACATTAACTGCATAAACGAAACAACTAGAGCATTTCCGCCAAAGCTGGGGCAAACGCAGATTGGGCACCTTCTGTACGCCGATGATTTAACCACATTCGATCAGACGGAAATAGGTCTGCAGCGAAAACTTGATGCGCTCCAAATCTATGCCACAAAAAACCACTTGGAAATAAACACGAGCAAAACCAAAGTTATGATTCTCCAAAACAACGGTAATAAACAAAGAAATCAACAAAGAAATAAGTTTAAATGGCATTTGGGTGAAATCAATCTCGAGACCGTCGCCCAATGCAAATACTTAGGAGTACTAATGGACAGCTCTCAAAAGGAAACAGCTATGCAGACAGAACTTTATGCAAAGACTAAGAAACTAGCTGCCCAAGCTAAATTTGTGGATGGCAAATTTGGAAAATTCTCCCTAGTACCAACCATCAATTTCTATAAAATGAAAGTGGTACCGTCAATCACGTATGGTGCAGAAGCGATGCCCACCTTGCCAACAGGTTTATGGGCCAAGTTGGAAGCGCTGTTTTGGCGCACAGTACTACATCTTCCACTGTCAGTATCAGGGTCAGCAATCAGGCGTGAACTGAGTTTACTATCGTTAGAATGTACAGTCCTCTGCAACTCCCTTATGCTGTACAGAAAATGTCTACTTGCACACAATAACGAAGTCTTCAAGCTACTAAAATGCGAAATGAACAGCAGAAAATGTAAAATGCTAAACGACTGGCAAGACAAAAATCAACTAATTATGAAGATCATCGCATGCGAAGATCAGGAGCTCATAAGCAATCCATGCAAAATACTAACAAAACTAAAAGACAATGGCCCTCATTACGACCCTGGCGGAATTCGGAAAACGATGGCGGAAATGCAATACCGCCATCGAATAGCGCTCGGTGCGACTATGACCCGTCACCGCAAAGTACGATGCCATTAGCGACACCGTAGTGAACGCCAACGCTAACTGCACCAAGCACGCGCGCGCGCGCCATGCCAAACCGTAAACACCACCATGGCGCAACGGTACGCCAATTCCGACCCCAGCGGACATGTACCTAACGCCATCAAGCATGGCGGAATGCACCATTCCGCCATGGTGAGAAGTACGGCATCGCGAATCAACCGTAAACGGCCCCACTGACTGCCCGTACACCGCTCCCTGCCCACAAAGTACAACTCCCCGTAGGTGCAACGAAGCCACAATGCAACCAGTGAAATGCACAAGTCACCCATGCATGCCAACGAACAAATGGACCTCAAGAGGGGCCAATGGGAGCTGCAGGGCACAGATGGCACGAATACAGAAGCCATCCCAATGGACATGACCACAGTCCCCCACCAAGAAACGCACGCAAACACAGGCACCTGTGACCAGCAATATTCAGAAAATCACAACATTCCACCAGTCCACCTGGCTGACCGGCATCTGTCACACAAAACCCAATCCCCCGCCCCTGAGCATGACAACATTCAAACTGTCATATTGGCAGCCCCCATCCCTGACCTCACAGGCTTCGTAGGCAAACGCGCCCAGTACAGGACCACGCAACAAAACTCTGAAGCTGGAACCCAATGCAGATCCCCTCACAATACATCGCTCCCCAAATAGGAATATGCCACATCACTTGCAAAGAAGAACGCTACACGGCCCATATCAGAATAGAATTTTAATGCACATCAATATCACCAAGCCCATACAGCCATCAGGCCATGAACTCCAAAACACATTTCACCATTGTGGGCTGCATCCGCAAGAAATGACCAGCCACTACTCGTGTGACGCCCTGTTCCCTCATGGTACACAGAGCCACATACACGTACGAAAAGGCAACATGGAAGCGCACAGAACCGCAGGGCCGTCCCAATGGGGAGGCACTAGTCCAGCTGAAAGGCCGAAATGTTGCTCCGAGCCACCAGTACTGCGTAAGGGCATGTGGCCCATTGGCGATCGTCCCATAAGATCGTAATGCTGCTCCACTGATTAACACGAAGCAGCAGGTGTCGGGAGTAAAATCCATCTGCAGGAGTGGCATACAGATGGCAGTGGCAAAAGGGGAGGAGATACCTGTCAACCAAAAGAAAAGAAACAGAATAGAATGGCCATCAGAACTACATTCGAACAACTCACTTCAATGATCACACTAGATCCACAGCCATATGCATGCAAGCCCACTCCAAAGGATCATCACCACCCCAAAACCACTTGCGAATCATAACTACCTATATCGAGGTGAAAACACCATCACAAACGAGTGTACCTGTGCATGCGCCTGTGAAAACAGAATCCTTCAGATGGGATTGGTAACGTGCATGGACACAAGTGTCTGAAGGTGCGTCGAGACAGGGAGGGCTCAACAAGGCCAGATAGACGATGGTCCCACTATGGCAGCCCTGCATCACATAGCGCAGGGGGGGCGGACAGATCCCAAGAAGCCCTGTACATGGCAAACACTGCATCAAATCACCTGCCCATGCATCCATTCATCATTCCCTCATCCCGTAATGAAAACGCCTGAATATTTACTCACATAACATTAGAAATATCCATTGAGTCTGTGCGTTATGCAGCCTGCAAAATCCACAGTGCCCCAGCACGTAATTCCAGTCTAGTGAAGTAACATGTATTTGGGAACGTCCTGCCTTATCGTCCACTACGCAATTGCGCATCCCATACTATTCATATCAATCATAGCATTCTCGCCATGGCCCCTGTCCCAAGGACATTGAACAATAGAACGTTATATTTGCAGTCAGACCTGTGGGCATCTCCTCGCCGCTAGCTGAAAACCGAAAGCGCCGCCCTTCGAATTCCTCATTTGCAACATCACGTCGAAGAGGCATCTGTGGCCGTTTGAAAACACTAATTAATCCATCGAGTGCGGCTGTGTGTGAAAATGGCAACTGCCTTCACCCACGAATGGGACGCCCCGCCCGTCGTTGCAACTCGGTACAGTGATGAATGAGGGCCCACCGTTACTCGAGTACTACGTTCCACTGACCCTTCACAACTCTGTTCGCGACTGCACAGATGGTATGTGAAACAATGGGACCACAACAGAATGAACATATCAACCAATGTTACACGGCCATCGGGTACAAATACAAGATTGCAATAGCAAGATGCCATTCCACGAATTGCAGCGTTGTGCGCGGGACGTGCTCGGCCAAAGGGGAGAGCAGTTTGCACAGGTGGAATGAATCACCACAGGTGGAGGCCATTCAGCCTGGAAACACATAAATTTCACGCCCAGTCTCCTCCCACAACCACTCCGAAATGCTACCGGCAGGACTCGCGATGTTGGCCCTGGGGGACCTGATAGCACTGCAAGTACTCCAACTCCAAGAAGAAGACGAACACCAACTACAACCGGCCGCACGGAGGAGACGCAGGAGGAGGAGGAGGCCAAGGCAGGGCCAGCAAGGGCCGCCAGCACAGCCACTACCACCACGCAGGCAGCCCGCAATCCCACGCCTCCGAGCACATCCGTTCAACCTCACTGATGAGCAGATCCACACCCTCTACCGTTTGGACCGGGACACCATAACCGCCATTGTGGACATGACACAGGCTGACCTTGTCAGCATGATAGATAGCCCAACCGCCATCCCACCCCTACTGAAGGTGGTGTCTGTACTCCACTTCCTGGCCACAGGCACCTACCAGCACACAGTCGGACAGTTGCATGGCATATCACAGCCACTGTTCTCACGGACACTATTGCAAGTGCTCGATGCCCTCCTGAAGCACGCAGACGACTACATCTCTCTACCACGCTCGGAGCAGGAAATTACCAACACAAAAGTTGGATTCCATGCACTTGGCGGCATACCGGGTTGCATTGGTGCCATCGACTGCACCCATGTGGAATTGGTCGTCCCACATGCCATGGAGGCCCAGTACCGCAACCGAAAACAATTACATTCCCTGAATGTACAAATGGTGTGTGACTCCAACAGGATCATTACACATTGTTGTGCCCGATTCCCTGGATCAACCCATGATTCTATGGTCTTGAGGAACTCTACAATACCACGCTACATGGAGCGACACGCAGGGAACAGATCCTGGCTACTCGGTGAGTCTCATTACATGCATGATAATGTGGGGTATGTGATTCGGCAATGACCTGGCAGGAAGGGGGGGGGTGCGTGCGTACGTAGCAATGGCATTCCACATCATACGTTTCTCGTCCACATACAGGTGATGCCGGGTATCCACTGAAGAGATGGCTCCTCACACCAGTCCGCAACCCACGGGACCAGCATGAGGAGGACTACAACCATGCCCACTCACGTACCCGTGTAGTCATTGAACAGGCATTCGGCCTACTGAAGACCCGTTTCCGGTGCCTCAGCAGGTCTGGCGGGGGACTCCTGTACCGCCATGAGAAGGTTGCAAAGATGGTGATGGCATGTGTCATGCTCCACAACATGTGCGTACGTAGAAATGTGCCCATGCCCCCTGACGCAGAACTGCAAGCACCTGATGATGGTCATGATGAGGGTGGGGATGTGGCAGCACCTCAAGGAGTCTGCGAGGCACCGGAGGGCCGTGACATTCGTCAGCATCTCATTGATGCATGCTTCTAGCACTCACGCCTGGTGGCTGATACATGGACACGGGATGCGTGGCACTGTGTGTGTCTGGTACATGCACAATATGGACTGTACGCCTATAATGGCCTAGTACACAAAGATCAATGTCCACACATCTCATTGGTTGATCGTGCACTTTTTATGGCATATGTGATATCATGTTGTACACCCTATCGACCCGCCACCCAAGTGAGCCCAACACACCCCCTCCACCCTCCCACCTCCCCCCCGAACACCAGTGTCCAAAGATGCTCATCGTCCGTGGGCAGTCGCTATTGCAAGCCCCCTCTGCGGGTATCAGGGGCACCCCTGCCTGTGGAGCGCAGGTTCCTCCCAGATCTACGTTGGGGGCTGCCCTGGACGGAACTTGCAACGGATGATGTCTCTGCCTGCTCACGTCCATGCATGTCCCTAAGGGTTTGCGAGAGCTCAGTGAGCACACGGCGCACTGCGGCAAGTTCGGCACATACGTCTTTGGACGTCGCATGCAGTTCCCCCCTCAGGCTCTCGGTGCTACTCTCCATTTGGACTCTCAGGCACTCGGTGCTACTCTCCATTTGTGCCCTTAGTGTCTCTGTACTTCTCTCCATTTCTGCCCTAAGTGTCTCAGTTGATGTTTCTATGTCTGCCTTAGTGCCCCCACATTCATCGGCATGGTCCTTGAGGAGCGTGGCCAGTTGCTGCTGTTGCACGATTAACTGGTCGAGGGACTGTTGCCTCTGCTGGGCCATGGCCATTTGCGGGGGTGTCACAGAGGGGCTGTTGTCCTCATGTTGCCTTGCCACAGGGCTTGTGGGGGATGGCCAGTCGTCGTCTTGTGGGTGCCCCTGCGTGGTATCCTCATGTAGTACGGGATGGAACAGACAGGGGGATTGGGACAGGTCATGGATGGATCTGACTTCGACATCCCCGTCTTCTGTGTCGGAGCATGCTGCCATCAATGGGGTGTCACCTATGGTGCTGCTGCCACCGGAGGCAGTGCCTTCTGTGGCATCCGTTGGGGGGACCTGTGGTGGTGGTGTTGTGGCCATGCTGGCTGCTGGGGTGCCTGTTGATGTTCCCTCCTGTGTGCTGCCACTTGATTTGTGCTGCTGCCGTGTCTTGATGCGTGCAGCTGAGGTGGAGGGTCTTTGGCCGTCGGTCTTGGCCCTCTTTGCAGGTGTGCTGGTAGGGGTGTCCTGGAGCTCGTCGTTTGGATCGGACCCTGTGGTGGAGTAAAGGAGGGCGAGGGTTATTGGTGGGTCTGTGGGAATTGGAATGGCAATGTATCACATGCATTGGGGTGGTACCTGAGGGTGATTTGGGTCGGGGCCTTGGAGGTGCTTCCATTTGTGTGTGGAGTGAGGGTGCAGTTGTTTGGCAGCCTGCAGTTAGGGTGTGCCTGCTGCACGTGTAGTGCGTGTTTTAGGGGTTTTTAATTATTTATGTATTTATTGTGGGTTTTAACGTGCGCTATCAGGCCAATGTGTGTGGACGTTCTCCTGGACATGTGTTTCTGTTGCACTATGGGGACACATGGTGCTTCGAATGGATGGACTTTGTGGATTTAGCATTGTTTCATTAGGCCCACCTACCTGAATCTTCGGATGTCTGCACTCCTTTCTCCATCCCTCCGACTCCCTCTATGCTCTCCATTCCGATGGTGGAGGCACAGATTTCTTCCCAGGGGGTCAGCTTGATTGGTGATTCCGACCCTCCCCCGGTGGCTGTGGCAATGTTGCGGTTGGCAGAGAGTATGCTGCGGACGCGTATCCGCAGGTCGTCCCACCGCTTCCTGCATTGCTGTGGGGTGCGGGGTGCGGTCCCCACCGCACTTACCCGCTGTGCCACCAGAGCCCATATGGCCTTCTTGTTTGCGAGTGCCGTCCTGGTCATTTGCGTGGAGAAGACGACGGCAGCATTCTCCTGGAGGGTCTCTGTTAGCACGGTGAGTTCCTCACGGGAGAAGTGGACCTGCCGCTTGCGGTCGCACGCTTTCTTCGCTACTTTTCCCATTTTTCTTGGTTTCGCTAGGGTGGATGACGGGTTGGGTTGTGTCTCAGGGTGGTGATTTTAGTGGTTGTGTGGTTTTAGTGGTTTTATAGGTGTACGGCGGGTTGTTTCCCGTTCCGGGCCCGTGTTTTAACTTCCGTTTCCGTATATTTCCGGTCACCGTACTTTACGGTAGGCGCACACTGCGGTGTCCGCTGCGATGGGTGGCGGTATTGCACCTAGGGCGCCGTATGGCGGCGGTGTGGGCCGTTTTGGGGTCATTTCCGCCATCGCGGACTTTGCACTTCCGCCATGCCGTGGTGCTCGTGCCCGATGGGTCGGAATGGGCCGCACTTTGCTCCTTCTTGCAATGGCGGAAATGCTATTTACGCTGTGGCGGTCCGGTCAGTCACTTTCCGCCAGGGTCGTAATGAGGGCCAATGACTGGGCCATGACAATAGATAACGCATCCAAACTGAAACTCACTTCGCATCTCCCTGGTAACCTCCTAAAAAGGAATGAGCTACAAAGATATGTCATCCAATGCCCAAGTAAACACACACGAAATGCAATCCTGCGTGCACGGCTAAACTTGTACAAAACAAGGGAGATCCTATACATCCGCGGACAAGTCACAACAAATGGATGCCGCTTCTGCGAAACCAATTCCGACCCTCCAAAAGAAACACTAAGGCACTTAATCATGAGCTGCTCAGCCACAGCTAGTATCAGATCACAATATCTTGCACCTATGGCAGGGTTTGACATTTTGGCAGAAGAAGCGACATGGTGGGCGCGACTAATAGGAGGAGAAAGAACAACATGGCAAATTGCAATGGCACAAATGGTCCGACATATCGAAAACAATTTATTAAATGAAAATGATAAGCAATAGACAACCGAACCAGATAAAACGGACGCTGTAATATAGACTAACTGCGCGAACTTAACAACGAACTTAACAACAAAAGAGAGAAAAACCCTGGCAAAGCTTCCGATGACAACGGTGTTGATAGAATTTATAGTCTGTATTGTAAAATCTTATTTTTTGATCAAACAATAAAAAAAAAAAAAAAATAAAAAAAAATAGTTGTTTGCAACTTCCAGGGTGTTTATCCAGTCAGCTTCAAGAAGTTTCTTTGATACCTGGTTGGGGTTTTGTATTAATGTTTCCAGATTAAGGTTTAGTTCTTGGAGAATGGAGAGGTTGTATTGGGCCCATTTGGTCAACATTGTGTTGATCCCGTTGTGAGTTTCTCTCCTAATAAGGTCCAAAACTCTGTTTTTTGGGGAGTCAAAGACTTTGCGATATAGCATGATGGTCGATCTCATCTTTAAAGCCCGGAGAGAGGATAAACACAATTCTCTTCTTATCAGTGTTATCGGTGTCGAGGTGGCCAGGTTTAGGACACCCCGCCAGAAGAAACCTTCAAGTTTGGGCCAGATTGAGTCGGGGATCAGTGGCATTGCGTCCATGCCATAAATCAGGACAGGAACGACTTTAGCTTTGTAAAATCTTATAACGGGAATGATGGAAAATCTTCCGTGCTTCCTGTCCACTGCTTTGGCCTGCGCCGTAAGCTTCTTCAGTTTTGTCCAAAGGGCCTCCTGCATGACTTGTTCTTCCTTGTCATTGCTGATCATAATGCCCAGGTATTTAAAGGCCTCAACAGTTTCCAGCTTCTTTCCCTCTCCATACCAAGTGGTTTTTTTCCGTCTTGTAGCTGCTGTTCCCAGTATTACATTTTTTGTTTTTTCTTTATTCAGTCTTAAGTTGTTTTCCGCCATATAGTGTGTTAAATTGTCTAATTGGCGCTGCAGGCCTATGGGCGTTCAGTCCATGAGGATGATGTCATCTGCATAGAGTAGTCTCTCGATTTTTGAGCCTCCTAAGGAAGGGGGGAAACTTCTAATCAGTTCCGACGATTTCTTGTAGTCCGCTATGTATGCGTTGTACAGGGCTGGTGCTAGCGGGCATCCCTGCTTTACGCCCTTTGATGTAGGTATTTCCCTTGACAATCTGCCTTCGGCGCTTAGTCGCACCCGTATTGACGTTCCGTGATGTAAGGCTTTTATGGGTTCCAAGATGTCGCTTGGGCAGTCTAAGCTTTCCAATTTGGCCCATAGTCGTTGTCTGTTGACCTGGTCAAAGGCTTGGACCAGGTCGATAAAAGCCATGTAAATGGGAGGTCCTCCCTGCAATACTCTGGCTTTCAGAGAACTTAGTAAAAAGATATTGGTTGATGTTCCAGAGTTTTTTACGAAGCCGTTTTGAAAAGGGTCTGCTTGGTCCGAGTCCGTAATCCATTTTTGGAAAACGTCCAGGGTCAGAGATGCAAACACCTTACCCATGACGTCCAAAAGGGCAATCGGTCTATAATTACCCGGGTCGTCTATGGGACCCCTCTTGAAAATAGGTACAATAATGCCTCTTTTCCAAGACGGAGGAATGTCCTGGAAAGTCGGTTGCAGTTTTTAAAGATCTTACTCATTATCGTCGCCCATAGTTCTGGGTGGGACTTAAGCTCGGCGTTGCAAAGGCCGTCCGGGCCGGGGGCCCTCGAGTTGTTCAATTTAGTTATTTTTAGCAGGATCGATGCTTCGTCAGCAGGGATGTTCCAAGATTCGGTGTCGTGGACTGTTGTTCTGGTGCCAAAACCCAACGAAAAGTTGTTGTCAACTATCGGTGCGAACAGGTTTGAGAAGTGGGTTATCCACTTGGCCTCTCCTACGTTGTTCTGGATGTCTCCGGATGTTTTATTGAGAGTTCCCTTAATCAGGTTCCAAAATTCTTTGGGTTTGTTTCCGCAGATGGCTGACAGCATTTGTTCTGCGTCATGTTGATAGAGTTTGTGACGGTAGTGTCTAAGCCAGCTCTTATACTCACGGACAGCCAGCCTCCACAGGTTGAGATTTTCTGCGGTGGGGTTATTAGAGTATACTTTCTTTAAGCGGCGATGGGACCTTCTTTTTTCCACCAAATTGGTGTTATATAGGTGGTTGGGGGCAGTTGCCAGGTTGCGGGTTTTTGATATTGGTATCAAGAAATTGGTCAGCAAGGGGGTGTAATCCAGGGCGACTCTGACAGTAGTTCCCAGAGTCTCACCATTAGCTTGGAGATTGGAGTATTGAAAGTCAATTTCTCGGAGTCCTTTTTCCGATATCTTTACCCGATTTCCCGTGGTCGACTTTTCCAGGGGAATTAGGTATGCGAGAGAATGAGGTCTGCAGTTCTTCCCCTCCGTAATGAGAAGGTTATGGTCGCTGAACATCGTCCGCTTGACCGCAAAGGAATGGATCGCCTGAAGATGGTCCTTGGAGACGAATACGTGATCAATCGAAGCGTGTTGGTTCCCTCTTTCCCACGTCGGGATCTCCAGATTTGCGTTGGTACGCATCAGGTGAAGGTTATGCAAATCCCTTGCTTTCATGAGATGCTCAAGCAGTTTCCTTCTTTTTCTTACCGAAGTGTTTTGATGTTTGCCAACTTCCCCTATCCCTTCGCATTCTGCATTGAAATCCCCATTTACTATGATGTTATGGTGTTGGATTTTTTCGTCGGCTTCGTCGAACACCTTTGAGAGGGTGGATTCGAATTCCTCAGTAGATGTTGCATCTGGATTCCAGTATATATTAAGTAAGAGGGTTTTCCCCTCGTTCGAAGTCTGGGAGGGTTCCTGGTTAAATGTTTGGTTTAAGATCATCGCCTGGATCCATTTAGGTGTAACCAGAACTTCGATTACTTTGATTCCCGATCCTGATCTGAGAGCCGTGATTAGCCCTACAGACGGTCGACCCAAGGTTCCCTTTGCTGCTGCTGAAAATGTTATTTCATACCCATCCAGTTGTGGCTTGGTGGTCAGCCATGTCTCCTGCAGACATAGGATATCAAAGATGCCTAAGTTGACATCCGTTATTATTTCATTATTTGGTTCACTGTCTCCTTTAGTGTGTTTGACTTAATTCCTTGTATGTAATTATCTTCTCATTGAGATGTCGCTTTATTCAGCCATACAAGTTAAGCTGTCCTTCCCTGGAATTGTCCTCAGGTCAAGCAAAGTGCAAGGTGTGTCATGCAGTGTGCCCTTGCTAAAGGTATTTCTGTTGCTATGAATGTTCTGGATGCTCCCATGGTATAGGGGATAAGGGAGCACATGTAACAGCTTTCAGTGGATGTCCCTCTCCCCACCTGACTCATGTGTTTGTACTACATGTTATTTGCTAGTTGGGCTGTATCAGTGAAATATGAATTCATGTGTCCAAAGTCATTCACTATTTTTCTTTTGAGACGTTTAGATTGTTCAGTGACTGCAAAGGTCTCTTGGGTTTTAATCTCATTTAACAGAAGAACAGGGTAGTTTCTTCATATGTGGGTTTGGATACATTGTACAGGACCATTTCCCGTAATGCAATAAGAATACAGACATAGAATCAACAAAATGTTACACATGTAGCTATGAGCATTATTGTTACGGCATTAATATGTTGTAAATAATCACATTCATGAGGCTGTCTGCAACATAGCATCATGTATCTCATAGAACTGAATTCTCCCATTTTGTCCAATTGTGCTCCTACCTTGTATTGCTCAAGAAAGGCTAATGCTTATAGGACATCTGCACTAAAATGGTAATCAAAATTCTGTCAATAATAAAACAATTTTTGAAGTTTACTAATAAAGCTATGGCACTGCGGCTCACCTGCAAACATCTCGGAGCGCAGACATCTTCTTCCTGGCACTGCGGCTCACCTGCAAACATCTCGGAACACAGACATCTTCTTCCTGGAACCGCGGCTCACCTGCAAACATCTCGGAATGCAGACAGTATCTTCTGGGCACCGCGGCATGACGAGCCTCATCCAAACTCACAGCACCTGCAAAAGAAAGGCAAAAGACAAGGTTAGACACATAACAGACATTTCGTTAAAGGTGCGCTGCCATTTAACCTCGCACCTTCCCTAAAACCATCACTCACCTGCTGCCGGACATTGCGGTCACATCCATCTTCCGCTCAGGGTAGGGTTTCTTCTTCTGAAAACAGGGTAAGTGTCCATTATGTAGGAAACAATTAAAAACAATAGCGTCTGTGTTGGCATCATCAAGATTAACTCATGTTGTTCACTTTTTTCCTTTAAACCCTGTAGATGACTGTTTTTCAGAAATTACTGCAAAAACTGTATAGACACTTCAATTTTTTCAAAGATGAAACTCTTCTTTGGATCTCCAAACTTCTACTAATTGATTCTGTAGTTAAGTCTTCACTTCTTCAAACAGGTTAAGAATTCTCAATGTGCAATAGAATCTCAAGAAACACCTTCTGTAACCAAAGCATTCGTTGTAATATCTTTGTATGCTGTTGTGTGGGTTTAAAGGACACTCTCTGGGTTTTGTGACGGTTTAATATTGTTTTTTTCCAAAATATTTGGAAGAGTTATTTTTATTTCTTTACACAAAGTTAATGGTTCTTAGGTTTAATCTGTTGGTTGCTGTCCATTTCTGATCTTTGCTCTCATCTGGACTTGCGCTGCTTCTTCTTCCTTCTCAGTCTCAGACACTTCTGGCAGGGAGGTCTCTCCTTTGTATGGTTTGATAGCACTGAGGTGAAGTCAAGCTCTTCTTCCTTTCACTTTCACAACTGTGGGTGTAGTCCTGTCATGGCCACTTGCCCAGGATCACAGGAGGGACACCATCACATAGAGGGAGCAGGGGGCATCATGGTTCACGCACGTCCCTTTGGGACGTTTATACATGGGGCGCCTGGTTGTACACAGTCCTGGCGCCTTTGGCGCCAGGCTCATTGAAGAACTTAAACAATACAATTTCATTATGGGCAGAAGTGCTTGGAATGGAACAGAACTTTTTTTTATTATGGGCAGGAATATGCTCAAGAACTTCTCACTTGTGTGTAATTAGTCTGGGTGTGGCCTCCATCTGCATCTGCACGTGCAACTTCTACGAGTGGCAGGGTGTGGCAAGCAGGACTGAGCTAAGGGGGCGTGGCCTTAAGATCCCAGCTATAAAAGCCAGCCCAACCCCAAGGCACATGCTTTGCGTTATTCTGCACCTCCGTGCAGCGTAACGCTCACCGTCGCCTGGGATTCAACTTACCTGGAGAGATCCTGCCATCTACATTCATATTTACTATACTGAGGATCCTGCTCTCACCTGAACTCTTCTTCCTGGCACTGCTGCTCACCTGCAAACATCTCGGAGTGCAAACATCTTCTTCCTGGCACTGTGGCTCACCTGCAAACATCTCGGAGCGCAGACATCTTCTTCCTGGCACTGCGGCTCACCTGCAAACATCTCGGGCACATAACCTTTAACTTTTCGTTAAAGGTGCGCTGCCATTTAACCTTGCGCCTTCCCTAAAACCATCACTCACCTGCTGCCGGACATTGCGGTCACATTAATCTTCTGCTCAGCCGCGTTCCGCGCCTCCACAGTCGTAGTTAGGCCGCATTTCCATCTATTGGGAGAAAACAGAGAGGGATGTTTACAGGGAAAACAACAACGTTGAGAACAATAACCTCAAGACATTGAGAGAAAGCAGAAAGAAGGGAAAAGACAAGAGACATTGAGAGAAAGTAGAAAAAGGGAAAAAGACAAGAAACATTGAGAGAAGGCAGAAAGAGGGGCTGGACTGGACTATTACTCGGGAATCAGTGAAGGAACTCTATTCCATCAACAAGCGCCCTTGCCAGAAGTAGCAGAACAGAGAGCTCATTATTCAGACTTTCCAGGTGAGCCTTATGGGCCTTTACGTGCCCACTGGAATCACACCTTGGGTCGAAGGGTTAGGGAGATACCACAGTCACCTATCAGCACACTCACCCATATCCTTGCAGGAGCAGTGCCACTGATTGTCGCCGCCCACAGCTGATCCGCAGGGGACGAAACCACAAGAGGGTGATCTAATTCCAGGGAGGGCTGCAACTGTGCCCCAACGCCTCTGGTGAGACCAGGTGAGCGTAACAGAACACTAAGCCTCAACAACTCTCTGCCTGGCGTTATGGAAACTTCTGAGACAGATCTGTTGGCCCAACTACTAGGGGAGTTACGGGCTGAAGTACACGCCTCCCGGCAAGAGACCAGTGCATTAAGGCAGGATCTTATTGTAACTCAGGAAAGAGCCGATGATTTATTCAGACAGGTGCTACAGGCACAAGCAGGACAGGTTCCCTTGCCTGGGATAAGCCACACTGCACCGCCACAAAAATCCACACTGGTTCAAGTAGTCCTTCCAGGGGCAGTGCCCTTAGCTCCACCTGAACGCTTCAATGGCGACCCAAACAAGTTTGCCATGTTCATGAACCAATGTCGCCTACATTTCTTATGCAGTCCGGAGCCTTTCCTAATGATCAAGCCAAAGTGGCATTTGTACTCTCATACCTAGTGGGTAATGCGGCGGACTGGTCAATATCATTAGTAACCCAAGATGATCCTTTGCTCTGGAACTTTGGGGGTTCCAACATGAGATAGAGAAATTGTTTGCCCGACATGCTCAGGGACAAGCCCTGGACAACGAGCTACTGTCACTCAAACAGGGGAATCAAGATCTATTAACCTACATTGCAGCTTTCAATCATCTCGTAGCTCAAACCAACTGGCCAGAAGAGAAAAGGACTACACTCTTCTATCGAGGGCTATGTGGGGTACTTACGGATGTGTTGGCTCAAGTTGTGAACCCACCTGAGGGATGTGCAGACTACATAGACCTCACAGTGCAACTCGACCATACGTTGCAGAATAGGAAAATGGATTGAGCGAGAACAGAAGGTAGGGCAGTTTTTGTGCAACCCTGCGAGACCCACACCCAGCCACATGAACACTCGGAACCAATGCAAATTGGTGGGTTACGGAGTCCTCTGACCAAGGCAGAAAGAGAAAAAAGAAGACAACAACAACCCTGTCGATATTGTGGGAAAGCAGGCCATTTCCTCTGTGACTGCCCAGTGAATCCTCCCAAGAAAATGGTAGGGGCAACAGATAAAAACAACGAAGAAGTAGAAGAAGCACCGGACTCGGGGAAACTCCAATGCCCGGCAAGTGTAGGGGTCCACTTGTCGAGCGAGAAAAAGGAATGCGTGCAGACCTCACATCTAGTCCTTCCAGTACTTTTGGTAAATCTCAAGCAGCCGTCAAAGACACATGCCTTGGAGGCATACATTGACAGTGGGGCAGTAGGAAACTACATTGACCAAGATCTGGCAACATGAATAGGCCTTCCTCTTCAACAAAAGCAGAAATCAGAAAATGTCA
The DNA here is from genome assembly GCF_040938575.1 of Ambystoma mexicanum. Classification (NCBI taxonomy): domain Eukaryota; kingdom Metazoa; phylum Chordata; class Amphibia; order Caudata; family Ambystomatidae; genus Ambystoma; species Ambystoma mexicanum. Next base: position 439,103,080 of record NC_090930.1, on the reverse strand, counting down.
CTGCAGTGGATGGATCTCAGATATAATCCGGCCCGGTGACACAATGTACTGAGAAAGTGTCATGATCTCTGCTTCCAAAAGGTCAGGGTTTTCCCAACTCCCTTGGAAGCAGATCCATAACCCAGGTTCCGAGTGCCAACCAGTCCCAATTGGGACCTTTTGGACCCAGTCCTGGCGCCAGTGGCACCAGGCTCATAAATATGCCCAGTCCCAGCGCTGGAAGCGCCGGGCTCATAATGCTTGGGTGGACTTACCTGCAGCAGACCATGCTGCTTACTTGCCTGCCAGTTGAGCCTCTGATCCTCTTCTGTTTGGAACTACTTTTCCTGTTGGGTGGGGCAGGGGCCACTCCCTAGATTCAGAACACTGGAACTCTTCTGGAAAGCAGGAACTCTTTTCTTACCTAGGCGTGGCTGTGGAAGGAGACACCTAAGCACTACAGGAGGCTATTTAAACCACACCCGATGGATGAATCTTGCTTTGCGTTATTCTGCATCCTCTGCAGCAGAACGCTCATCGTGTCTTCTGCATCTGATCCTGGGCCTAAGGAAAAAGGCTTACCATCCTGAATCCAGTCTTCAGCAACACCTATAAAGACAAGAAAGAACAGGTTAGCATTACGGTCTTCAGTGACAGCTCTTCACTTACCTGGTCCATCGGCTGTCACCAACGCCTCGCGCTGCATTCCGGCATCTGAAAGACAAAGGCTTACCTACTCTTCGTGCGCTCCGGAGGTCTTCACTCTGCATTCCGGCATCTGAAAGACAAAAGCTTACCAACTCTTCGCACGCTCCGGAGGCCTTCGGCGCTGCATCCCGCATCTGAAAGACAAAACAAGGTGCGTTTAAAGACATTGGGGAACTTTAATACTCACGTGCCATTACTCCTTTCCACATCTAACCCAGTGGGTATTCCGGCACCCTGCAGCCGCTCCGAACTTGTACCTGCAAAATAAAAAGACAGTTAGAGCGCATCGTGAAGCAGGCAACAAGCGCTTACTTACGTGCTTCCAGGCGCTTCTATTCATCACACGGGCTCCATCTTCAACTCACTTCAGCCCGTCATCCGCCATCGCCGGAACCCTGCAAAACAAGAGACATCATTACTAAAGACTTTAAAGACATTAGAATTACTCGAAACTTACCGTTCGTGCAGTAAACGACAGACAGCAGTCCTCTGAAGTCAAGAGGCCTGCTCCCCTTATCCAGTGAAGAAACTGGTCACAGCACCCTGCCCCGAGGCAGATGGAGAGCACAGCGTTCACTTACCTAGGGTGAGAGCGTTAACCTTTGGGGTTCTACAGGAGAAGAGAAAGGGAAGAAGAGAGAGACATTCAATAACCCAGTTCCTTAATCCCATATTTTCTATCTGCAGACATCTTACTCTTCGAGTCAGACATACAGTGCACAGAGGTCCAGCCCAAAGAGCCAGCCGTGTGTTACACATCACCTTTGAGGATACGGTATACGCCCAGTCAAGACCGGCGCCTCTACGGGAATCAGGTGAGCGTTACAGAACGCAAAGCCTACCACAAAACTCCCGTCCAGGCGCTATGGAAACCTCGGATACCGACCAGCTAGCCCAGTTACTTGGGGAACTAAGGGCAGAAGTGCATGCAGCCCGTCAGGAAACGAACGCTCTAAGAAGGGAACTGATTATTTCCAAGGAGCGAACAGATGATCTCGCTAGACAATTGCTACAGTCACAAGCCGGACAGACCCCGTTACCCGCATCTGGGGGAAATCTTCCTTCTACATCCTCTATGAATCCAGTGCAGATCAACCTACCTGGGAATGTACCTCTGGCTCCGCCCGAACGATTTTCTGGTGACCCAAAGAGGTTTGCAGTATTTATCAATCAGTGCCGGTTGCATTTCTTATGCCGGCCAGCAGCCTTTCCAACTGATCAAGCTAAAGTAGCTTTCGTGCTTTCGTACCTTAGTGGCAATGCGGCAGACTGGTCGATCCCTCTAGTAAATCAAGATGATCCGGTCCTACATGATTTTCAAGCTTTTCAGCTCAGTATGGAAAAACTGTTCGCAAGACATTCACAGGGGCAGGCCTTGGACAATGAGCTTCTTTCGTTGCGACAAGGTAATCAAGACCTTTTGGCTTATATTGCGTCTTTCAACAGACTGATAGTGGAAACTCAATGGCCTGAGGACAAAAGGATTACGCTGTTTTATAGAGGTCTACGTGGAGAGCTCAAAGATGTGTTAGCCCAAGTAGTGAATCCCCCACAAGATTGTTCGGACTATATAGACTTAGTCGTTCAAATAGATCACAGACTGCAGAACAGGAAGGCCGATCGTTCCAAGTTTGATGCTCGAGTATTTTCCAAACCGCCAACTCCTTCCAAAGGAGTAGACTCCGGGGAACCCATGCAAATAGGGGGTCTGAAAGGTCCTCTAACACAAAAGGAGCGGGAAAGGAGAAAACAGTTGCAATTATGCCTCTATTGCGGAAACTCAGGGCACTTTCTTCGAGACTGTCCGGTGAAACCTGCCAAGAAGGCAGTAGGAGCTGCAGTTACCAAAGTTACAAACTCTGAGCAGGGAAACGACCTCGCCCGACAAGAATAGAGGTCCTCTTGCCGAGTGTGAAAACCAGTTCCGTGACCTCGCATTTCGTGATACCTATGGTCCTCATTAGCCCTGATAATCCGGATCGATTACATGCAATTGAAGCTTACGTCGACAGCGGTGCCATCGGCAATTATGTGGATCATGAAATGGTTTTGAGGATGAATCTAACTCTTTGTCCCAAGGCTGTAAAGGACGTCATTACTACGGTGGATGGTACGGAGATAGCCTCCGGGCCAGCAACGCATACCACTCAAGAGGTGACGCTAGTAAGTCAAGATGGACACCATGAGAAGATCGTGTTCGATGTGATCAAGGCCCCTCAGTTTCAGATTATTCTAGGAATACCTTGGTTAGAGAAACACAATCCTCTGATCGATTGGCGAGCAAGAACGGTCCAGTTTCCAGAATGTGTCTCTACTTGTCACCCTCCACCTGGTGTTGCACTGGCAGCAATTTCTTCAGAGACTCCCCAGTTACCTCCCGAATACCTAGAATACCAAGATGTTTTCCGGAAGGATCAGGCTAACTCTATACCTCCTCATAGGTGTTATGACTGCCAGATAGACCTGATACCTGGATCTAATCCTCCTTGTAGTAGAATTTATGCCCTCACCGAGCCTGAGAACCTTCACCTTCGACAATACCTGGATCAATACCTGGCAAATGGGTTTATTCGTCCTTCCAAGTCCCCTGCTTCTTCAGCTTTGTTCTTCGTTCCAAAAAAGGAAGGAGACCTTAGAACTTGTATAGATTATCGCTCCCTGAACCAGATCACCGTTAAGAATAGATATCCGTTACCTTTGATCCCTGAACTCCTGGACCAAGTCAGAAAAGCATGCATATATACAAAGCTGGATCTTAGAGGAGCTTACCACTTGGTACGAGTAAAAGAGGGCGATGAATGGAAGACGGCCTTCCGCACCAAGTATGGGCTATTTGAATATCAGGTCATGCCCTTCGGACTTTGCAATGCCCCGGCCGCCTTTCAATATTTTATGAACGATGTCCTCAGAGAGCTCATAGATGTGTGTGTTGTTGTTTACATTGACGACATCCTCGTTTATTCTTCATCGGAATCTGAACATCGGAAACACGTGAAAATGGTCCTCGAAAGATTGCGTCAACACAAACTTTTCGCTAAGTTGGAAAAATGTGTTTTCAACGTGACTGAAGTTGAATTCTTGGGATTCATATTATCACCTGGCGGAGTGCGTATGGATTCAAAGAAGGTCGATGCAGTTCTCAAATGGCCATCACCATCCTCCGTAAAAGGTGTGCAAAGCATGTTAGGCTTCGCTAACTTTTACCGCAGGTTTATCCCCGAATTCTCTCGAATAGTCCAGCCCATCACTGCATTGTTAAAGAAAAACAAACGTTTTGAATGGTCTACCGAGGCGGAACAAGCTTTCCAGGATTTGAAGACTAAATTTATCTCTGCACCAATCTTAAAACACCCTCGCCCCGAACTCCCCTACATCGTGGAAACTGATGCTTCAAGCCTTGCCATGGGGGCAGTTCTATCACAAAAGGACCCGGTAACCAATCAGTTGCATCCCGTGGCATTTTGGTCCCGCAAATTCTCACCTCCTGAAATCAATTACACGATTACTGACAAGGAACTTCTGGCTATCAAGTCTGCCTTTAAGGCTTGGCGGCATTATCTGCTGGGGGCCCGACACACCGTTACTGTGATTACGGATCACCGAAACCTGCAATATTTGAAAACCGCAAAAGCCCAATCCTCTAGACAACTCCGTTGGGCATTATTCTTTGCCGAGTTTGACTTCATAATTACCTATCGACCTGGTACAAAGAATGGTAAAGCTGATGCCCTTTCTCGGATGGGAGTGGAAGAACACTTGATCAACCCTAAACCTGTACCAATCATTCCCGAACAAAGAATTCTGGGTGTAATCGCCACAGAATCCATAGAGGAAGTTAAGGATAAAGCCAGGCAACTTGTAACTCCAGCAGACATACAGAATTGGCATCTGCAGGGAAAGGACTTTGTAGTAAAGGACAACTTTTTGTATTTCCAAGAACGATTATACCTACCCAGCACAGATTTACAGAAAAAAGTAATCTCTTGTTATCACGATTCTTTAATGGAAGGACATCCAGTATGGCCAAGACCTCAGAAAAGATCAAGCGCTACTTCTGGTGGCCGTCTTGGAAAAAAGATATCAGAGACTTTATAATGTCCTGTGGAGTATGCGCCCAAAACAAGAGTCAAAAGGAAAGACCAGCAGGCCTCTTACGCCCTATTGACATCCCACCTCGCCCTTGGCATACGCTTTCTATGGACTTCCTCACCGATCTACCTCCATGCTCCAGATACAATACGATTCTAGTAATCGTGGACTTATTCTCCAAGATGGCGCATTTCATTCCGCTCAAAGGCTTGCCAACAGCAGCAACTCTGGCCCGAGAATTTCTCGAAAACATCGTCCGACTGCACGGTTTTCCTTCGGTTCTAATTTCGGATCGAGGTAGTCAATTTATTTCTCATTTTTGGCGAAGTTGCTGTCGGTCGGCTCAAATTGATGTGAGACTATCGACCAGTCACCACCCTCAGACCGACGGACAAACCGAGAGGACCAATCAAACTCTGGAACAGTATTTACGCTGCATGCTGCAACAAACTGAAAAAACTTGGAAAGACATCCTTTGGATAGCCGAATATGCCTACAATAACTCTGTCCATTCGGGAACTGGGAAAACCCCGTTTTTTCTTTTGTACGGCAGTCACCCTCGAACCTCGGAGTTGGATCCCCTCCAAGATCTTGAAACACCAGCAGTAGACTACCTGCATTCTACAATCACCCAAGCCTTTAAGGAAGCTGTTTCTCACCTTCAAAGGGCTAAAGAACAATACAAGAAAGGAGCAGATCAACATCGGAAGGAAGCCCCTCAATATCAAATAGGGGATCAAGTCTGGTTATCCACCAAATATCTACCTCTAAAAGGGCCACGCACATTCAACCCAAGATACCTTGGTCCCTATTCCATCACTACCATAGTAAACCCAGTAGCGGTCAAGTTGGACTTGCCCCCGCACATGAAGATGCATCCGGTCTTCCACGTCTCTCTGTTAAAACCTGTGCAACCTCAAACCCGACTAACTAAATCTCCAAAACCTATCATAGTTGATGGAGAACTCGAGTTTGAAGTCAAAAGCATTCTGGACTCCAAGATCTCCAAATCTAAACTATTTTACCTAATTGACTGGAAAGGCTACGGGCCCCAAGAGAGATCCTGGGAACCTGCTGAATATGTCCACGCTCCTCGCCTAATCAAAAGATTTCACCGAACATTTCCTGACAAGCCAAAACCCCCGGAGAAGCCCGGTTTGGGAGGGGCCTTGAGGGGGGGTACTGTCATGATCTCTGCTTCCAAAAGGTCAGGGTTTTCCCAACTCCCTTGGAAGCAGATCCATAACCCAGGTTCCGAGTGCCAACCAGTCCCAATTGGGACCTTTTGGACCCAGTCCTGGCGCCAGTGGCACCAGGCTCATAAATATGCCCAGTCCCAGCGCTGGAAGCGCCGGGCTCATAATGCTTGGGTGGACTTACCTGCAGCAGACCATGCTGCTTACTTGCCTGCCAGTTGAGCCTCTGATCCTCTTCTGTTTGGAACTACTTTTCCTGTTGGGTGGGGCAGGAGCCACTCCCTAGATTCAGAACACTGGAACTCTTCTGGAAAGCAGGAACTCTTTTCTTACCTAGGCGTGGCTGTGGAAGGAGACACCTAAGCACTACAGGAGGCTATTTAAACCACACCCGATGGATGAATCTTGCTTTGCGTTATTCTGCATCCTCTGCAGCAGAACGCTCATCGTGTCTTCTGCATCTGATCCTGGGCCTAAGGAAAAAGGCTTACCATCCTGAATCCAGTCTTCAGCAACACCTATAAAGACAAGAAAGAACAGGTTAGCATTACGGTCTTCAGTGACAGCTCTTCACTTACCTGGTCCATCGGCTGTCACCAACGCCTCGCGCTGCATTCCGGCATCTGAAAGACAAAGGCTTACCTACTCTTCGTGCGCTCCGGAGGTCTTCACTCTGCATTCTGGCATCTGAAAGACAAAAGCTTACCAACTCTTCGCACGCTCCGGAGGCCTTCGGCGCTGCATCCCGCATCTGAAAGACAAAACAAGGTGCGTTTAAAGACATTGGGGAACTTTAATACTCACGTGCCATTACTCCTTTCCACATCTAACCCAGTGGGTATTCCGGCACCCTGCAGCCGCTCCGAACTTGTACCTGCAAAATAAAAAGACAGTTAGAGCGCATCGTGAAGCAGGCAACAAGCGCTTACTTACGTGCTTCCAGGCGCTTCTATTCATCACACGGGCTCCATCTTCAACTCACTTCAGCCCGTCATCCGCCATCGCCGGAACCCTGCAAAACAAGAGACATCATTACTAAAGACTTTAAAGACATTAGAATTACTCGAAACTTACCGTTCGTGCAGTAAACGACGGACAGCAGTCCTCTGAAGTCAAGAGGCCTGCTCCCCTTATCCAGTGAAGAAACTGGTTACAGCACCCTGCCCCGAGGCAGATGGAGAGCACAGCGTTCACTTACCTAAGGTGAGAGCGTTAACCTTTGGGGTTCTACAGGAGAAGAGAAAGGGAAGAAGAGAGAGACATTCAATAACCCAGTTCCTTAATCCCATATTTTCTATCTGCAGACATCTTACTCTTCGAGTCAGACATACAGTGCACAGAGGTCCAGCCCAAAGAGCCAGCCGTGTGTTACACATCACCTTTGAGGATACGGTATACGCCCAGTCAAGACCGGCGCCTCTACGGGAATCAGGTGAGCGTTACAGAAAGTCAAGCTTCTGTTGCAGGATGGGCATCAAGAAGACACCACCTTTGATCTCATTGGTGCTCCTCAGTTCCAGATGATATTGGGAATGCCCTGGTTTGAGACCCATAATCCTAAAATTGACTGGAGAAAATGGATTCTGACCTTTTCTCAAGACTGCGCCGACACCTGTTACAACAAAAACATCATCAACCAAAAACCCAAGAAAAGTATTGTGCTGGGCCTCACTGGTACCTTACTACCTGAATATCACTGTAACCAGGATGTCTTCCAAAAAGAACAAGCTTACGTTTTTTCCCTTCATAGACCCTACGATTGCCAAATAGACCTTGTGCCCTGAGCCCAAATTCCCTGCAGCCGGATTTATACCCTAACGGAGCAAGAAAACCAACATCTTAAAACTTACTTGGATCAATATCTGGCAAATGGTTTTATCCTCCATCTAAGTCTCCTGCCTCTTTGCCCCTCTTCTTCGTGCCTAAGAAAGAAGGGCACTTGAGGACTTGTATTGATTACAGAGCAATCAACCAGATTACTGTAAAAAACGATACCCTTTGCCACTTATACCCGAGCTCCTGGACCAAGTGAAACACTCTACGATTTACACCAAGTTGGATTTATGAGGGGCCTACCACCTTGTGAGAGTAAAAAAGGGAGACAAATGGAAAACGGCATTTCGCACAAAGTATGGCCTCTTCGAATACCAGGTAATGCCTTTTGGGTTATGTAACGCCCCTGCAGCATTTCAATTCTTTATGAATGATGTACTCCGTGAGTTGTTGGACATTTGCGCACTTGTCTACATTGATGACATTCTCATTTACTCCAATTCCATGGAAGAACATGTCGGTCATGTCCGAGCAGTTTTGAAAAAACTTCGACAACACCAATTATATGCCAAGCTGGAAAAATGTTTCTTCCATGTGACCGAAGTCGAATTTCTCGGTTTCATTCTCACACCGCAGGGAGTGCATATGAACACACGGAAAGTTGATGCAATCCTCCAGTGGCCCTCACCAACCTCCACGAAAGGCGTACAAAGTGTGCTCGGCTTTGCTAATTTCTACAGTTGATTAATTCCTGGATTCTCTCAAATTGTTCACCCAATCACTTCTTTGCTGAGGAAGAACAACAAATTCCATTGGTCCACAGAAGCTGAAGAAGCCTTCCTGAAACTGAAGCTAGCATTTACCACAGCACCGGTTCTTCGACATCCCCGTCCAGACCTACCATACATAGTCGAAACAGATGCTTCAAACATAGCCATGGGATCGGGGTTATCCCAAAGAGACCCAGAAACTGGACAGTTGCATCCCGTCGCATTCTGGTCCCGCAAGTTGTCTGCCCCCAAACTGAACTACGCAATCATGGATAAGGAACTACTGGCAATTAAGGCTGCATTTAAGACATGGTGACATTACCTTCTTGGGGCACGAAACATGGTCACCATCATCACAGATCATCGTAACTTAGAGTATTTAAAGACCACCAAAGCGCAATCCTCACGCCAACTTCGTTGGGCGCTCTTTTTTGCAGAATATAACTTTTTTATTACCTATAGACCCGGAGTGCGGAATGGAAAAGCAGACGCATTATCACATATGAGTGAGGAAAAAGAAGCCTTTACAGCATCCGATCCCGTGGCCATCATTCCTGAAGAACGAATTCAAACCACGATTGCTGCTACCATGTGTTTAGATGACTTAAAAACAAGTTTACAGTCCCAGATGAATAAGGTAAAACAACAGGTATAGCTTTTACAGGGAGACTGGTACACCATTGAGAACAACCTACCATATTTCCAAGGATGGTTATATATCCAGGACAAGAAACTGCAAACTCAAATCATCACAAACTACCATGATTCATTAGTAGAAGCACATCCTGGTAAAGCCAAGACACAGACTAAGTTAAAACAAAACTATTGTGGGCCCACTTGGAGGAAAGACATTGCCCGATTTGTTAGAACCTGTGGTGTCTGTGCACAGCACAAATCTCAGAAGCAAAACCCTGCTGGGTTACTAGGTCTGTTAATGGTTCCACCAGTACCTTGGCATACACTATCAATGGACTTTATCACGGATCTTCCTCCCTGCAATGGTTACAACACCATCTTAGTCATTGTGGATTAATTCTCCAAAATGGCCCATTTTATCCCTCTGAAAGGACTTCCAACTGCATCGTCTCTCGCCACCGTGTTCTTGGAACAAATTGTCTGGTTACCTGGATTTCCATCAATCTTGATATCGGATCGTGGGCAATGTTCCCTCTAAGCTGTGCGCATGTACGCTTGCCCAGCTTCCTTCTGGGTGCCGCTCAGAAGATTATTAGCAGTGCATACAGGCAATTCTCACCTATGCAAAAATATTTACTAAGGCACAAGCCACAGCAATTACCTGACATTTGCTTTCTCTTAAAATAATTATCTAGTCATGATATTCTTGTGTAACTTATTTACATTACCCTACTATTCAAGCGTGACTTTAAAAACATAAAAACAGAATGCAGCCACAAGAGGTAAAAGAAATATGAAAAAGTTGCTCCATGAACAGAAAAATCAAACTAAGATATGCTTTCACATATTAACCAACTACTGTTCCCACCCCACCCATCAATCATATGCTTTAGTCTACAACGTGCTTACTCTAATCTCTATACCAAAACATGTTTAGATATTACTAGACAACCTTGACTCTTCTTCTCTTGGCTCTGTGAAAGGTTACCAGACATGTACCTGCACCCACTTATTTTAAGTTTGTTGTAATTTTAATAGTGTTCAAGTACCAGAACTTCTGTTATTCATCGTGCCTTATAAAACATTCCTTTTTGGAAAGCCTTCCAGCAACTATCCTGGCACCCCTGAGATGTGTCCTGCATGCTGCAGCACGACTCATGAAAGGACTCTGGAAATTCAGCCCTGAATGTCCTCTAAATGCACTGGCTCCCCCTGCAAGCCTGTATCAACTTCAAATCCTGTTGCATAATCTACCATGCTGTCACCCTGAAGTCCCCAAGCTACCTCACTGAGAAACTCAGCATCTCCAGAGGCCTGCAATCCACCAGAGGTAAGGAAATGTGAAGGCTTCAACTCTGATGGGCGGGAAGGAAAAAACAAGAAGAACAGCCTTCTCCGACTATGCTCCAAGACTGTGGAACCCCCTACCATCAACATTAGACCTACCCCATTGCTGCTACAGTTCAGGAAAGAGCTCAAGACCTTCCTCTTCAAGGATGGCTCCTCCGTAACACATAGGTCCACACAATCTCCACTCCCCATCGTACCTGACACTCTGATCTGCACCCACTGTCTCTTCCCTGGTTTCTTGTAGATCTCTTGCTGCAAATTGGCCGCTGTTGCCCTCCCCTGTTAGTTCCCACTCCCTTGTCTGTTTCCCTCACTGTGTTCATCCCCCTACAATTGTAAAGCACTCTGTTGATTCCCAGAGCCAGGTCCGCACACATTAAATACACAAATAATATTAATAATAAAAGCATCACCCACACTATTTAACCTAATTATCTCAAATATCGGATACTGACTGTAGGTAAACAGGCTACTTGGACGTGTAACCTCATCCCATGATTCCTATTCTTAGTACATATGACACACAAGCGCTTTGAAGTGGTCCCTTGCACGTTAACGAATTATACAACTCAAATATTAATTTGCTCTCTAAGAATTTTGACTAGACCAATGTCATGCTTGGAGTCTCCTACTTTTGCATTGCTAACATTACCCTATAAGTGGCAAGCAACATTGCAATATCACTTACTTGGCCTGCAAAAGATAATGGGTTTGTGCTATGCCATTTATTACTCGTCTATAGTATTAGGGCAACGGATATTCAGACGGTAGAATGCTTTTCACACAATCTGCATCCAAGTGTTCACAGTTGCATTGGATATAGACCTTAACAAATGATATTGTAATTTGATGTTATACAATAATGATTTCACTTATTAGATGAATAATCCTAACCAACAACATAAGGGTGGAATAAATTGCAATCTTGTATGCTTTGCAAAATAATTGTGAACCTGCAGATTCATGACATTTTCTTAAAATGCATATAATATCATGGTGAGACACTAAATATGTTTTGCTTGCAAAGTATTATTGCCCTGTCATTTTATTTCCTATGTCAGGATTACAAGCAAGGCTGGGATAATAATGTGCTTCCTACTTAGAGTGAAATGATTTTTCAGGGAGTAAAGAAGTAATTGGCTTGCCAACAGGAATACTTTATGCTTATTAAAAAATATGTTATTTGCCCTCAAGATTCGTCTTGAGATTGGTCAAATTATGAAAAGCAATATTATTTTTTTTGTAATACACCCAAGTGTTTTTCCAGTGACATAAAGCACACATTTTTCTCTGCACAAAAGTACTTTTGCTAGCTATTGTGGCATAACTTGAGGTATGGAACTGGTTGCCGAGTTTTCTTTATGATCACATAAAATATTTATTTTTTAACCTATGTGTTTGGAAAAAGTGTTGTAAGATGCAGCTTTTTTGCAGATTAGTGAAAAATTGCAGTGGCTTCAAAAGGGCAATTCCTTTCCAAACTCTCTTCGGAGATGATAGCTCACTAACTATGCATGCTCACAAAGTGGCTTACCTTGTGAGTCAATTGCGCACATGGAAAAATAAAGTGCCCCCGAAAGGTTCCAAGTTCCTCACTTAGAGAAAAATAATTAGAGGGAACATTGATCATGCGACTCAATTTGTTTCTGCCTTTTGGAGAAGGTGTTGTGCAATTACCAAAATTGACCTCCGGTTGTCCACTAGCCACCACCCTCAAACCAATGGACAAACCGAACGAACCAATCAGACACTAGAATAGTATTTAAGATGTATGCTTCAACACTCCAAAGACTCCTGGAAAAATATACTTTGGGTAGCCGAGTATGCATATAACAATTCGGTTCATACAAGCAGTGGACAAACTCCATTCTATACTCTACACGGCAGACACCCACGGACATCAGTGTTTGATCCACCCGATACTCTGGAAATGCCAGCAATAAACATTTTGCATAAATCCATCACTCAAGTTCTTGAGGAAGCAACAGAGCACTTGAACAAGGCCAAAGTAAGACACAAACTGTTTGCTGACCGGCACCGAAAAGAAGCTCCTGATTACCAGATTGGGGATAAAGTCTGGTTAGTGTCTAGACACATACCTTTGAAAGGACCATGGGTCTTCCGCCCCAGATATCTGGGCCCCTATACTATCAAGGCATTAATCAACCCTGTTGCCATGAAGTTGGAGTTACCATCGCACATGAAAATCCACCCGCTATTCCATGTCTCCCTCCTCAAGCCCATGAAACCAAATACACAAATTGATTCACTGCCAGAGCCCGAATTACTAAATGGGGAACCCGAATATCAAGTTAAATCTATTTTGGATTCCAAGGTGGTTCGGTCCAAACGATACTATCTAATAGACTGGAAAGGATACGGATCTCAAGGCCGAACCTGGGAACCCAGCAAATATGTTCATGCCCCTTGATTGGTTAGACAATTCCATCATAATAACCCCACTAAACCAGGGCCAGGAGGAGGATCACCCTTGAGAGGGGCCTTGAGGGGGTGTGCTGTCATGGCCACTTGCCCAGGATCACAGGAGCGACACCATCACGTGGAGGGAGCAGGAGGCATCATGGTTCAGGCACGTCCCTTTGGGACGTTTATACATGGGGGGCCTGGTTGGACGCAGTCATGGTGCCTTTGGCGCCAGGCTCATGGAAGAACTTGAACCAGGCATTTCCATTATGGACAGAAGTGCTTGGAATGGAATGGAACTTTTTTATTTTGGGCAGGAATACGCTCAAGAACTTTTCACTTGTGTGTAATTAGTCCAGGTGTGGCCTCCATCTGCATCTGCATGTGCAAATTCTAGGAGTGGCAGGGTGTGGCAAGCAGGACTGAGCTAAGGGCCATGGCCTTAAGATCCCAGCTATAAAAGCCAGCCCAACCCCAAGGCACATGCTTCGCATTAATCTGTACCTCAGTGCAGCGTAACGCTCACCGTCGCCTGGGATTCAACTTACCTGGAGAGATCCTGCCATCTACATTCATACTTCATACTTACCATCCGGAGGATCCTGCTCTCACCTTAACTCTTCTTCCTGGCACTGCGGCTCACCTCCAAACATCTCAGAGCGCAGGCATCTTCTTCCTGGCAATGCAGCTCACCTGCAAACATCTCGGAGCACAGACATCTTCTTCCTGACACTGCAGCTCACCTGCAAACATCTCGGGGTGCAGACATCTTCTTCCTGGCACCGTGGCTTCATCCAAACTCACAGCACCTGCAAAGGAAAGGCAAAAGACAAGGTTACACACATAACAGACATTTCGTTAAAGGTGTGCTGCCATTTAACCTTGCGCCTTCCCTAAAACCATCACTCACCTGCTGCCGGACATTGTGGTCGAATCCATCTTCCGCTCAGCCGCGTTGCGCGCCTCCACAGCTGTAGTTAGGCCGCATTTACATCTATTGAGAGAAAACAGAGAGGAACGTTATTCAGGGAAAACAACAACGTTGAGAGCAATAACATCAAGACATTGAGAGAAAGCAGAAAGAAGGGGAAAAGACAAGAGACATTGAGAGAAAGCAGAAAAAGGGGAAACGACAAGAGACATAGAGAGAAAGCAGAAAGAGGAGCTTAGTCGCAGCTGGACTGGACTATTACTCTGGAATCAGTGAAGGAACTCGATTCCATCAACAAGCGCCCCTGCCAGAAGTAGCAGGACGGTGTAACGCCCACCTGGTATCCATGGGGACGTCACTCAGCCTGTTCTGACCTCTTACGACCTCAAACCTTTCCCTGGATGCTATTTGACTGGAGACTGGGCCTGAAACACAGAATTGGTAGAGTTGAACACCCTATTGTCTCTGTGTGCTTGAACCCCTTCTTCCCCGGGTCCAACCCTTCCCTTTGATCCACAGCTCACCTTGTTTTCTTGGATAGTGTGCTTTCCATCCTGCCTTCAGCCCAGGGGCGCGTTGATTGATGCAGGCTCATTGCTGCCTAGTTACTTCACTGGCAAGAGTCCGACAGGTAAGTATAATGAGACTTTTGAACAGTTCTCTAACTTCGTTCCTTTCCTTCCATAGATGATTGCCGGCGTCCGGGGATGGAGGCGTGCTGCTGAGATGAGTAGCGCTGAAGGTGAGTGAGAGCGCGATGCGCGATGCACCCCTTTCGTATTTGCATTGAACTGAGTTATTTTTCTGTGTCTTTTAGGTGCCGTAACGTTTTCAGCGTGGATGCCGGTTATGAAGAACAAATGCAGTGGGTAAGCGTGGTATGCAGCGCCTCTAGATGATTCCACGCTAACTTGGAGTGTCTTTTCCATCTTGCAGATGGATGAGAAGTTCCGGAGACAGAGTTCCCCCAGAGTGTCTGGGATTCATGTAAGTGTCTGAAGCTCGTACAGTATTTAAAAATAAGCGAAGATTTGCAGAATGCTTACTAATGCCTTTTTTCTGTTCTTTTCCCTTTTGCTTAGGAAGCGGCGTGCCGGGATGGGAATGACACCGCCGAAGATGCCTGCAGAAAAGACGGAGCGATGACTGATGGGCAGAAGCGCCGCAAGGTAAGGCTGTTCCTAACGGTCTTCTTGTTCTTGCAGGAGCTGAGCGCAGAAGAAAGATGCAGGCCTACTGGAGACCGATCCGAACACGGTGAGTGTCACGCTGCAGGTGCAGAAAACACAAAGCATGTTTCTCAGCCTGGATGTGGCTTAAATAGTCTCTGGGTATCCCAGGTGCCTCTGGGCTGAACCACACCCAAAAGATTAGACCACACATGCAGTTCTGGGAACCGAAATATGTGGGGCGATCCATCTTGTGCCCATCAATGCACTACAAGTCCAATCCCCAATATTATCCTATAGGAGTGAGTGAGTCTGGTGCCACAAGCGCCAAGTCTGACTCCAAGTGGGTCTTTGGAGGGATGGAGAGGCCCTTGAGGGCCATGTAGGTGATCGTGGCCTGGCTCCAGCCTGACATCTTGGAGGACTGGGGACATGAGGGGCAGGAATCATGACAGCTGGAGAGCTCATCATTGACACTTACCAGGTGAGCCTTATGGGCCGGTACGTGCTCACTGAAATCGCACCTTGGGTCGAAGGGTTAGGGAGATACCACAGTCACCTATCAGCACACTCACGTTTTCCCATATCCTCGCAGGAGCAGTGCCACCGATTGTCGCCACCCACAGCTGATCCGCATGGGACGGGGGTGATATAATTTCAGGGAAGGCTGCAACTGTACCCCAACGCCTCTGCAGAGACCAGGTGAGCGTAACATTTCCACGACACATGGTCCTTCATAGAGAGGCGTATGCCACTTCCTAACAAAGCTTTTAATTATCACGTGGTCTGCAGGATATAACGCAGGTGGCTGGAGCAAAGTTTGTATGTCGACTTGTCTGTGGTCTTATCATTCTTCTTCCACCTCCCAGATCAGACACAAAGCTGTTGAGACATAAACAAAACACTTAACTATGCATTTCATCACTTAAAACGCCTTACATACTATGTGCATCCGTTAGTGCTTGAGTAGGTGGAGCGAGGGGCATGTGTATACGGCATCCAGTCACTAGATCATGAGGAGTCACGTGATGGTCTGAGCCGGGCTGATTTCACAAAGAGGACAAAGCTAAGTGTAGGCAATGGAGCCATCCTTCTTCAGAGTAGCCTGTAATTTGTCAATTCTCTCTTTGAGCAGTCCATTGAGACATTTGCAAACACCGTTCAACTGTGGGTGATAAGTGGATGAGAATCTGTGCTTTATATCCAATAGAATTGTGATCTGTTCAAACACTTCATTTACAAAGTGCGGGCCATTACAGGACTGAAGGATTTCGCACACTCGTGAAGACCTCACGTAAGAGGAACTTCACCGTGCATAAGCATCAGGATATGTGCATAGACCTGCTTTGATCCATCATGAAAAAGGGCATACGACCAACAGCATGTACACATTTGCAGCATGTCAACGTAATCAATATGCAGGTGCTGGTATGGTCCAGTATGACAGGGCATTGCTCCTCGCACTGTTCAGAATGTATGTCCTGAAGTGAATTGCTGGCATACTAAACATTTCACAATGACAGCTGTTACATGTTCAGCCAGATTATTCACAAACCAATGCTCTGAAATTTAAACTGCAAGGCTTCCTCTGGTTACATGGGCAGGATGATGTAGCTGAGTTGATGCAACATCAAGTAATGTGAGTGGCATAACCGGCTTCCCATTGCTATTCGGTCGCCACAACACTTCACATCTACGGGTAAAAGAGAACACCCTCTACGTGTCCATAGTGTCTAGGTGCTGTTTCAAACTCAACTACTTCAGGAAATAATCTGCTTTTTTGCTTCTACATCTGTGGCTGCGTTACCACAAGAAATTAAGTCTACACCTCTAGAATGCGCTGCTCATTTTATCACTGCAATGGCCAATGGTATCTGTTGTGTGTCTATGGGTATATGCAATAGTGGAGCATGTTGCATTGGTGTGCCGTCTGCTCGCAGAAACCATGCCTCTTCCACCATGACATTCATGAATGCACTGTTGACATCACGTAGGTGGAATCTGAGTACACTGTTATTTCATCTTCCTCATGTGCTTCGAGTGCTATAATAAGCTCTACCAATTCTGCTGCTTGTGCTGAAAATATGGATGGTAATTCATCACTTCTTTCTACCTCAAAATCACCAATAAGATTTGTCTTTACTACTGCCGTTCCAACATGTTTTCCCCAGGTGCTCTGGTCGATTGATGCTGATCCATATATAAAGAGAATTTCTTCCTCCTCAAAGGCATTTTCTTTTACTTGTGGTATGTCCTCATACTGTTCTGTGTATTTGGTGCAATCATGCATGTCCTCTCCTTCTTGTATTAGTTCTGCTACGAACGTTGCTAGGTTCACTACTTTACATCTAACAACTTTGATCGCTGTTGTGGAAATAATTACTTCATAGCCAGATGCTCTTTGTGTGGTCAATGTGCTTCTGGATTTTTCAAGAATGGCAAACAGGGCATGCTTCGCGTATACCGTGACTGAACATTCCATTGAAATATTGGACGATTTGCTTATTGCAAAAGCTGCAGCAGTTAAAGCGTGTTCGCCTTTACTACTGCCGTTCCAACATGTTTTCCCCTGTGCTCTGGTCGATTCATGCTGATCCATCAATAAAGAGAATTTCTCCCACCTCAAAGACAATGGGCCTCATTACGACCCTGGCGGAAAGTTACCGCCAGGGCCGTGACTTTACCGCCATGGTGCTAACTACGTTAACACCATGGCGGTAAGGGGATTTACCGCCCCATTCCGACCTTGGCGGGGCGGTAAATCCCCAATCCCCATTTACCCTTCCCCATTCCCATTTTTGCCCCATAGGGCATAATGGGAGTGGGGAAGGCGTTAATTACGCCACCGTAAATTACGGTGGCGTAATTAACACCAAGTTCCCTTACCGCCATGGATTTTTACACCCGCTAGAAGCAGGTGTAAAATCCGCCATGGCGGAAAGGGAACTCGTGATTGGCGGTAAGGGGTCGGCGCAGCTAACGATGGCGCTAACCCCTTACCGCCAGGGTCGTAATGAGGCCCAATTTCTTTTACTTGTGGTATGTCCTCATACTGCTCTGTGTATTTGGTGCAATCATGCATGTCCTCTCCTTCTTGTATTAGTTCTGCTACAAATGTTGCTAGGTTCACTACTTTACATCTAACAAATTTGATCGCTGTTGTGGAAATAATTACTTCATAGCCAGATGCTCTTTGTGTGGTCAATGTGCTTCTGGGTTTTTCAAGAATGGGAAACAGGGCATGCTTCGCGTATACCGTGACTGAACAGTCCATTGAAATATTGGATGATTTGCCTATTGCAAAAGCTGCAGCAGTTAAAGCTTGGTCGCAAGGAAAGTGGCCTCGCATAGCTGGATCCAGGATCCCATTATAAAATACTAATGGTTTGTGCACTAACGTCTTTTGGGTGAGCACTGCTGTCATTACCGCTCCGTTTGAATGTGAGAACAAATAGAATTCTTCATTGTAATCAGGTGTCCCTAAAATGAATGCAGTGCAAATTGCAATTTTACGTTCGTCAAATGCTTCCATCATTTCTTCTGTTCATGCTATACCACTGTCATCCCATTTGGCATCCCTCAGTCCCTTTAAAGGAGGTTTAAAATGGGTGCTATAATCAAAGACCCAATAGTTACAAAGGCTTAGAAACTGCTGCATTTCTCTTAATGTCTTTTGTTTAGCTGTTCTCATAATTGCTTCTGCTCTTTCAGGGGTACATTGTGTTCCCTCTTTAGATATCAATTTTCCAAAGTATAAGACTTCTTCTTGGCAATATTGTAGTTTCTTTGTGTCTACCTTGTAACCTCTTTCTGCTAATACGGTCATCTAACATATTGGGCCTCATAATGACTGAGGCGGTAACCGCCCCTGAGTCATGAAATCACCGGCACCCGGCAATTGGCCTTTACAAGGGCATTCTGGCCTTGCCGGACCCGGTAATTGCCCATTTCCGGGTGCCGGTAATTATTACTCCCTATTCCCATGTGGGACTGGGGAGGCCGGTAGCACCGGCATCGTTAATAATGGTGCTGGTGCTACCGTGTAGGACTGCTCGCGGGTGCTATTCTGCCCGGCAGGTCAGACCTGCCGGACTGACAGACACCAGCGAGCACACCTCATAGTTTGCCAGTCCGGTCACAACCGTACTAGCAAGCTTACTGGTACCATTGTTACCAGACCGGCAACCTTGTAATGAGGCCCTCTGATTCTTTTCTACACTGCTCTTCGGTCTCGCTGCATATCAGAATATTGTCAGCGTATTGTATCACTGGGTGTATGTTGCCCAAGTCCATTTGAAGTACACGATTAAATATTTATGGGGACTCACAATACCTCTGGGGTAATCTTGCATGTTTCCACTTGGAATTTCGATACTTTGTCCAGATGGATAGATACTGTCGCATTATTGAAATCTAACACAGTAAAGTATCCACCTGTACTTGGAAGGTTACATAATATGATAGCCGGGTTTGGAACTAATGGAAACTCTGCTTCAAGAATATGGCTGAAAGGCCGGAGATCCTGAATAAATCTCCATGACCCGCCTGTTGATTTTTTCACTGGATGCACAGCTGTATTACATGGTGACTCAGATGGTACCAACATGCCTTTCTGCATTAGAGCAGAGATTGTCTAAAAAATGCCTTTGTCTGCCTCCACTAGACATATGATACTACTTTACTCGTGGTAAAATGGCTCTTGGTTTAAATTTTATTTTGGCTGTTCCTGCTCCTTTCAACAATCCAACGTCATATAGACTACTTGTCCATAGCATACTTGCTACTTGTGCCATATCTTCTTGAAAAAACAATGGTGTTTTTTTTATTAGAAATTTTTTTTGTGGTACTTCATTGTTCTCAATTTTCATTCAATGCCTAAGGCTTATGGAGACCGCTACCTCATTGTCTGTGTTGTTATCTGAAAAGTTCCTTATCGATCAAATCGCTCAGTCTACTTCCCTCATCAAGTGCTATTACTTTTCTTCATTCTTGTCCGTCATCGTCAGTTCTGTGGAGAATCACCCCTTCTTCACTTACAATGGCTCCTTCTATTTCAATGGGAACTGTCTGTCCTAGCTCCTCATCTATTGGTATCTCAGGTCTGAATAAAAAGTCTGAAGGTAAACACAGTGTTCTGCCTTCTATCCGTGGAGGGCAAGCAATTATTGCATGTACCCCATAGAAGAATACTTCCATGTCTAAAGGTACACCTCTTTCAACCTGCTGTCCATACGAAAGCTCATATGAATTCCTGTTCATTCATAATGAATGCCTTGTGTGGAACATATTATCCCTTGGTCAGTAAATGATATAGTCATGTTTAGTCGGCTCATCAATCTCACCCTAACATATTAACTGGTGTCTGTCGAGAATATAATAATGGCATGGAAATGTCATGTTCTCCTATCTGAATTGGTACATCATCAGTAAATTGAACTCTTGTCACTGCCCTAGAACATCCTTGGGCATTCATGGAAATGCCTGACATTGGATACTTCCCCTCTTTGACACAAGATTGAGTTGCTCCTGTGTGAACAAGAAAAGAAAATGTTTTCTCACCTATGGTTACCCTGACCCTTGGTTCCTCGTGTTGATCTGGTGTAATGAATATGAACACCTCAAGTCCTTCTTTGGGCTGTCCTATTGTGGATACAAACTCATTCCCATGCTGGTAAAAGGACTCCCTCCCGCCATGGTTACATTACCTCCTATTCTAGGGGTTGTTGCTGATTGTCCTGTATTCGTGTCCCATGTCATGATTGCTTTCTGATGTGCAGGTGTTTACAATTGCTGTATTTGTGCATGCTATGCTTGCAATGGAGTCTGTTGTGTTTGATCTGATTGTGTCTGTGGGGAAACTTGTTGCTGCAAGGGTATTGATTGACTTTGCATGGGTCCTTTCTGTGGGATCGATTGTACTTTTGGTGTGAATGTCTGATATGATGTGTGATCTTGGACATAATATCCAGGTTGATCTGCACTGTGTGTTGGAGGGTAAACTGTCCCCCCTTCTGCCCTTGCCAGTTCTGTTGCATTCCTCCCCTACTCGTATATGCTCAGGCAAAATGTCCTGTCTTCCCGCATGACCAACATTGCTGCATCTGTACTCCAAATCTGGATGGTCCCTCATTACACCCATTCCCTTGTGGGGGTTGAGGTCCAAATCCTCTGCCTCTCTGCATGTTTTCATTTCCTCATGGACAATAATTATATTCTCCCCTTCCTGCAAAGTTCCCTCCAGCTGCTGGCTGTACCTGCTGTGCCTCTGACATTTCCCCTTCCTCTCTGCTTGTTAATACAGCTCTATCTATAGTGAACCTTGCCAATTTCTTTGGACCCAACTTTGCTTCCTCTAACTTCCTTTCCTCACATTTCTTTCTTGCTTTTTCTTGCACCAATCAACAGAGATGTACTATACTCAATTACATTTCTGTTCATGGTTGTGCTTCCATTCCCACTAACCTTTTCAGTGGTCTCTATAAGGGCTCTGGTAAGCCCTGTCATAGCATGTGATAAAAAATACGGTTCATAGTGATAATCCCGAATCAAAAAATCTCGAAAACAAAAATCTCGAATACAAAAGGCCGAAAAAAAAAATATCAATTTTTTTTTTCAATGTGTTTTTTTTCCAAAATGGGGGGGTTCCCCCCCCAACCCCCCTTTTTTCATTTTTTTTTTTATTTTACCCCTTTTTTTTACTTACCTGACCCCAAAAACATATATAAATAAATAAATAAGAAATTCGATTTTTTTTTTTCGAGATTTTTGTTTCGGACTTTTTGTCATTCAAGATTTTGTTTTCGAGATTTTGACTGACCACCAAAAAATACATGTATTTTTATCCCACGGTTCCCTCGTCTCAAGATGTTAAGGATTTCAATCAAGCGACACGCACCATAGTCTTAGCCCAGTATGCAGCGCACAATTGAAATGCTTAGGTTAGATTAGATTCAATATTGAGATGATACACCAATCATATCACACCCCCTTTTCAAATACCCCAGGTCCCAATGAACCATGAACCAGGCTGGTTGATAAAATATAATATTTATTTATTTATTTGAAAATTAAAAGAAATCATACACATTTTTATATGGGGCAGCAATCACCAATGGGGTGATAAGAACAATATAAATGTAAGCAATGCACTTAGTTTAAACTTCTATTGACACAACTACAAAACACCAGGGAATAGGAGCACTTTTTATTTTAGGTAAAATAGCACTGGAGTTAGAATTTCCCCCTGCAATGTTCCCTCAACCCACAAATAATCAATTTTAAGTGGATAAACAGAATCAACAGGTAATCAGGAATGACAGACAAGAAACAGAATTTAAATCTGACCTTCCCTCCCCAAACAAGAGAGAAAAACGGATTTCAAACCCTGGCAATGCTAAACTGACACTCAGAAATGGATGAATAAATGAATGAATGGGTATAACTCTTGAAACAAAAACAATTCTTTACTGGAACAACACTGGAAAGATTCTAGCAATCACAAGCAATGGATTGAGCAAAGGCAAACAATTCGTAATTGAATGGAAGAATCAAAATAACACGTAAAATTAACACACTTTTGCAAATCCTGCCTGAATTTACCAAAACGGTTTTTAATAAAAACGGGTGAATTATTGTAAATCACAATGCGGTTTTTGTGTTGGGGTGTAGCTATGGCTAAAAGTGAAATAAGGTCTCTAGCTGTTAAATTTAGTGAGTTATGCAAGATATAGTGAGGTACGTTTTTGAGAAAATGAAGGTGCGAAAAAGGCAAAGAAATCAGTTTTGACAAGGAACAGTTTTACTCTACACTAGGGCATTCAGGCTGGACTACCAGAATGAGACACAGTAAGCTCCGGGGTTGACTCGCGAGTTCAACCCTAGCACCTCCGTGCCAGCCCTGGCAGAACCAGTCCGATCCCTCGAGAGAGAACTAGGGGCTTCGGATTTCACAAGACAAAATGATCAAAGAAATTGGCGCTAGCACAAGAAATCAAAGCAGGGTAGCAAGAATGATTGTGACAATATTATAAGTGATCGGGGTCAGAATAGGATAGCTTAGAGATTGGAACTGAAGACAAGGCTCAACAAGGTATACTATGTTTCTATGGTTCCTAGTGATACTCACAGTCAACTTTAGTTTGGATTTGGACAGTCAGTGGTTCTGGTTGCCACACGCATCTGGTCTAACACAGGACAGCCGGACAAAATCAGTGGGACAGGGTCAGCTCGGCAGGGACTGGATGCCAAAGGATAGTTCTGCTGGACTGGCAATCCTGGTTACTGGATACTGTAGGGCATCAGGAGAGCAGGGTGGCAGCAGCGTGCAGTGAGTGGCGAGCCAGGTTAATTCAGGATGCTTCCCAAAACACCACAGCATTTCCCTTGGTTATTGGGATTAATTTAGAATTGGGGCCTAGCTGAAGCAAGATCAGCAAGGTTTGGCCTTGTGGTTGGGATCTGGAGTCTAGATGAATAAATGTAAGAAGAAGACAGGAACAGACAGGCACAGGATGCGGCGTAGGAAAGCAGGAATCAGTGTGTCTTCTGTGTGTTGTCAGGGTTCTTATTTATAATGCCAGGTGACATCATCACAGTATATGACAGGGGCAGACTTTACTACACCCGCCTCTAACAATAAGATTGGGCAAGGGTAGAAGTCTCCGCCTAGCTCTTCGCCAGTTGGATCTCAGAAAAATGATGTCATGTTTATGGGGTGATGTGTACAGTGTCCAGAAACCTCCCAGAGTTACAGAAACTAAAATCTAATTTTGCCACAAACACATATTTACACAATTGCAACCTTTTAGTAAATCAGATACACAGGTTACATATTTTTACTTCACATTTCAATCCAAACCCCCAGTCCGTGAGGCCTGGTTTGGCTCCTTTACCAGGTTTGCACCCTTTTTACTGGGATTTACATTTCTCCAACTTCTACAACTTTACACATGAGTGAGGATGGTCATAAGGAGGATATGTACAACTTTTTACATTTGCAACATGGATGCTTTTCTTGTAATTCCAGATATATTACCATTTTTGTCCCCTTGGTGTCATTGCATTCTACCAAGTTTCAAACTAAAAGCCACACATTTACTTTTACACTGTAAAAATGCTCCATTTTTACCAATTTTGGTTGCTGAGTTAAAAGTCCTTAAAGTATCCTTATGGAATAGTCTTTAGAACAAATGGGAGTCACTGTCATTTTTTTTCTTTCCAGCTGACACCAACTGGCCTTTTTCTTTCAAGCTGGATGGGGGGTTCCTTCAGCCTGATTGAGGTTTTAGGGTCTTTCTCACCTCTGACTTTCTTCCCTGAGAACTGCATTGTCCTGGGTTATAACAGAGATGAAAGTCTTTTCCACCCTATAATTATCAGTGGGTTGGCAGGATCTGCTGGGAGAGGTAGCCCTTTTGGCAGAAAACCTGTTTTTCAACTTTGTTATTCAAGCCACCCTGGTTTTACCATCTTTCACCTTTGATCTTAAATCCAGAATTAAATAAGCTTGTTACATCAAATAACACATGTGATATATTCTCCCCAGTAACAAACCTCTTTATATTTCTAAAGACAAGTAAAACTTTTATTTACCAATGTACTGTTTTAAAACGCAGGCATTTGTTTTTCCTTATCATGTAAGCAGCCTATTTTCACACATGGTGCAAGCTGACATTTCTTTCATTAATTCGGTTTTGGGCAGCTCACTCAGATTTCCACAATGTCCATGTAGCTAAAGTCATTTTTCTTTGCATGCAGGAGTTTTATCTGAACAGGGGTATATGAAACTGACCAGGCTCAGATGGTTAAAGTTCTTTTTAAGACAGCTGACGTTTGCTACATTGTAAAGAAAATAAACACGCGTTGCTGTATTAGTGAAAAAAAGATCCTTGTTGATTTCTTTGCAAGCTACTTTGACTGGGCCTTTCATTCAGGAATTATGCCCGTTTTTTCCGAGGCACAATGACTTATCCTGGGCCTGGCAGGGCCGTTTCCATCACAGTGGTTTCAGAATGTACAGATGGAAATAGCATTAAACAGCATTTTGAAAGGGTGAAAAAAGGATTTAATTTTGAAGGGGAATTTTTGGCTTTTGCAGCAATGCAGTGCTGCCGGTTCACTTGATTCCATGTATATGTCTCATAACACACTGGCATACTTTTTCAGTGTGTCCCCTTGTTCTATTTTGCCGTGAAAGGTAAGAGGCAAGATGGTGCAGCCATTTTTCTGTTGCTGCCAAAACGCAGTTTTGAGGTCCTGGTGCCCACAGGAGCCAGCGCAGCCATTTTGCTGTGTCTTGCACAAATACAGCAAAGTGATGTGGTAAAGCACAGCTGAGTGGGTCAATATATCCCACACGCCACCCCGAATCTTCTAAGATATCAAGTCGAGGGAGAATCGGCCAATTGGGATTCCTTTATTGGGTTCCTTCAGCCTGATTGAAGTTTTAGGGTCTTTCACACCTCCGGCTTCCTTCCCTGAGAACTGCATTGTCCTGGGTTCCAACAGAGACAAAGTCTGTTCCATCTTATAATTATCAGTGGGTTGGCAGGATCTGCTGGGAGAGGTAGCCCTTTTGTCAGAAAACCTGTTTTTCAACTTTGTGACTCAAGCCACCCTGGGTTTAACATCTTTCACTTTTGATCTTAAATGCAGAATTAAATAAGCCTGTTACATCAAAAAACACATGTGATATATTCTCCCCAGTAACAAACCTCTTTATATTTCTAAAGACAAGTAAAACTTTTATTTGCCAATGTACTGTTTTAAAACACAGGCATTCGTTTTTCCTTATTTTGTAAGCAGGCTATTTTCACACGTGGTGCAAGCTGACATTTATTTCTTTAATTCGGTGTTGGGCAGCTCACTCAGATTTCCACAATGTCCTTGTAGCTAAAGTCATTTTTCTTTGAATACAGGAGTTTTATCTGAACACAGGTATATGAAACTGACCAGGCTCAGATGGTTAAAGTGTTAAGCTGTGCATCCTGTGGACAATGCGTACCTGTCTTTTCAGGGGTCTTGCATACTGGGGTAGCCAAGTCGTGGAAGGTGTGGGCTGACAGCAGGCGATGAAGTCAACTGGGCGAAGAAATGTGGTGCAAAGAACTGGCCCCGGATCCGTCCTGAAAACACAGGATTGAACGGGGACCAGCTCCTGCCGCCACGGATGACTCTTCCCTTATTTTAACGTGGCGCTAGAACAGTGCAAGCAACAAGATGCAGAAGGAGGAGCGCAGCGGAAGGAACACCAAACCGCGTTGAGACGCAGTGATTCCTAGGAGCAGATCGCTAAAATAGCGATCCGGCATGAAAACGAGGCTTGAGGCGCAAGGCGACAATGCATTCGCAAATGGGTGCCACCACGAGAACGAGGCTTGGAACACAAGCCCATTCTCCATGACTGCGCTGACGGCACCCGTGCCCCGCTCTGTATAGGACAGATGGTACCCTCAAAGAAAGTGAGCCCAGAAAGGTGTACCTTCTCCACAACCTGAGGCGGGGATACCACTGCCAAGAAAAAAACCCACCCCCTAGGACCTAGCTGTCGCCCTGCACAGGTAGGTGTTTTAACACTATGCTCCACTCCAGAAAGACCAGCGGTACCCGGTTTCCATGGATGGTGAAGAAAAAACTCCTATACCAGACGAGGAGCATGGGCATTCCCACAGGGTTCCCATGTACGATCACAAGTGGTGTAACCCTTCCAGTCCACCAAAAACTGGAGCTTACCACGAAAGTAACGGGAGTCACATATCTCTTGCACCTCGAATTCCGGGGTTCCCCCAACATAAATAGCAGCATGTCGAGGTTGGGAGCGTCCATAAGGTTCTGCTCAAAATAGTTTTAACAGGGAGATATGAAAAACGGGGTGAATCCGCCAGGACTGAGGCAAACATAACTTAAACGCCACAGCGGATACCCGTTTTGTCACCCAAAAAGGCTTGAGAAAACGAGGTGAAAGCTTTGTTGGGAGATTGTGTACTGGTAAATTCTTGGAGGAGAGCCATACCATATCCCCAACCCGGAATGCAGGCTCAAGACTCCGTCTCTTATCAGCCTGCAATTTCATGCTCTCACGTGCCTTAGCAAGGGTACCAGTAGCCTGGACATGAATCCTTTGGATGTCAGCAACCATCTGACTTGCAGAAGGGACTGTGCTGGAAAGAACAGGATGGAATGGTATCAACGTAGGATGGAGCCCCGAGGAACAAAAGAAGGGACTCATTCCAGTGGCAGTGTGTACAGTGTTGTTATAAGCCACTTCCGCCAGGTCCAGATGTACAGCCCAGTTGGATTGTGAAGCATTGGAAAAGCATTGTAAGTATTGTTCCAAAGTTTGATTAGTCCGTTCTGTCAGGCCGTTAGATTGTGGATGGTAGGCAGAACTGAGAGTACGTTGAATACCCAGATGACGACAAAGCTGCTTCCAGAAGGCAGAAATGAACTGAGATCCACGGTCAGAAATAATCTTCTCTGGAAGCCCATGCAGGCGATAGATGGAATGCAGAAAGGCTTGAGCCATCCAACCGGCTGAGGTAAACTTCTGGAAAGGAATAAAATGAGCCAATTTAGAAAAAACAATCAATGACCACCATGATACATGTATAACCTTCAGAAGGAGGTAGTTCCACTATAGAATCCGTAGCAATAGTATGCCAAGGATGTGGTGGAGTCTCAGTTGGTTGTAGGAGCCCAAGAGGTTTTTTTCTGGGAAGCTTGATCTGGGCACACACGGGGCAACATTCCACATTCTCCCTGGTCTGCTTAACCCATCCTGGCCACCAGAATTGTCAGGAAACCAGTTCTTGAGTGGCCCGAATTCCACGAACCCCCCCAATCTTGGAGTCATGAAGACCTTGTAAGACAGCAGTTCGAAGGGTCAGTGGGAATATACAATCGGTTGTGAAAAAAGAGCAGACCGTCGCTTTCTCTCACTTGAGGGCGTTGTAACAACAAGGAACGGTTGGGATCCGCCAAAGTGTCTTGTAAGATGGTATTCAGGCAATGTGAGGTTAGCAACAAGAAGTGTTTCGGAGCAATTAAAGGCTGGTCTTGACAATCCTGTTCAATGTTGTTCACTAAGGAGCGAGAAAGAGCATCAGCCATCAAATTACATGATTGAGGAATGTAGGTAATGGTAAAATCGTAGTGGGAAAAAAATAAAGCCCAACGATCCAAACGAGAAGTACAGCACTCTAGTGAACGTAGATATTGTAAGTTCCGATGATCAGTGCGTACATCCACAGGAAACCTTCCTCCCAGTAGATGGTGGTGCCATTCCTCAAATGCAGCCTTTATAGCCAGGAGCTCCTTCTCGATGATGGCATAATTCTGTTCACTGGATGTTAACTTCCGTGAGTAATAGGCAACAGGAAATTCTATTCTTGACTGAGGATCTTCTTGTAATAGAACAGCTCCAACAGCGAAGTTCGATGCGTCTGCTTCTACAATGAACGGTCTGTTTTCATCAGGATGATGCAAAATCGGGGAAGTGCTGAAGGCCTCCTTGAGTTGTTCAAAAGCAATGGTCGCTGCAGAGTTCCATACAAAAGGCATCTTACTGCTCGTCAAATTGGACAAAGGGGGGTCAAGTGAGAGAAGCAGGGTTTGAAACGTCTGTAAAAGTTAGCAAACCCTAAAAATCACTGAAGGGACTTCAAATCATGAGGCTGTCTCCACTCCTGGATGGGCCGCATCTTAGCTGGATCCATGTGTATACCAGAGCCACTGATGACATACCCAAGAAATTCAATGCTCTCCTGATGAAAAAGAAATTTCTCGGCTTTGGCATATCAATGATTCTGATGTAATCGACCAAGAACTTCTCTCACATGATGTATATGCTCCTTTCTTTCCTTGGAAAATATCAGTATATCGTCGCGATATACCCACACAAACACTCCTATCAAATCTGACAAAATGTCATCCATGAAACGTTGGAAAACGGCCGGAGCATTGCACAGCCCAAACGGCATTGCACGATATTCAAAGTGCCCAGCTGGAGTCTTAAAGTCCATTTTCCATTCGTCACCGGCCTTGATCCGTACTAAATGGTAAGCCCCTCATAGATCCAACTTCGAAAATACACAGGCATTGTGCAAGGATTCCATGATGTTACGTATCAAGGGCAGCGGATATTGATCTTTCCATGTGATGTCATTCAATTGCGGATAATCCACACAAGGCCGTAGGGTGCCCTCCTTCTTCTTAACAAAAAATTATGGAAATCCCACAGGTGACTTGGAAGGCGTAATATATCCCGTACGAAGACAGTCATCCAATTATTCCTGTAAAACCTCCCTTTCATGGGGGACAGGGAATACAATTTGCCATGTGGAATTACAGCATCAGGCAGTATGTCTATGGCACAATCGAAGGCTCTGTGAGGTGGCAAGGGAACAGTCCCAAGTTCAGAAAAAACATCATAATAATCCTTATATTCAGGTGACACAGATGACAAAGAACATACTCGGATGGTACCCACTCCCTGTGTCTGAGTAGCAATCGTAGAAGATCTTATAATAGGTCCAGAGGGGCAGCACCCCTGAATAAAATGATCTGAAGTGCAAGTCAGGGTACAGGATGCCCAATTGATGATGGGATTATGATGCAACAACCACGGTAAACCCAGAATTATTGGATATGAAGGTGACTTGATCCCATCAAGAGAAACCAATTCTTGGTGTTCCTCAATCTGGAGTTATAGGATCCCAGTATGTTGACGAACAGGACTGGAGGCCAAAGGGGTGCCATCTGTTACCTCCACCAGGGTGGCACAGTTCTTATCAAATAAGGCTATTTCCTTCTTGATGGTAAATTCAACGTCTACATAATTGCCTGAGGCCCCACAATCCAAAAGACCCAACACCGTAACCGACTTGTATTGCCAGGTAACTACGATCTGCAAGGCCATGAGGGCTACTGGTTGCATGGGAGGAAGAATCGTCACTGGACCTGGAAGGACTGAAGAGGATGAAGGGCCTGTCACTGCCTTCTCCATAGGTGACAGGCTTATTCGTTTTCAGACTTCCTGGGTGTACAGGTACTGAGAAAATGTCCGGCGGCACCACAATATAAGCATAGACGGAGATCCCTCCTGCGTTTCTTCTCTGCCTCTGATAATGGTCCTCTAAGTGCTCCTAACTGCATGGGTTCGGAACCCATCTCTGGGCTGCTTGATACTCCACCTGATTGAGGAAGAGACCTGGGATAGACCCTCTCCATCCGACATCTTTCGCCTCTTCGTTACGCCAAACGATGATCAATCCGTATGACTTGCTCCTGAAGGGACTGCAGAGTATCTGGTTCGGGAATATGGAGTAATTCGTCCTTGTATTCCTCTCTCAGGCCTCGCCTAAACAGAGTCTTTTGGGTCACTTCGGGCCATTGAGAGTCAGTTGCCAGTTGACGAAATCGGCTGATATAAGTGATTATATCACTGTATCCCTGTTTTAAGTCCATCAACTGATTCCGTGCGGTGGCAGACACATTGGGAGACTGAAAGACTTCCAGGAATGCATTTTCAAAGGCCACAAAATCACTGAGAATGGGACTGTTAGCAGATACCAAAGGAGTGGCCCATGCCAGAGCGTTCCCAGTCAGGTTCCCTAAAATGTAGCCAATCGTAGCATTTTCTGGACTGAAATGCGATGGCCGGAACAAAAAGTGTAACAAAAAGTGTATCCTACAGTGGTTACAAAATTCAGCCACTCGTCTAGGGTCTCCATCGAACTTCATGGGTACTGTCTGTGCCATGGGTGCCTCAGCTTGGGGGTTGGTGGTAGTCCCTTGCACAACCATCTGACGTAGATTAAGATTCTCCTGACGTAATGTCGCCATCCCAGCCCATAATGCTCTGTTCTCGTCTCTAAGATCCTGTGATTCATCCATCTCAGTATCACAACTGAAAGTAAGGCGTCTCAATCTATTAAGCTGTGCGTCCCCTGGACAATGCGTACCTGTCTCTCCAGGGGTCTTGCGCACTGGGGTAGCCAGGTCGTGGTAGGCATGGACTGACAGCAGGCGATGAAGTCAACTGGGAGAAGAAATGTGGTGCAAAGAACCAGTCCTGGATCTTTCCTGAAAACACAGGATTGAACGGGGACCAGCTCCTGACGCCACGGATGACTCTTCCCCTATTTTAACATGGCGCCAGAACAGTGCAAGCACTGGTAGGGAAGGTCTTTGATGTAATTAAGTAGACAGTGAGCGGAATGGCCAAGGCAGCAATGCAGGCAGGATGGCAAGGAGATCTTCACAGCAGCAGGCAGTTGAGAGCCAAGGATTCCAGTACCAAGCAAAGAGGCAGGCAAGGAGCAGGCAAAAGCAGGTAGGAGATCGAAAAAATGAAGGGAGGGACAGGAAGGGGCAACCAGGAGGGGGCCTGACAGGACTGGGCAAGCGGGTTACAGACTAAGGCAGGGATCAGCAAGGGAAGGGAAAGTCAGGACAGGACCCAGCACAAGGGAGGGCACGAAAGGGAACCCTTCCCCAGGACCAGGCACCAGGACAGGAACCAGACGAAGCAACAAGATGCAGAAGGAGGAGCACAGCAGAAGGAACACCAAACCGCGTTGAGACGCAGTGATTCCTAGGTCCGGATCGCTAAAATAGCGACCCGGCATGAAAATGAGGCTTGAGGCGCAAGGCAGAAACGCATGCGCGAACGGGTGCTGCCACGAGAACGAGGCTTGGAACACAAGCCCATTCTCCATGACTGCGCTGATGGCACCCGTGCCCCGCTCTGCAAGGGACAGATGGTACCCTCAAAGAAAGTGAGCCCAGAAAGGTGCACCTCCTCCACAACCTGAGGCGGGGATACTACCAACAAGAACGAGCCCGTCCCCTAGGACCAAGCTGTCGCCCTGCACAGGTAGGTGTTTTAACATAAAGTTCTTTTGAAGACGGCTGATGTTTGCTACATTGGAAAGAAAATAAAAGTGCGTTGCTGTGTTAGTTAAAATAAAGATCCTTGTTGATTTCTTTCCAAGCTACTTTGACTGGGCCTTTCATTCAGGAATTATGCCCGTTTTTTCTGAGGCACAATGACTTATCCTGGGCCTGGCAGGGCCGTTTCCCTTACAGTGGTTTCAGAATGTACAGATGGAAATAGCATTACACATCATTTTGAAAGGGTGAAAAAAAGGATTTCATTTTGAAGGGGAACTTTTGGCTTTTGCAGCAATGCAGTACTGCCGGTTCACTCCATGTATATGTCTCAGAACACACTGGCATACTTTTTCAGTGTGTCCCCTTGTTCCATTTTGCCTGAAGTGTATGAGGCAAGATGGTGCAGCCATTTTTCTGTTGCTGCCAAAACGCAGTTTTGAGGTCCTGGTGCGCACAGGAGCCAGCACAGCCATTTTGCGGTGTCTTTCACAAATACAGCAAAGTGATGTGGTAAAGCACAGCTGAGTGGGTCAATATATCCCACATGGTCCCCCCGAATCTTCTGAGATATCAAGTCGAGGGAGAATCGGGCAAGTGAGATTCCTTTATTGGGTTCCTTCAGCCTGATTGAAGTTTTAGGGTCTTTCACACCTTCGGCTTCCTTCCCTGAGAACTGCATTGTCCTGGGTTCCAACAGAGACGAAAGTCTGTTCCACCCTATAATTATCAGTGGGTTGGTAGGATCTGCTGGGAGAGGTAGACCTTTTGGCAGAAAACCTGTTTTTGAACTTTGTAACTCAAGCCACCCTGGGTTTAACATCTTTCACTTTTGATCTTAAATCCAGAATTAAAAAAGCCTGTTACATCAAATAACACATGTGATACATCCTCCCCAGTAAGAAACCTCTTTATATTTCTAAAAACAAGTAAAACTTTTATTTACCAATGTACTGTTTTAAAACACAGGCATTCGTTTTTCCTTATTTTGTAAGCAGCCTATTTTCACACGTGGTGCAAGCTGACATTTCTTTCTTTAATTCGGTTTTGGGCAGCTCACTCAGATTTCCACAATGTCCTTGTAGCTGAAGTCATTTTTCTTTGAATGCAGGAGTTTTATCTGAATACGGGTATATGAAACTGACCAGGCTCAGATGGTTAAAGTTCTTTTGAAGACAGCTGATGTTTGCTACATTGTAAAGAAAATAAACGTGCATTGCTGTGTTAGTGAAAATAAAGATCCTTGTTGATTTCTTTCTAAGCTACTTTGACTGGGCCTTTCATTCCGGAATTATGCCCGGTTTTTCTGATGCACAATGACTTATCCTGGGCCTGGCAGGGCCGTTTCCATCACAGTGGTTTCAGAATGTACAGATGGAAATAGCATTACACAGCATTTTAAAAGGGTGAAGAAAAGGATTTCATTTTGAAGGGGAATTTTTGGCTTTTGCAGCAATGCAGTGCTGCCGGTTCACTTGATTCCATGTATATATCTCAGAACACACTGGCAAACTTTTTCAGTGTGTTCCCTTGTTCCATTTTGCCTGAAGTGTGTGAGGCAAGATGGTGCAGCCATTTTTCTTTTGCTGCCAAAATGCAGTTTTGAGGTCCTGGTATGCACAGGAGCCAGCGCAGCCATTTTGCTGTGTCTAGCACAAATGCAGCAAAGTGATGTAGTAAAGCACAGCTCAGTGGGTCAATATATCCCACACGTCCCCCCCTGGATCTTCTGAGATATCAAGTCGAGGGAGAATCGGGTATGTGGGATTCCTTTATTGGTTTTTGAAGAAAAAGCAGGATCAGTCGGGTATGAGTCTTTCTTCCATCAGCGAACGATGTGACACGCTCTGCCTGCTGCCTCTGGTTGGAACGTGGAATGATACCCCCAGCCTTCTCTTGGGTTTTTCATTCTGGTGTGAAGCGACACCCTGGATTTCCTTGGGTTTCTCCTTCCGGGTCCCCGAGGAGGTCCTCCTTGGTAATGACCGTGCAACCAGTGCAAATCTAGAAATGGAGCTCAAACAGGTTACTACACTTTTCCCACTAACTGCCCTCCAAACGGGATGACAGCAGTGGGATACGCATGCATTCAGGGAAAATTGAAATATTCCTATGCTTCTGATGTATCCCCCACTGGGTTTTCCATGGACTCCTCTATTTGTTGCAAAATGTCCCTGGGGTGACAACTCTTTAGCTGATTGATGTGGACCCACTTCTCTTCTGTCAAGTCACCTTTGGGGATGCAGATTCTGTAGGCGATGGGTGAGATTTTGTCGACAATTTTAAAAGGTCCCCGCCAGCTAGGCCAGAATTTGCACTCTTTGGTCTGGTTCCTTTGGAAATTGTACAAGTAGACCCGGTCTCCTACTTGGTATTCTTTTTTGGTTGTTTTTAGATCATAATGAGTCTTCATGCTGTCTGCAGATCTTTATAGATTCCGCTGAGCATACGCAAAAGCATGCTGAAGGTGTTTTCTCAGATTCTGAACATACTCCTGAGTTGCGGAGGCATTTAGCAATGTCTGCTCTTGTGTTCTATAGAGCAGATACTGGGGTAGCACCATCCTTCGTCCAGTCATCAGCTCAAATGGAGACATATTAGTTGCAGAAGAAGGGGTAGATCTGATGGCCATCAGGACAAGCGGTAATCAGATGTCCCAACTTGGCCCAGAGTCTGCCACAAACTTTTTTAGTATGCTCACAATGGTTTTATTGTACCTCTCAACTCCACCACTAAAGGACTGGTGGTATGCAATATAAAGTTTCCTTTTTACCCCAAGTATCTCCCACATCTTTGTCATCACTTCGCTAGTGAAGTGACTACCTCGGTGTGACTCAATCCTTTGGGGTAGGCCAAAACGTGAGAAGATGTGATTGATCATCAGGGCGGCTGCTGTTTCTGCTTTGCAATTTGGGGCCAAAAGACATTCCACCCATTTGATAAACAAGCATGTTACCGTTAACATGTACTTGGTCCCCCTAGAGGAGCGAATCACAGGCCTGATGAAATCTACTTGTAAATCTGACCAAGGCAGTGTCATCCGCCTCTTCTGGAGGGGAGCTCGGTGTGTGAGTGATGTTGGCTGAAATTGTGCACACACAAGATACCCATTCAAGTATTGGGCGAGGTCCTGCCCCATGTGTGGCCATTATCTAACCTCTCACAAGATTTCGAATGTAGTATGAAACCCCAGAGGCACCGGCTGTGGCCGCATCATGGGCATCAGGCTTCAGAATGAGGTTGGGACCACCCACTGGTGTTTCCTTACCAAAAAAACATTTTGGATTCGGAACATTTTTGGACATTTCATCAACACCCTGAGGTTCTTTCCCAATGCAATCAGTATCCGTCAGGGGAAAGCTCTCAGGCGCCTCCATGTGTTGATAAAATGTACCATTGATGGGATCCCCTTTGTGTGCCATGATTAAATCAGCATCTGGGGTTTCCTTACTCGACTGGGAAGTTGAGAGTTCATTGTGAGCATTTGTCTGGGACCTAGTGATAGCAGTGACGTGGATTTCCCCCAACAGGGACTCAATCTCAAGGAGATCCCCTTGAATGGCTCCGGTTTTGGCCAGCTGATCGGCTAGGTCATTTCCAGTTTTGTCTGGACCCTCTATTCTGGAATTACCCTTGATCTTCTTCCAATAGATTGTCATCCCACTAGAGGTGACCAGATCATCAATATTTTGTATTAGCTTGCCATGTTTGAGTGGTTTGTTGTTAGCACATAACATGCCTCTGGTTTTCCAATTTACCAGGTGTTCCACTAACCCTTTCCGGGCATAATCTGAATCAGTGATTATGACCAGTGTGTGGAGTTGGTGTTGGACGGCAGTTTAGGATGGCTTGATGAACTGCCCCCAACTCTGCCACCTGGGTACTACGGGGACTGATTTTGTACCCAGCGGAGGGTTCCGGGGCATCATTCACCCATGCATTCCCAACGCCGGCCACCAGTTCCTTTTTCCCGTTGTTGTCAACATGGTAGGAGCACCCGTCCACATAAACTGTGGGCATTCCCTCGCACTTGTCTTCTTCATAGACTTTGTGCGGGGAATTCAGGTATGCCTCCATGTTGTCCTGGTTTTTAAGACTTTGGTCCTCGAAACAGTTTCTCTGGCACAATCATGCAAGTCAGCCAGACCTTGAGCGAGGGGACTCTTCTTGTTTTGGCCATGTCTGACCTCCAAAGGAAAGCCTTGCATTGACAGAATCCAGGAAGTAATTCTGGAATTACTCACATTTCCGGCCCGGATTCTGTCACTTTCTAGATATTGCAAAGGCTGGTGTGGAGTCTCCACTATGATGTGTTCCCCCTGGATGAACGGGTGGTAATGTTTCAATGCCCACACCGTTGCCAGGAGTGCCTTCTCACAATCATTGAATTTTTCCTCCACAGAGCATAAAGTCTTGCTTGCATCGGAGATTACTTTATTGACCTTGTCATGCTTTTTATGCAATACTGCGGTCAAGCATGTATTCGAGAAACCTGGCTCCAAGAAGAACTCTTTGTTTTTGACAGGTTAAGCTAGACAAGGTGCTTGTGAGAGGCTTCTTTTGAGTTGCTTTCCTGCCTCTGCTTGTTCTGGACCCCACTCCCACTTGACCCCCCCTTCAACAGAAGGATCAGGGGTCTTGTGATCTCCGCGTAATCCTCAATGAACTTCCTACTGTAATTAGTCAGTCCAAGGAGGCTCCTTAGCTCAGGCAGAGTTGTGGGATCTTTGAGTTTTAGGAGTGCTTCCACTTTCTTTTCCTGGGGACACAGACCCTCAGGAGTTATCTCATGCCCCAGGACATTGACACAGGTCCTGCACCACTGTGCCTTTTGAAAGGAGAATTTTGTTCTGGCAACCCTCAACTGTGTCAGAACATAATGGATTTCCGCTATGTGTTCCCCCACAGTTGAGCTTTTGATCAGGACATCATCTACAGAGGCCAGGTTACCCCTTTCACCCAAGTCGGACATGGCCTTATGCAAGAAGATGTTAAATTATTTGCTGGAGTTGATGTATCCGAAGGGAGTCCGGGTCCATGTGTACTGCTGCCCCCGAAGGTAAAGGCCAGCTTGTATTGGTCCTCCCTACTGACAGGCACAGTCCAGTACCCATTAGTCAGGTCAATGGCACTATATACCCTTGACCCCTGGATCTGTGCCAGCCCCTGGTTAATGTAGGGGAGAGGCCATTGAGACATGTGGACCCATTTATTCAGCTCCCTCAGGTCAGCACAGAGTCTCCACTGGCCGGATTATTAAAGATGCTATGGATTTCCGTCAGGGACTCCATGGATGCGAGAGGCAAGCAGTATTGCTTCACAAACACTGGAGTCGTACCAGGGTCCATGGGAATTGTCACTGTATGGATTTTGGTGCAGCCACAGTCATGAGTACACTGCAAAGAGATCTTGAAAATCTAAGAATGCCTGCTTCAACTTTTGCTTTTGCGCCGGAGTCTCACAGGCATCCGCTAGGTTGACTTTCTCTTAAACCATTTGCCTGAAGCCTGGAAAAACTTCCGGTTTGGCTATTTCAGCAGCCTCCTCTAGCTGGGTGGAGAGGTCCCTGGTTAAAGTATTCACCTGGACAGAGGGTTTCAGGCAAGGGAGGCAGTCCTTGTGGACATGGAAGATCACCTCATCCGGCCTGATGTCACAGGTCACCTCTTCCTCACCGTAAGGGCAGGAAGAGTACACCAAGAAATTCCCCCCTTGCCTGGTGATGATCCTGTGTGGTGTTATGTCATAGTCACTATCACTGTCAAAACAGTCATTGGGGATTGGTCCTACCAGTTCATTACGTAGATACATGGAAAAATGTCGGTCATTAACAGCCATTCCAATAATGGTGCCTGCGCCCAGAGTGATACTCCTAAGATTGCTGTTATCCATCAATATTGGAATGGTGTTGTGTTCTACATTGACTAATGGTGTTGGGTTTAACCCCAACCCTTTCTGTTGAAGATGGGCATTGAGGTGAACATATGCGTCAGGATTTTGCAGTTTTTGTCCCCTTTTTATTTCATTTATTAATTCAAGTGGGAATAGTCGCGTCCGTCCTGGGATGGTGACCTCCTCTCCAATTTGAACTTCAACTGCATACGGCAGCAATTGGACTGACCGAAATGCTTTTTCTGAATCATCAAAGACCATGGGATTACCCCCTAGTCTGGACCAGGCTTTGTAGTTTATCAGGTCCAAATTAATGGCAAAACGACTGAGAAGGTCACCGCCTAAATAAAATGCAGCAGGGTCATCTCGCACGACCCACCAATTATGTACTATGTTTTTATTGCCAATAGAAATTTTGAGCATACACCTGCTAGGCAGGAGATGTTTGGAATTGGGAGTTTCCAGGTCCATTTCCCATTTATCAATCCATTTAAAGGTCGAATGGCTAGATCTTTTGGGAGTTCGCTGATGAAGCTCTTACCGTTGTTCACGCACACTCGGGCAAGAACAGATCTTCCCCTCATTTAACTGAAAAGGGATGTAACTGTTCTCTAATTTTCTGAATGTCAGCTACACTTTGAGCTGGTTTCTCCTCACTCTTGACTATGGAATTGGGATTTTCAGATTGTAGATTGGCATAAAATTTTAAAGTATTTCCTTCCAATGTAGAATGCCACTTGAGACTGGAAAGAAGGTTGATTTTCAGAAATGGAGAGGAGTTCCCATCACCAGTTTGTTGTCCTACAGCAATTACTGTTATGTCAGGTATTTGGGTGTTCTGAAAATGGAACTCAATATGATCAGGTTTCTGTTCAACCATGTGGCATGTGCCATTTAAACTAACATGGTTGACACTATGTTTTAATGTTATCGGTCTGTTAGTCTGGGTCTAGAGGACCTTGTTCACACAATCTATTAGGGGGGACAACTTACGCAGTATGTAATTCCCCAGTAGACAGGGTGTGCCCTCTGGAGTCACGACTATGACCGGGTGTTTCACCTTGTGTCGCCCAATTTTTATTTCCAAATCCGCAGTCCCCTTGACAGGAATTTCATTCCCATCGAAGTGCTGAAGTTGTCCAGGAAGAGGGGTGAGAGGGATCTGGTATCTCCCCCCGATTCCTGAATTCAGCTGATCAAAGGCCCTCTTTGACAGAAGAGTGGCTTGGGATCCAGTGTCCACCAGTGCCGAAAATGTACACTGCCCTTGCACCTGGCCAGGGGCATAACATCTACCTTCCTTATCCTCAAGTGGACAAAGGTAACGTGCATTTTGGGCAAGTTTGGTTTCCTTGATGCTCATTCTGGGGTTCAATGATGGGTGATTCTGACTCAGTCCCCACATCCACCCAGTCTTCATTTGGTTCTCTTGCGACCCATTTTTGTTTGGGCGGAGTTCCCCCATCCTTGAAGAAAATCTTTTCCCCAGAATCTTCTGAGTATTCCTCTCCTCCAAATTGGAGGACACTAACCTCCTCCACAAAATGGGTCTTTTTGGGTTCTTTATTTCTCCTACCCGCCCTCTGTTCCTTGGGTGGCAGGTTTTTGGGGGCAGGAGATTTTGGTTCCGGTTCCTGGGTGTCCAGGGGCTTTTCATGGGTGAGGAAGGAAGCTTCCTCTAGGGCTTTACACCTCCCTTCCTCCTCCTCTGGAACCGGTGAGTTGTCGGGGTGTCACCGTCATTGTTCTGGAGTACCAGACCCTTGGTTGGTGGGGTTCTGAGCCACCATGTTCATCTGAGGGTTCTGTTGAGCCCTCAACATGCAACCCGGTTCCTGGGATAGGTTTTGGACCTGTCGCTCCAGTTGTGACTGCCGTTCCGCATCTCTGGTCAACCCTAGGTGAATCACAGGAAGGGTAAATATCTCTTGTCCCATAGTACCCTGGGTATTGAGACTTTTGGTAACCCTTGGCCTACCCTCTGCCGGATTGGGCTGTCTGGGCTCCTGAAAGTGGGGAATGAAAGGAGGGTTGTCCTGCAGGCTGGGGTTTTGTGGCTATCAGGGAAAGAATCTCAACCAGGCATTTGGGGAATTACTGCCCTCCTGGGGGAAATTAGGAGGGAAGTTTCCCGGGGCAGCACTTACCTGGTTGGA
This sequence comes from Ambystoma mexicanum, assembly GCF_040938575.1. Lineage (NCBI taxonomy): Eukaryota > Metazoa > Chordata > Amphibia > Caudata > Ambystomatidae > Ambystoma > Ambystoma mexicanum. Next base: position 439,063,120 of record NC_090930.1, on the reverse strand, counting down.
TCCCCCCTTGGTCTGGGGGAGTCCATACGTACCCCATGATTGGTCTGTTACCCTTGTATCGGGGGCTGATGTAATCAGGGGAGTTAGGGGTCCCATTTGTGGGATTATCTCGCTGACTACCACCTGTTTGCGATTGGCCCAAGGGCCTTCTGGATCTTTGATTGGGTTGATTTGGTACAGGTATATTTTTAGGCCCACCATATCCAGATCTAAAATGGGGGCAACCTTCACCGCCGCCACCTTAGCAGCAGCAGGGGTGTTGGCTGGTTTGGGGTTTTTGTTTGGGTTTTTGTTATCTGCACGTTTTTGGACCTCATAAATGCAGTTGTCGAAATGGGTGGGAGCGGTCGGGTGCGGTGCTCCTATACTTATTTTAATTACATTTTACCGTTCCTATACTTTTATTTTAAAAAGAAACCGTTCCAGAACGGTTTCGTTTTAAAATAATAGTGCAGGAAGAATTTGAAACTTGGCCTTTCAGTGCACTGCACAGGACGTTTCCTTAAAGAGCAGGCACATGTTTCTTAGGGTTTTTATTGTGCATGGGAGGGGGCACGGCAATGGGGTCTGTGGGGAGTGGTGCAGACCAGTAGGGATCATAGTTCCACTACTTCTTTTCGTGCACTTCGAACACTGCAAAAATGCGGGTCGCCTGCTCTATGACCCAGTCCAATAATCCTTTCTCATGAAAGTCCCTCACCAGCTGGGTCATTATTTATTTTGGGAGGGCATGAAAGAAGGAGGTGATGAACTCCCGACTATCTGTGCACACCCTCCTGGTGGTCATGTGAGCCAGTAGACATGAAATTGGCAGGGTTCATGGTATTGAATGGGTTTGAGTCCCTGAGTACAGCGGTCCTTATGTAATGATCAGGGGTTGCTCTGTCCCTCTCTACCTGTTCAGGGTCCCTCCAGTTAGGATTTAGTCTAGCACCCTCTTTCTCCAACCTTGCTAGCTTTTCTTTTTCAGCCCCTATTTCTTGGTAATAAGCAAAGATCTGAGCCTTTTGTTCATCTATCAAGGCCTTACTGACCTTAATGATTCGCTCTTGCACTGCCACTTGTTGGTGGAGCCCATCAATTTTTTCACGGAGGGCCTTATTTTCTCTCTGTGCTTCCTGCATGTTTTGGGAATACTGAGACATTTTCTGTTGCAGGAGATTCATCTGCTGGGAGTGTGTATCTTTGGCTTGGGTGTTCTCTTTCAGATCACCTTCTACTCGTCTGGCGTACTCCAGTAGCTTCCCATGCTCTGTTCTTAGCTCCTGGAGGGCCAACTTACTTTCCTGTAACTCAGTTTTTAACTCGCTTATTTCCTGGCCTAGGGCGTCTTTCTCTTGATTTAGGGTGCCCCTCTGCTCCGTCAGGTCATCCCTTTCTTTTTTGATAATATTGGATTTCTGGTGCTCCTGATCAAATTCCTCTTGAGAGTGGAGGTCTTTCACAATTAATGTATTATTTTCCTCTTTCAATTTGTCGATCTGGTCTTGCAGGGTAACCATCTGCTCTGCGCAAGCTCTATTAAAATGTATTTGCTGATTTAACCTTTTCCTTATACTCCTCTTTCAATGCCTGTAATTTGGTCTCTTGATCTGCCTTTTCGTGCTGTTGGAGAGCCAAATCCTCTTTTAATTTTGTGACATAATCTCTAGATTCTGTCGCCAATTCTTGGCTTTTTCGTAATTTTTGTTCTGCTGAATCTGGATCAGTTTGGATTTTAGCTTATAATTCAATTTGATTCTGTGCCAGAACTGTGCTTTCAACTTGCTTTTCCCGTATCACTCCCATGTGGAGATATAGGTAGGCCACAATTCTGGCAATTTTGATTTGCTCCTCTTGAATTTTTGGGGCCATGTATAATTCACTCAGAGCTTGGTGTAATAGGCCATTGTCCTGCCATGTATCCAGGTTCATGGCAGTGACCTGTGCGATTTCCTGCAGCCAGACATTTTCATCCTGTTCTGGCCATTCAACCCTAACAAAAAGCTTGTGCAGAAGGTGCTCCCTAGCCATACTGATTTCTACTGGAACAGCCATCTTGGCAGTGTTCTTTCTTTTTTAATTATTTTGGGGTTGATTTAATTGTACTTTTACAGACAGTCCTGGTACCTAGAGTATTTGTATTGGGAGGCGCTTGTACAGTGTAACCCAGTATCCACACCACACAAGGTATTACTACCTTGCAGGTTAGTCTGCTGTGTTAGACTGTCACGGATGGTAACCAAATCAATCCCGGATGAGTCCCCAAATTTGTTAAGGATTTCAAACAGGCGACACACACATTAGTCTCAGCCCAGTATGCAGTGCACAATTGAAATGCTTAGGTTAGATTAAATTCAATATTGAGATGATACACCACTCATATCACACCCCCATTTCAAATACACCGGGTCCCAATGGACCATGAACCAGGCTGGTTGATAAAATATAATATGTATTTATTTATTTGAAAATTAAAAGATATCATACACATTTTTATAAGGGGGAGCAATCACCAATGGGGTGATAAGAACAATATGAATGTTAGCAATGCACCTAGTTCAACCTTCTGTTGACACAAGTACAAAATACCAGGGAATAGGAGCACTTTTTTATTTTAGGTAAAATAGCTTTGGAGTTAGAATTTCCCCATGCAATGTTCCCTCAACCCACAAATAATCAATTTTAAGTGGATAAACAGAATCAGCAGGTAATCAGGAATGACAGACAAGAAACAGAATTTAAATCCGACCTTCCCTCCCCAAACAAGAGAGAAAAACGGATTTCAAACCCTGGCAATACTAAACTGACACTCAGAAATGGATGAATAAATGAATTAATGGGTTTACTCTTGAAACAAAAACAATTCTTTACTGGAGCAACACTGGAAAGATACTAGCAATCACAAGCAATGAATCGAGCAAAGGCATACAATTTGAAATTGAATGGAAGATTGAAAACAGTCTACAATCAAAATGACACGTTGTAAAATGAACACACTTTTGCAAATCCCGCCTGAATTTACCAAAACGGTTTTTAATAAAAATGGGTGAATTATTGTAAATCGATGCAATTGTTTTGGGGTGTAGCTATGGATCCTATGTACAATTTAAAAGTGAAATGAGGTCTCTAGCTGTTAAATTGAGTGAGTAAATCGAGATCTAGTGAGGTACGTTTTTTAGGAAAATAAAGGCACGAAAAAGCCAAAGAAATCAGTTTTGACAAGGAACAATTTTTACTCTACACTAGGGCTTTCAGGCTGGACTACCAGAATGAGACACAGTAAGCTCCGGGGTTGACTCGTGAGTTCAACCCTAGCACCTCTGTGCCCACCCTGGCAGAACCAGTCCGATCACCCGAGAGAGAACTAGGGGCTTAGGATTTCACAAGACAAAATTATTAAAGAAATTGGCACTAGCACAAGAAATCAAAGCAGGGTAGAAATAATGATTGTGACAATATTATAAGTGATCGGGTCCGAATAGGATAGCTTAGAGATTGGAACTAAGGACAAGGCACAACAAGGTATACTATGTTTCTATGGTTCCTATCGATACTCACGGTCCACTTTAGTTTGGATTTTGGACAGTCAGTGGTTCTGGTCCGCCACACAGATCTGGTCTAACACAGGACAGCCGGACAAAATCAGCAGGACAGGACAGGGTCAGCTGGGCAGGGACTGGATACCAAAGGATAGTTCTGCTGGACTGGCAATCCTGGTTACTGGATACTATAGGGCATCAGGAGAGCAGGATGGCAGCAAGCCAGGTTAATTCAGGATGCTTCCCAAAACATCACAGCATTTCCCTTGGTTATTGGGATTAATTTAGAATTGAGGCCTACCTGAAGCAAGATCAGCAAGGTTTGGCCTTGTGGTTGGGATCTGGCGTCTAGATGAATAAATGTAAGATGAATAGAGGAACAGACAGGAACAGGACGCCGGTGTAGGAAATCAGGAATCAGTGTGTCTTCTGTGTGTCGTCAGGGGCTCTTATTTATAATATCAGGTGACATCATCACAGTATATGACAGGGGCAGGCTTTACTACACTCACCTCTAACTGTCAGGACCTGCGGGTGGAAATTATGGAATTGCTGGTGGCATTAATTCTATTCAGGGTATCGCTCTAGTCCTCATCTAACATGGCGACCTGCACTATAACTTCCGGCTCCACCCCTTCTGCCGGTGCGTTGTATCTGTTTTCCCTCTTGCTACTTCGCTCGCACTCCTGTGCTATTCTTACGCATATTTCCTTGTGATTACTCCTGTTCTTTGTATCCCGGCCCCCCGGGATCTATCCATTCTGGTATCTGTGTTTTCAGTTCTTTCTTTCTTTCTTGTACGGAATCCCATTTTAACCGCTACCCAGTTTCTGTTTTCTTTCTGTCGCTATTCTACTCTTTCTTCCTCCTTGCTTGCATGTACGGCGCCTTGCCATACAAACCCTGCCGCTTAATTTACACGCGAGCGGTGGTATTTCTTTACTGTACGCGAGCAGCTCTCGCGACTTCCATTTCTGTACTTGCTTGCACCCGGCGCCTAGCTACTTGACTTCAGCTTCCTATTCTTTGGGTATTAGAGGTTTCTTTACCACAGCTTATATTTCTTATTACATTTCCTGTCAGCTCCAGTGCCTTTTCCCCTGAAATTCTGTTCATAATATTCTTTCCGAGCCCTTCTCATCTTGCAGTACTCTAATCATTACTGGAAATTGGTCTTTGGAAACAACTTTTCCTTACCTCTGCAACACTCCAGAACCAGGGTTTTTTCTGCCTTCCGGCTTTTTCCCTGGGGCGAGGCTGGCCCTCCTGGGGGCCTCCCTGGGCAGTTTCTCAACTCTGTCAAGGTGGCCTCTGGAGGGGCCAGACCTTATTTACACGAAAGAAAAGGTCAGAAACTAAAGGATAACCAACCCAAGGAAAGGAAGAAGGACAATAAGAAGCCTGAAGCTGTTCTTAAGGATCGCACCTCTGAGGATTCAGGTGAGGAGAAGGGGGAGTTTGAACCTGAACCTGACAGTATACAAAGCCCAACTCACACTATGGCTTCATTGGAGCAATACCAAAAACTGTTTGCTGCTATGCAAAATTTAACCGTGGAGGTTCAAGCCCTGAGAACAGAGAATATTGCACTCCGACAACAGGTAGTTCTACGTTGGGATGATCATGGCGACTTGCCCACTATGCCACTCTCTTTCGGAAAGTACAATGGGTACCCTGGAGGTCTTAAGGACTTTCTAGATGCATGTAAGGTGTACTTTGCCTTCAGGACCCATGCTTATGATACGGCCAGATCAAGGGTTGGTTTCATCATCGCGAACCTTTCCGGAAACGCATTATCTCTAAATGATTATGAACGTTTTGTTGAGCTGTTCAAGGAAAGGTTTGACAGACCGGAGGTTTTCTACTCCTCCTTGGAGGCCATTCTGGATGTTTGTCAGGGAAACTCTGATCTTCAAACCTACGTTTCCCGCTTCCAGAGACTCGCAGCCAAGGCAGACTGGCCAGATTCGGCCCAACAGACCATTTTCAGCCGAGGTCTTCACAACGAAATTAAGGATGAGCTTGCTAGAGTTGCCAGACCAGCGTCCTTCCGAGATTTGGTAACATTGTCTCTCCAGATAGAATTCCGCCTACAGGAAAGCCGACAAGAAAGAAGACGACCCAGAGGAACTCCTCAGACTATAAATCTCCCTTCCCCTTCTCCTCAAGCAAGAACCTCAGCCATGGCAGAAGAACCCATGCAGATAGGAGCCACTCGAGGTCCCCTGACTCCAGAAGAGCAAAGAAGACGACGGGACACAGGATTGTGTATGTACTGTGGTTCTTCCAAACACTTACTGAGAGACTGCCCGGAGGTACCCCCTCGGCGGAAGGAAAACTTCAGCCCCCGCTCTACTGCAAGGGAAGTGTCGGGGGACTTGACAAATACCCTTGCAACTACTCAAGAACCTTAGACAACACGGAAGAAAACAGTCTGATGGTGTTCAAGGTTAAACTGTGGCTGTCTGATTCTGCTCCCACTGAGGTATTAGCCATGTTGGACTGGGGAGCAGCAGGCAATTTCATGGACCTTAGATGGGCCACAGAACACCAGGTGGCTACCAGACTCAAGTCAGCTCCTATTCCAGTAGAAGGGGTTGACGGCAGGCCTTTATCATCTGGACCCATCACCTCAGAGACTTTCCCGCTGAAGATGGAGATGGGCCACCATGAAGAGATCATGGTATTTGATCAGATCAGAGCAGCTCATTTTCCTGTGGTTATAGGGATCCCGTAGTTAGGAAAGCATAACCCGCACATTAACTGGACAGACAACAAAGTGAGCTTTGATTCACTGTTTTGTAAGACCAACTGTATGGACCTCTCCACTACCCAAACCACCAATGCTAGATTGGAAGAAGGAAGATCAACCCACAATTCCATGATCATTTCTTCTGTCCCTCTTCAATATCAGGCATTTTCCGAAGTATTCCTGGATACCATACCCAAGATGCTGCCACTGCATAGGGCAGAGGACTGCGGCATCGACTTGATACCAGAAGCCGTAGTTCCGTTTGGATGCATGTATCCTTTATCGCTTCTGGAACGGAATGCTCTTCGGGAATACTTGAATGCAAATCTACAGAATGGCCTTATCCGAGAATCAAAGTCTTCCTGTGGAGCTTCGTTATTTTTCATCTCAAAAAAGGATTCAGCAGCGTTACGTCCTTGTTTAGACTATAGAGGCTTGAATAAGGTTACCATCCGTGACAGATATCCCATGCCACTTATAAGGGATATATTAGAAGCTGTACAAGGAGCTGTCTATTTCACAAAGCGCGACCTAAGAGGCGCATATCACCTATTGCGTATAAGACAAGGAGACGAGTGGAAGACGGCATTCCGCACCCCATTTGGTCTATATGAATATAGGGTCATGCCATTTGGCCTTGTCAACGCGCCAGCAGTATTCCAAATATACATGGACAAGGTGTTTTCCGATATGTTGTTCATAACGGTGGTGGTTTACCTTGATGACATCTTGATATTTTCCAAGACACTTTCAGAGCACAGAAGACTCGTCGTGCAGGTGTTGCAGCACCTTAAGTCCCATCAGCTGCTGATCAAACCGGAAAAGTGTCAATTTGAAGCTACATCAGTATCCTACTTAGGATTCATCCTATCTAGGGAGGGTATAGAGATGGATCCTATCAAGATCAAGGCTATCAGAAGCTGGAAGGAACCTACCAATGTAAGGGAGCTACAGAGTTTTCTGGGTTTAGCAAACTTTTATCAGAGATTTATACCCAATTTTTCTAATACTGTGCTTCCGCTTACTTCCCTGTTGAAGAAAGGTGTAAGGTTCGTCTTTGATGAGGAACCCAGAAGAGCCTTTATAACACTCAAGGAATGCTTTTCTAAGGCACCCATACTGGTCCAGCTGGATCCGACTAAACCGTACATTTTGGAAACGGATGCTTCCTTAGGTGCAGTCGGGGCTATCCTACTGCAGAAGTCAGAGGACGAGGTGGAACATCCTGTGGCCTATTATTCCAAGACCCTTACTACTAGTGAGCGCAACTATTCAGTACTGGAAAGGGAACTTTTGGCAATCAAGTTAGCATGTCAAGAGTGGCGTCATCTGTTGCAAGGGGCCGCTCACAGCTTTGACATCAGAACTGACCATCGCAACCTTCGAGTCTTACAACAAATGGAATGCACCAATGCACGCCACGCCAGGTGGGCCTATTTCTTCCTGCAATATGACTTTAACATCACCTACATTCCGGGTACAGAAAATATGAAGGCGGATGCCTTGTCTCGCAGTCTAGGGGAAAGCTCTGGAACCTACAGGGGACAGGAATTGGTCTTCCCAGGGCTCAGGATTGTTGCATCCACTCTCTCCTTTCTTCAAGATTTGATACCTCAATATCAAACAGGCTCTGATCTCCCTTCCTCTATCATCAAAGGCAAGGATGGGTTATATTATCATGGAGATGCTTTGTTCATTCCCACCAAAACACTTCAGACTCTAGTCCTGTCCTGGTGCCACGACTCCCCTTTAACAGGACACCCAGGAGTCAGGAAGACTTACAACCTGCTACGGAGGGGCTTTTGGTGGCCTACCATTCGGAACGATGTCTGCCGGTATGTTTCTACCTGTTCGGTTTGTGCCTCCAACAAACATCGAACGGGAAGACCGCTGGGACTATTACAGCAAGACACCTTACCTGAACGCCCCTGGGAACATATTTCCACTGATTGTATCGTGGATCTCCCCCCTTTGGATGACATGACTGTGATCATGGTAACCATCGATTCTTTCAGTAAGTTAGCTCACTTCTCCGCTTTCAAGCATGTTCCGTCAGCCTCGGAGACAGCGGCTGTATTCCTCCGGGATATAGTCCGCTTACATGGTTTGCCTCGGACAGTGGTTTCAGATCGAGGACCTCAATTTACTTCGAAATTTTGGGCTTCTCTTTGCCAGTCACTGGGAATTCACAGGGCTCTTTCTTCGGGTTACCATCCTCAGAGTAATGGGCAGACCGAGAGATTAAATGCCAGTCTGGAACAATATCTAAGGTGTTTCTGGAGCCCTCAGCAGGAGAATTGGTATCGCTCCCTTCCGCAAGCAGAGTTCGCCTACAACAATGCCCTTCATACATCCATCCAGATGAGTCCTTTTTTTTGTACCTATGGGTATAATCCCCGACATTTGCCCTGGCTCAGTGCCCCTTCCACCAAGATTCCTGTTGTGGACGGAGTTCTGAAGGACTTACATGAGGTACATGAACTTGCGCAAAAGGCTCACCTGGTCAGTCAACAGGCACAAAAGAAATGGGCAGACAAGAGTAGAAGCCCCAACCCTACGTGGCAGGTGGGACAATTGGTCTGGTTGTCTACCCGTTTCCTGCCCAGGTGGGTCCATTCTGGCAAGTTTTCCCCTCGATTCCTCTGACCTTTCCCCATTGTGCAACGGATCAATCCGGTAGCTTTAAGCTCAGACTCCCTGATTACCTCAAGAAGGTGCATCCAGTCTTCCATGTCTCCTTACTCAAGGAATACAAGGAAGATCCTTTCCAAAGACCAGTCCACAGGGTACGTGCTCAAGTTAACCCAGCGCCTGAAGAATACGAAGTGGCCTATTTGGTTGATTCCCGGTACCGCCGGGGTAGGTTACAATACCTAGTGCATTGGAAGGGTTATCCGTTGGATGAGAGGTCCTGGGAACCAGTGAGCCATATTCATGCACCCCGATTGATTAAGAGATTTCACCACTTCCACCCGGGCAAACCTGGGTGACCCCTGAGGAGAAAGGGGTATACTGTCAGGACCGGCGGGTGGAAACTATGGAATTGCTGGTGGCATTAATTCTATTCAGGGTATCGCTCTAGTCCTCATCTAACATGGCGGCCTGCACTATAACTTCCGGCTCCACCCCTTCTGCCGGTGCGTTGTATCTGTTTTCCTCTTGCTACTTCGCTCGCACTCCTGTGCTATTCTTACGCATATTTCCTTGTGATTACTCCCGTTCTTTGTATCCCGGCCCCCCGGGATCTCTCCATTCTGGTATCTGTGTTTTCAGTTCTTTCTTTCTTGTACGGAATCCCATTTTAACCGCTGCCCAGTTTCTGTTTTCTTTCTGTCGCTATTCTACTCTTTCTTCCTCCTTGCTTGCATGTACGGCGCCTTGTCATACAAACCCTGCCGCTTAATTTACACGCGAGCGGCGGTATTTCTTTTCTGTATGCGAGCAGCTCTCGCGACTTCCATTTCTGTACTGACTTGCACCCGGCGCTTAGCTACTTGACTTCAGCTTCCTATTCTTTCGGTATTAGAGGTTTCTTTACCACTGCTTATATTTCTTATTACATTTCCTGTCAGCTCCAGTGCCTTTTCCCCTGAAATTTTGTTCATAATATTCTTTCTGAGCCCTTCTCATCTTGCAGTACTCTAATCATTACTGGAAATTGGTCTTTGGAAACAACTTTTCCTTACCTCTGCAACAGTCCAGAACCAGGGTTTTTTCTGCCTTCTGGCTTTTTCCCTGGGGCGAGGCCGGCCCTCCTGGGGGCCTCCCTGGGCAGGTCCTCATCTCTGTCAAGGTGGTCTCTGGAGGGGCCAGACCTTATTTACACGAAAGAAAAGGTCGGAAACTAAAGGATAACCAACCCAAGGAAAGGAAGAAGGACAATAAGAACCCTGAAGCTCTTCTTAAGGATCGCACCTCTGAGGATTCAGGTGAGGAGAAGGGGGAGTTTGAACCTGAACCTGACACTAACAATAGGATTGGGCAAGGGTAGAAGTATCCGCCTAGCTCTTCGCCGGTTGGACCTCAGAAAAATCATGTCATGTTTATGGAGCGATTTGTACAGTGTCCAGAAACCTCCCAGAGTTAGTGGAACTAAAATCTAATTTTGCCACAATCACATATTTACACAATTGAAACCTTTTAGTAAATCAGATACACAGGTTACATATTTATTTCCTTACATTTCAATCCAAACCCCCAGTCCGTGAGGCCTGGTTTCGCTCCTCTGTCAGTTTTTCGCCCTTTTCACTGGGATTTACATTTCTCCAACTTCTACAACTTTACACATGAGTAGGGATTGTCATAAGGAAGATATGTACAATATTTACATTTGCAACATGGATGCTTTTCTTGTAATTCCACATATATCACCTTTTCTCTCCCCTTGGTGTCATTACATTCTACCAAGTTTCAAACTAAAGGCCACAAATTTACTTTTACATTGTAAAAATGCTAAATGTTTACCAATTTTGGTTGCTGAGTTAAACGTCCTTAAAATGTCCTTATGGAATAGTCTTTAGAACAAATGGGAGTCACTGTCTGTCATTTTTTTTCTTTCCAGCTGACACCAACTGGAATTTCCTTTCAAGCAGGATGGGGGGGTTCCTTCAGCCTGATAGAAGTTTTAGAGTCTTTCACACCTCCGGCTTCCTTCCCTGAGAACTGCATTGTCCTGGGTTCCAACAGAGACGAAAGTCTGTTCTACCTTATAATTATCAGTGGGTTGGCAGTATCTGCTGGGAGAGGTAGCCCTTTTGGCAGAAAACCTGTTTTTCAACTTTGTAACTCAAGTCAGCCTGGGTTTAACATCTTTCACTTTTGATCTTAAATCCAGAATTAAATAAGCCTGTTACATCAAATAACACATGTGATATATTCTCCCCAGTAACAAACCCCTTTATATTTCTAAAGACAAGTAAAACTTTTATTTACCAATGTACTGTTTGAAAACACAGGCATTCGTTTTTCCTTATTTTGTAAGCAGCCTATTTTCACACATGGTGCAAGCTGACATTTCTTTCTTTAATTCGGTTTTGGCCAGCTCACTCAGATTTCCACAATGTCCTTGTAGCTGAAGTCATTTTTCTTTGAATGCAGGAGTTTTATCTGAATACGGGTATATGAAACTGACCAGGCTCAGATGGTTAAAGTTCTTTTGAAGACAGCTGATGTTTGCTACATTGTAAAGAAAATAAACGTGCATTGCTGTGTTAGTGAAAATAAAGATCCTTGTTGATTTCTTTCTAAGCTACTTTGACTGGGCCTTTCATTCCGGAATTATGCCCGGTTTCTCTGATGCACAATGACTTATCCTGGGCCTGGCAGGGCCGTTTCCATCACAGTGGTTTCAGAATGTATAGATAGAAATAGCATTATACAGCATTTTGAAAGGGTGAAAAAAAGGATTTAATTTTGAAGGGGAATTTTTGGCTTTTGCAGCAATGCAGTGCTGCCGGTTCACTTGATTCCATGTATATGTCTCAGAACACACTGGCATACTTTTTCAGTGTGTCCCCTTTTTCCATTTTGCCTGAAGTGTGTGAGGCAAGATGGTGCAGCCATTTTTCTGTTGCTGCCAAAATGCAGTTTTGAGGTCCTGGTGCGCACAGGAGCTAGCACAGCCATTTTGTTGTGTCTTGCACAAATGCAGCAAAGTGATGTGGTAAAGCACAGCTGAGTGGGTCAATATATCCCACAAAGATGCCAACATTCTTGAATCTACTGAATATATGTAATTCAATCTTTATCATCACGCATTTTCCGTGTCATGATAGCGCTCATGTCAGCATATTTTATTATAGGTGCTCTCCATATGTCTGCCCTACAATTATTGAATGGAGTTCTGTCATGCACTGTATTCTGGACTGTTATTCCAGGATACCCTGCTTGCCTCAAAATGTCATCAGCTCTCTCCCCAATAATGATGGCAAGCAATCTTTGTAGGTCACCTGTCATCCCTGCAGTCATTCCTTCTAGTTTGTAAAGCCAAATTTTGAATTGTGGTTGTCCTCCCCCTTTCCCTAATAATGGGAACTGTGTCATAGTCATCCCTCTTCCAAAATCCAGTCAACCCTTCTATTCCTCCATCAATGCATGTCACAGTCATTCTCTGTCTTCCTGGTATATTCTACAATCTAGTTAATTATGGTGTATTATTCTCGCAACTGCTTGCTCACCTTTTCAGCTCCCGACAAATGTTCATAGGGTCTGGCCACTGGCCTCACTTCTTTATACTCTGTTTTCTCTAGTTGAGCTTCTGTGTCTGTTAACTGAGCTTGCACAGTTTCTTCATCTTCCTCGTCTGATAACCTTGATTTTCCGCTTCCATCACTATCCTCGTCTCCTTTGTCTTTAGGGTATGTTTCCACTTTCTGTAATATTCCTCCACTTCTTCATCACAAGCATCTTCTTGGTCTCTATATAGTGGCTCTCCTATACCCTTAGTCATCTTATGTGACTGACTATCCTGGCTACTTTTGTAAAGGTTTCTAATCCGTTCTCGTATGGCGGCTCCTTCATTTTTGTCTTGACAGGAACATCTTCTGAACATATCTTCCATTTCCCAGCTGTTTTTCCCTAAACTCTTATCCTTTTCTTTTTGTTTGTGCTCCTTCATTCTTTTACCTTCCCATATCCTCCTACACAATGCCATTTCTCGTTCTATTTCTCTATCTCTTTCCTCTTCTCGCCACTTTTCCTTTTCCCTTTCTTATCAGATCATTTCATTTTCCATTCTTTTCCTTGCTCTTTCTTCCCTATTCTGTTTGTCTGATTCCTTCTCTTGCTCTTTTCTCTGTTCTTCTCTTCATATTTCTCTGTCTTCAATCCTTCTCTTCTTCTTTCTTCTTCTTCATTGCTTTTATCTCTTCTTCTCTTCTTTTCCTCCTCTTTCTCTGTCTTTACTGTCTTTTTCCCCTTCTTCTAGCTCACTCATGTTTGTCCCATCTAATTTTAATAATATTTGCCCTCCTACCCATTGATTTGGGTGTAATGGCTATCCCTTCCTTGTTGTTCTGTTGTTCCCTATGCCTCCAAATTTCTTCCTCGGCTCTTGTAGTCTTGCCTGTAATGTGCTTCGTTCACTATCCCCATTACATATAGGCACTGGTTTGGTCCTGACTAGTTTATCTCTACTAAGAGTTTCCCCCCTATTATGAGACGGTGTCTCATATGCAGGTTTAGTATATCCTGTTGCTGCTTTTAGTTCCTTTAATGGGTACCACCCCTGTGTGTCATTGGATATATAGTCATTCTGATAATGAGATGGAGGAGCCAAGGGTGCTATGCCCTCCCCTGCATGCTGATTAAGCATCCATTCTTTCATGGGTGGATCCTCTTTCTCATTTTCATACATCCTCCATAAGTCAAAAATAGCTCATCTCTTTTGCAATTTCTTCCCTTTGTATGAGTTCTAGTACTGTTTCAGACAATGTTCCCTCTTGGTGCCAAGGTAAGAACATTTGATCAGATGTGGCCCTTAACCACTCGGAATAGTATTTAAGGAGTTTTCCTTGTATCTAGGCAGCATCACACATAAGTGCATAAGCGGGGTATCTCCCATGGTGGCGCGCCACTTTTGACTGCCAATACTCACCAAACCTTAATCTTTTTCACTCTCTTACTGCTCTACATTTTTACTCAATGTGGCATCACAGACCGGGAACTGGCCTGGCTGACTTCCTTCCTTTCTAACCGACCTTCCCAAGTGCAACTGGGCCCTTTCCTATCCGCCACCTCACTCTCACCTGTGGTGTCCCTCAGGGCTCTATCCTATCGCTGTTGCTCTTCATTATCTACCGTTCCCCTTGGTCTACCTGATTTCCACCTTCTCTCTTCACTTTCAGTGTTATGCTGATTACACACAGCTCTCCTTCAAGCTTCAAGCTGGGGAGCGGGAAGAGGAAAGTCTTGAGAAGTTTCCATAACTTAAGGAAATTTGGCTCAAGTCTGAGATGGGCAGGGAGGCTGTTCCAGAGGGAGGCTTCTGCCAAAGAAGGAGAAATACCCCCACTCTCTGCTTAGAGAAACATCTGATCTGTAGAAAGTTGGAGCTAGAGGACCGAAGTACTCTAGATGGTGTGTATTTAGGGAGAGAAAGTTGAATGTAGCGAGGTCCCAGGCCCCATAATGCCTTGTGGATGATGCAGAGGGTCTTGAATTTGATCCTTGTATCCACCAGGAGCCAGTGGAGAGATTGTAGGTATGGAGAGATGCAGTCCCTGGGCTTGAGGCCAAGGGTATCTGGTCATTGCATCTAATGCCATTCCATCTAATGCCATTCCATCTAAATTTTTCCATCTAAAATAATTTGCATCAAATGCATGTTTTTGGGGGTAAAGGGTTAATTTTAGTTCAGGAGGATTTTAAAGGGTAAAAAATGCGGGTTTGGGGGGACAAAATAAAAGAAAAAAACAATGCATTTGATGCAAATTATTTAGATGCAAGGAATTCGATGCAATGACCATAAACCAGGCCAAGGATAAGTCTTGCAGCCCTATTCTGGATTAGTTGATGAGGGTTAAGGGAGGAAAGAGGCAGGTTGAGGAAGTGGCTGTTGCAGTAGTCCAGCCCAGAGAGCACCAGAGCTCTGGCGACAATGAGCTTCTGGGGAAAGGTGAGGAAAGGGAGAATGCCTCTGAGGAGGTGGAGCTGAAAGTTGGACTTCTTGGCAAGGTTCTGAGTATGAGGGAGGAAGGAGAGAGAGAGTAGTTGAAGATGACTCGGAGGTTTCTGGCTTACAAAGAGGGAGCAGGGGGAGAGCCCATGGAAGAAGGCCAGAGTGAAGGAAAGAAGTCGGGAGCTGGGGTCCCAATAGGGAAGATCTCTGTTTTGCTAAGATCATTAGAAGTATACCAGGCCTGGATGGCTGAGAGGCAGCCAGGGATGAAGGAGGGTGCAAGCGCATCTGTAGAAAGTTTGAAGACGAGTTGTGTGTCATCAGCATAGCACTGGAAGTTAGGGGAGAAGGGAGAAATGAGGTGTGCCAGCAGAGCAAGGTAGATGTTAAAGAGCCAAAGCAAAAGAATGCAACCCTGGGGCACGCCACAGGAGGAGGAGGAAGTAGGGGAGGAGAAGGTGCCCAGTATGACATTGGAAGAGCATCAGTGAGGAAGGAGGTAAGCCAGTCCAGTGCCCGCTCTGAGATACCAAGGGTGTCATGGAGCCTTTTTCATGAGGATGGAGTGGTTCACTGTGTGAACTGCAGAAGAGAGATCAAGGAGGATGAGGATAGCAGGGGAGTTGGAATCAAGGGATGCAAGCAGTTCTTTATGTGTGTAAAGAAGAGCAGTTTCCGTGCCTCTGACTGCTCAGAAGCCAGACTGATGGTCATGAAGACCACCTACAAGTTCAGTGTGGGAGTTAAGTTGGGCCAACTTCTCAAGCAGTTTCCCCAGGAAAGAGGTGATGGAGATGGGGCGATAGTTGGCCGGGCAGGAAGGGTCTGCTGATGGTTTTTTTTTTTTTTAAACTTTGGTTTTATTAACATTTTCTTAGACAAACAGTGGGCCATCAAGCTTATTCTCATGAAATCAAATGACGGGCCCGAAGGCTCCTGCCCCCCCACCCCCACCACCCCAATGCAGTCCCACCCCCCTAACCCAAAAGAACAAAAACCCCACATCGGGGCTTTGAGCTGCAAGCTTTTCTAGTCTGGAGCTTAGAAGCGAGCGTGAGCGTTGACTTCTCGTATGGTTGTTGTTCGTCTGCCGATTCCCGGGCCATGGGCACCCACACCTTTCCCAGTTCCACGTTACGGATCAATGGACATCCCATCCCCAGGTCTGTTGCACCCCGTACCAGTTCGCTTGGAAGGAGGCCGGGACATTGTTCACCATTGCCATCAGTTTGTCCATCAAGAACATATTTTTGACCTTCTTTAGCCATTCCACCTTGGAGGGAGTTTCTGGGCTCTTCCATTTTTGGGCGAGGGCAACTCTACCCGCTCGTAGCATTGTTTCCCACATTCTTGGATACCTCAATGTGTCCGTGTCCTCTGGGGGGAGGCCCAGCAGCATGGTCAGAGGGTTCTGGGGAGCATTTCCTCAGAGATTTCAGCGATCCAGCCCCTTACCTCCTCCCAATATGCCTGTACCTTCGGGCAGTGCCACCACATGTGTGCCCTCGAACCCTCCTGATCGCAGCCCCTTGGGCATGCTGGGGACACCCTGGGGAACATTTTTGACAACTTTGCTGGGTCTCTGTGCCATCCTTGGAGGATTTTAAAATTGTGTTCCATGTCCGCGGTAAATAAGTTCCCGTGGAATGCTATTTTAAATATCCTGGACCATGCATCCTCCGAGATCTCTTCCCCTGCCAGCTCGTTCCAATAAGAGCGGAACCGCCTCCTCTCTCCCAAATTAACAGTGTTCAGAATTTTATATATCCCTGAAACCGCCCCCTTCCTGGAGGATGCTGTATCAAGGAACTTCTCAAAGGGGGACAGTTGTCTTTTCAAGTCTTTGCCCCAGGCCTGGTCACATAGGATGCCCTTCAAGCGGAGATATTCAAAAATGGATAGTGACCCTTGACCCAGGGCTTCCCTCAGTTCCTCGTATGGTAGGAATTCTCCTTCCCTGAACATCTGCCCTGCCCATTCCATTCCCAAATCGGACCAGGACTGTGCACAGCGGAACCCCCTACTGCCCAACTTGAGGGGTTGGCTCCATAGAGAGGACATCGGGGACGGCCATGACGTTAAGTGTGCTGTCTGGGGGCCCTCCCGCCAGATCGCACAGAGAACGCCTCATGTTGGGTGGGACTTCAATCTATTCGGGATAAATTTCCGCGGGGTCCATAGGAGGTCCCGGACCTTTAGTGGATGGGCATCTATGTCCTCCAGATAGGACCAATATGTGCCTAGCCCCTCTTTCATATGTTCCAGGAGGACCCTCAACTGGGCGGCACGATAGTAGAGTTGGAAATCTGGCAGCCCGAACCCTCCCTCCTCCCTAGGTAGAGTCAGGACATTTTTTGCGGTTCTCGGTGTCCTACCCTGCCATACAAACTCACGGACCGCGTTTTGGAGGACCCTGAAGGTTTGGTCAGGGACGACCACAGGAAGCGAGGTAAAGAGATACAACAGTCTTGGTAGAATGTTCATCTTGACTGCCGTCATGCGGCCATACCAGGACAAGATCATGGAGCCCCATCTCCTCAGGTCTGCCGTAATCCCTGCCATCACAGGATCGTAATTAATAGGGGCGAGTTTGGATAGGTCCCTGGGGATGAGGACACCCAGGTAACGGACAGCGGCCTTCCCCACTGCTATCCCCTCCAACCTGTCCAGGGGGTCCAGACCCGGGTCTAATGTTCTCATGGGAAGGAGGACCGATTTGGATGTGTTAATTTTGAGCCCCGAGAAGCGCCCAAATGCGGCCAACAGAGACAAGAGGGGGGGAAGCGAGCGCCGCGGATCCACCAGGTAGGCCAGGATGTCATCTGCGAAGAGGGATAGCTTAAATTCCACCTCGCCTCTCTCGATCCCCTTGATATCTCTGTGAGCTCTGACTGCGATGGCTAGGGGTTCCATAGCGAGAACGTAGATCAGGGGGGAAAGCGGACATCCCTGCCTGGTTCCCCGCGAGAGGGAGAACGGGTCCGATAGCCTGCCATTCACCTGAACCCTCGCCTTCGGGGCCCTGTAAAGTGCGGCCACCCAGTCCCGTATCTGTGGTCCAAAGCCCATTCTCTGGAGGGTGAGTGCCATGAATCTCCATTCGACCCTGTCGAACGCCTTTTCAGAGTCCAAGGATAGGACGCTCGCATCAAGATCAGCCCTCTGGGCATGGTGGATCAAGTCTATAGTTTTTCGGATGTTGTCTGCACCCTGACGACCTCCTATGAAACCCACTTGGTCTCCGTGGACCAGTTTCGGCAGGACCCCCTCTATTCGCCTCCCAATTACCTTAGCCAAAATCTTCACGTCAGTATTCAACAGTGATATCGGGCGGTAGGAGGCACACTCCGAGGGGTCCCTACCTTCCTTGGGGAGCACCACTATGATCGCCTCCATCATGGAGTCCGGGAGAGACCCTCCCTCCAGCACTGCGTTGAACACCTTTACCAGGTACGGGGCCAGGGTGGAACGGAACCTTTTGTAGAAGGAGACTGAGTAACCATCTTCACCCGGGGAGGTACCCCCCTTCATGCCGCTAATCACTCGCTCCACCTCATCCTCGGTCACCGGGCCCTCCAACCCCTCTGCCATCTCCCTGGAAAGGGCCGGGATCTGTATAGAGTTTAGAAACCCCTCGATTTCCTCCTCATCCCCATTATATTCGGATGAGTATAATTTCTCATAGTATGCGGAACGCCTCTCCTATGTGGTGTGTATCCTGGCCTAGTTTCCCCTCCTCATTTTTAACCGCTCTCACCATTTTGCTTTTCTGGACCTCTCGCAGCTTCCAGGCCAGGATCCTGTCTGCCCTGTCCCCCTTCTCATAGTACCTCTGTCTGACCAGCTGGAGACTTCTCTCGGTTTTTTGGAGTAGGAGTTCCTTCAACTGGAGCCTATAATCGGCCAGGGCGGCCATCCTGTCACAGTCTAAGGGCTCCGCCGGGGAACCCCCTGGTTGGAATTGGGCAATTTTCTCCCTCAGGTCCCTTTCCTGGGTAGCCCTTACCCTCTTTTCCCAGGATCCTATTTTGATCAGGACTCCTCGTAAGGTGGCCTTGAAGGCGTCCCAGAGGGTGTGTAAGCCTACCTCCCCATTGTCGTTAAACTCAAAAAATTCGGTGATGGCTTCAAGTATCTCCTGCGCTAGTACATCGTCTTTTAGAAGAAAGTCATTACACTTCCATCTCCCCCCCCGTTCACTCAGCCCTTCCCTTGCTATAGTAATCCTGACTAGATCGTGGTCAGACCAGGGGACCGGCTCCACCCCATAGCCAGATATAAATGGGGACAAGGATTCGTCCACCAGGATGTAGTATATCCTGGAAAACGATGTATGGATTGCTGAGTAGTACGTAAAGGAGGGGGTCTCGGCTCTGGGGGTTGGGACCGTGTCCACCAAGCCTAGTTCTGAGTTGACCCTCTGGAAGGTTCGGGCCATGATTTCATCCGCTGCCCTGAGGGTCTGGGGGCCTGTTCGCTTCCTGTCCCGGATTGGGTCCAGGACCATGTTAAAATCCCCACCCACCACCAGCGTGCCGTGAACAAAGAGTTGTATTTTTTCCCTCATCTCCTCCCAGAACTGTGCTTGGCCTTCGTTTGGACCGTAAATGACCGCTAGGGTGAGTGGGGCCCCCTGCAGGGTTCCCCGGACTAGCAGAAAGCGGCCCCCCGGGTCTTTCAATGTGGTATCTTTTTCGAAGTTGACTCCTCTAGCTAGTAGTATAGCCACTCCTCGTTTCTTTCCCCTGTGGGAGGCGCTGAGGACCTCCCCAATCCCACCACCCCGCAATTTGGGCTCCCTCCCCAGGGGCCAATGGGTCTCTTGCAAGAAGAGGATGTCGAGCTTGGCTCTTCGGAACTCCCTACTAACCAGGGATCGTTTCGTGGGGGAGTTTAAGCCCCGGACATTGAGGGAGCCCACACCCAGGGCCGGCAGACTCTCAGCCATGGTCAAAGTAGTTTTCCCGCACTGTCGACGACTCTGTATAGCTCGTTCCCGAATGCTCCTTGAATTGTGCTCTGAACTCTCCTCTTCCCCCCACCCTTCCCCCCCGGATGGGCATGAAACAAAACCCCAACTGCCCCCCGACCCCAACTCCCAACTGAACCCCTTTAACTCTCGTGTACCCCCCCTACCCCCTCCCCGGCGTCCAGCCAAATAGTTCCGCCAACACTGGCTTTTGGCCGAACCACCAGCCTGCCCCCTGTGGCCAGGCTAATCACCCTTAAAGCTGATCTTCTTGAGCCCCCCAAACCCCCCCACGGCTGCTTTCCTTTTGTGAGACCCATATACTTGCTGTTCGTGGGGATGCAGATAGCGAATAAACCTCCGACTCCTCCAAGTGCCATTTTGAGTCATAACGGATCGAGTCCGTTCTCAGTCCTCGGAACCGTTCCGAAGACCTTCCTTCGCCGGAGAGGGAGTATTCATTTTCCTAAATTTTCGCGACCCGGTTCTCTTTCTCCTGTCTCTCGATGGGCCGGGGTCCATGGGCTCGCCCCCCCCTGGGCCCGAAGGGCCCCTCCGGGGGCTCGTGTCCACCACGTATTCCTGGATCGCACCGCGGATGTCTTCTTCTGTGATTAGGGTAGATCTTTGGCCCATGTATTCGAATGTCAGGGAGAAGGGATAGCCCCATCTATAGCGTATCCCTTTTTCCTTTAGCAGCTGCGTGAGGGGGCGGCACATTCTCCGCTTAGCCAACGTGTATGCGGAGAGGTCCTGGTATATGGAGACCTGGGCGTTATTATAAGTGATTTCTCGGGCCTTCCTGGCCTCCTCCAGCACCTTAGTTTTTTCCGAGTAGTAATGGAACCGTGCCAAGATCGAACGGGGGCCCCCCGCTCTGCCCCCCGCCCTGTGCACTCTGTCAAATGTAGGCTCTGTGGTCATCTCCTCCGCAAACAGTAGAGTGATAATGTCCCGCACCGCTCTGGTGATGTCCCTCTCCGTTTCCCCCTCCATTTCAGGCACCCCGAAAATCCTGAGGTTGTTCCTCCTCTCCCTGTTTTCGAAATCGTCCATCTGGCGGGCTCTCTCCTCGTCCCTCTTTTCCAGGGCTTCCAACCTCATGTTGAGTTGAATCTCTTGGGGTGCCGAGGTTGTTTGCTGCATCTCGACCTGGAGCAATCTGTCCTCAATATTTTCCACCCTCTGGTCTATTTTTTCAAACTTCTGTGCGATATCCGAACGCATGTCCCTTATTTCTTGCAAAATAGAGGCGAAGCCCCTTTCCATGGCTGAGGAGGAGGGGGCTGCGTCTTCAGACTGGGCCATGGTTCTTTTCAGGCTTGTGCCTTTGTCGCCTTTTTTGCCCTCCTGGAAGCGATATTCCTGCAGTGACTCCCGCCAGCTCATCAGGTGCCTTCCCGTGGTCCACTGTCTGGGCCTCAATGTTCCCAGCGGGGAGAACGCTCCCCCAGGGACGTCCGCAGGGGGGGGCCCCCTAGACCGAGGGACCGACCCCTCGGGCGGACCCGTCCCGGGCCGACACCAGCCGGGGCTGTAAAACGTTGCCGGGGGGGCGGGCACACGCCCCACCGTCACCTGGTGGGGGCCTCACACCCTGTCCAGACTCCTCGTGGGGGATCGGGGCCTCCGCTGAGTGCCCTTTGGAGGGGCGCCGGGGGCCCGATAGCCCGTGTGGTCAGTTTCGTGGGTTTCTTAGGTTCCGCTGGGGGGGAGGGGGCGATCCAGAGCCAGTGCCCGTCTAGCGGAGTTCCAGCCTTTCGTCCGTGGCTTGCTTTTACTGGGGGGGGGAGTGGTGGGCCACCCCCGGGCGGGCACACGCCCCACCTACGACGGGCGGGGGCCTCACACCCTGGTAACCCCCCTGTCTGATGATGCTCCTGCGTTAGGGGGGTGGGGGGGCGGCTCTCACCTCCAGAGCGATCCGAGGGCCCGCACGCCCGCGGGGAGCGGTCCCCGGGCCTCCTGAGGTTCTGCCGCCTTCTTCTTTCGTTGGGCTTATGGCAGCCCGCGTTTGAGAATCCGGGGTGGAGGGGGGGCCTCCCACCTCGCCTCGCTCCGTTTGCCTCGTTCGGTCTTCGTGGGTGGAGGGGAAGGCACGGGTCCCCAGAGCCCGCCACGGGTCCCCGGGTGGGTCCCGCCGTCTCCTGTATGAGGGAGAGTCCCCAGGCTTGTTCCGCCTGGCCGGGGCGAAGAGCGTGGGGGGGAGGGCGTGTCTCCCAGTCCCCGGCGGTGTCCTCGGGGAAACAATGCCCGTCACGGGGGGGGGAGGGCGGGCCGGGCTATGGACCTGTCTTGCCGCGGGCGGGGTCCACCTCTCTTCTGTTTTCGTGGCCTTCCGGGCCGCGCTCCTCTCCCAGCGCAAGTCCCGAGTCCCGATCTTCCTTCTCCCGGGGGCCTCGAGAGCCGCCCTTTCGCTCCCGAGGTGCTCGGGGGGGGGGGCGCCCGGCGAAATCGTTGGGGCGGGCCCGCTGGGGGGGGTCGGGGGGGATCAATCCCTTGCCGAAGCCCAGTCACGGCGGGAGCTACGCACTTAGGCAGCCATTGCCTGTGCGCCCCCTGGTGGCCTCCCTGCTGATGGTTTTTTAAGGAGGGATTGCACAAAGGAGTGCTTGAGGGAGGACAGAAAAGAGCCAGTAGCAAAGGAGTGATTACAAAGATCAGCTGGAGCAGGGGCAAGAGAGGAGATGTTGTCCTTGATGGCTCTGGTTGAGCAAGGGGAAACTTGTTGGGAAGAGACCTTCATGGAGTTGACACCTTTAACTTCTCCCGGAGAAATAAAGGTGAATGAGCAAAAGGAGGAAGGAGGAGGGTGAGTGGTCCGGGGATGCAGGGGGGGAGGCATGGGTTGGAAGAGTGCATGACAAGGTTGCTCAGTATGTCCTGGGTTTTGGAGGTAAAGTGAGTGGCGAGTGCATTGCAAAGGGCCTGGGAAGGAGTAGGGGCAGCGGATACTTCGGACCGGTTGCCAAGTTCCCTGCAGATTTTGAAGAGTTCAGCTGTATTGTTGGATGTGCCAGATACTCGTGCCTAAATGTGGGCCCTTTCTTTTGCACAGATAGAGAGTCTGTAATGCCTTCAGAGCAGGAGACAGCCAGTGTATCAGAGGGTGAATCTGAGGTTTGTCACTTCCGTTCTGCAGCCCTGCACTTATGTTTTTGGTGTGCAAGTTCGTACCAGGTGTTACGCTTGGAGGCAGGTTTCAGGCGGATCCTCATGACTCGGGCAAGGATGTAAAGGGTGTTGGTACTGGAAAGATAGAGGTTGCTGAGAGCAGATTCAGAGGTAGAGTCTGAGTTGGGTGGGCAAGGGGGAATGAAGGTGGAGGTGAAGGCAGCAGCTGACACTTGTTTCATCGGATGAATGTTGGTGAACACGGTTGGCAGGGCTTTTGGAGGAGTTGTCACAGGGCCATAGGGACCCAGGTCGGAGGAGAGAAGAGAGTGGTCAGACCAAGAGATAGGGTTGACCAGAGGAAAAGAAAGAGGAAGGTCGGAATGGATGATGACATCCAGCGTGTGTCTGGCAGAGTGGGTTGGACCAGAAGGAAGAATGGAGAGGGATAGGGAGGTACAGAGGTCAATGAAGAGGGAGTCTAAATTGATGTTAAAATCTCCCAGGAGTAGTATGTTGGAGGGGGTAGAGCGTAAGGAGGATCAGAAATCAGCCCACTCAAAGAGAAACAGAGAGGAAGCGCCTGGAGGCTGGTAAATGGTAACAATGGTCAGGGTGCAGGAGGGAGAGATTACCAATTTGCACAGTAGGCTCTCAAAGGACGAATAGAGCTAGTGGGTAGGATGGAAGAAGGAATCCACTCAGGGAAGATTAAGGCAACCCCACCATTAGCCTGGTGAGGTGGAGGCTTGGAGGTGATCTTAAAGTCATTGGGTAAGAGTGAGTCAAAGGAAATGACTGAGCTGGCATTGAACCAAGTCTCAGTGAGTGCGAGTATGTCAAGGTCACTATGTTCAAAACACTATGTTCAACCAGCATACCCAAGATGATATCTGGTGGTGGGTTTTACATGTGGCAGTTAATGCTTCTAACATCAGTGAGTCTCTCAATGACAAAGAGGCATGGTGGACATATAAACTGAAAATACACCAGGTAGGTCTAAATGAACACCTCTGCAATATGATCTAAGGGGTGATACACCCACAAGCCTTTTGATAAGGTGAGCTAGGTATGGTATCATACACAAAAGCAGAGATTCACCCACAAGAACCACTGTGATGTCTTAATACAGTGTTCTCCAACCTGTAGCTCGGGAGCAACATGTTGCTCGCAGTGCCCTGAATTATTGCTCACCAGTTGGTCTGGGCCATGGTGTGGAGGCCTAGAAGGAGGTGCTGAATGGATGAGACCTCAGTAGCAATATAGCCAGGATGGAGTCCTGGACTGTGCGAGAATGTTGGCAAATGAACCTCCTGCGGTTCCAGGTGGCTTTTTTTGAAGATGCAACATTTGAGTTTGTTGCCACCATGCAAATAATTTTTCAGTACATGTCCTTACTTATTATAGCAGTGTCATTGTTGAAACCCTGTCATCTTCAGTTACTTTGCCCAGCGGACAAATTTATTAATGAGCAAAATAACTGAATCATGTTCCCATGTTTGAATCCTGGAGAAAATGGTCATACTTTGTTCCTTTGTACAGCCAGTAGGAGGATAATGGACAAATAAGTGGCATGCATACTCAACTTCCCTTTATGAAATAATTAGCATGCGCTGCTTTTTGTACAAGTGAGGTTTGCGTTTGATGCCACCATACACTATAGTTATCTGAAGTATTACTTTTAGTGTCATCTATATTTATAATTACATAGTGTTCTAGTGGACAAATTGTCACCGTTTGATACTCTGTCCATCTGGCATGTGGATAATAGGCAAATGCCACATTTTTCATAATTAATATGTCATATATTCAAATCCAAATAAGTTACTGTCAATAAGTTTAAATTAACAAGACAACTAATCCAAAAACCTAGTTAACACCACCCCACACCTCTATGAAGTGGTTGTCAAATGCTCAAAGTTTTGGCCAATGTTTGCGCCCAAGTTTGTATAAAACTCCTTTTGGGCGGAGAAGAGAGGCTCCAGATCCTTCAGAACATTTTTATTTGTATTCCCAACCACCTTTCCACCAATGTAACAGGCCCCAGGTGCTTTAAAATACACTATTTGCCATTGCATGCCAAAATAATTCTTAGGAGGTAACCTCCAAAGACCCAGTGAAGTGACCTGTAAAGCCTACCATGTAATGACCAGTATTACTCAATCAATATGTATTTAATCATTGTTCTCCATTAAGCTAGCAACATTTATAAATATGTATCATATTTGATAAAATTCGCATAGAAAATTCCCAAAATAAAAAAGCATCTTTAACATATTCAAATATGCTATATATAAAAACCTGACCCTTACAATTAATTATATAAAACATAGATTCCATGCATGTCCACGCTTATGCCAAACACTGAAAAAATGACAAATTCACAGAAATTGAACCAAATCTTCTTTGACCACAAGTTGTGCTTCCTCGTGCACACCTTATTCTTTTATTGAGGGTGGGGTAAATTTAAACTTACCTTTAGCATCGGCCTCCTCCATTCTGGGGATCTTATTTCACGGATTTCTCCTTGCAGTCTAATATGTATACGTAGGTCTGCATATAAAGCTAAAGAGGGAAGCTTATGTATATTTTGGACATGTACCTCTCTCCCAATCAGACAAGCTCTTGCTTTAAGAGCTATTTTCAGTTGACTAAAATTCTGTTATATCGACCCCCTATCCGAATGGACAGTGCCTTACAATCCCCCATACCAGAAGAATTCTTCATTATCACGGGAGGCTGCAATCACACTTACACTGAAATTCACTATATGATTTGCAGAAAATCCCAGATGTGCTTTAAAAAAATAAGTTACAAATCTTAACTTGGTCAACACCTTCAAACTAAATACCCCTACTTCAGCTCATAAGCATGGCTTATTGCCCAAAAGCATGGCTGTTTGCCCAAGACCTTGCCCAGCACTAGCATGCCTAAGCTACCACCTGTGCTCTCTGCCTCACTGTATAAAGCTATGTATATAGCCTTTAAATACTTTGCCTACATCTATACCTGCACAAACTTGTGCTCCTGATTTTTCCTGTTTATCACACTGTTATGATTGTAAATTATGCTTCTTTCTCCCTACTATATATCACCTTGTATTTTATTTTATGCTCTGTCAATCTGCCATTTAACCTGTATATTATGTCTATATCAAACTGCTATGTAACCTAAGCAACACGCTCGGATGCCCTTGGGCCTGGCGTGCTATATAAATAAATAAAATACAAAATACAAATACAAATAAGGCTCTTCCAGGTGTACCTTGAGGGCAACCTGCTATTTGGCACAGGAATCTATTTTGCAACCCTTCCATGAAATGACAGTTCAACCCACCCCAGATTTAGCTTCCATACAAAATCATGGAATATACCTTTGCCTTATAGACCTCCAGGCACTTGTCCTATCTGAATGCCCCAGACTTGAAATAAAAAAATTTAAAAGCCTTTTAAACCTTAATGATGCCCTTTCAACTATCTTCTTAAAATGATTGACCCAAGCACCGCTCTTTTAGAAGAGTAGGCTCAAATACATTTCTCTACATTCATTTAAAAACCAGCTACAAGGTTTCACCCTTTTCCTGAACAACATCATTTGGTCATATTTCATTTAAAACTATAGCTCCCAAAATAGTAATTTGTGTATGGCAGGCCCTGTTGTAGGCCTGCCGATGTTAAGTACAAAATGGCTGTGTCATCGGCATAAAGAAGCATACTTTGAATGTATCCTTCAGAGAGGGTGGGTTAACTTTCATAAGAGAAGTACTAGAGTGAAAGTCTGAAAGGAATACATTGGGGCCAACTGATATCTTTGCTTTTCACCTTTATTGGTGGGGGACAAAACATGTATAATTCCCCCATCTTGCATATGGGACAGATGCTGGGATGTCTGCATGTCACATTCAGATAATATTTAATAAACAACTAGGTACCCAATAAAATGCAAATTATGCCATGAGATGTTCCTATTAATCAAATCAAATAGTTTCTCCAAATCTGAAAAAAGCCACAAATAATCTCCCTCCCTTAACCTTACATTGATGGTTCTCGCAGGGAAGCAGTGGTCCACTCTACTAAGCCCTCGCCTGAAACCTGCTTTGGATGGCTTCAAAATTAATTTGGTTACTTTGAACCTACTCTTCCAGTTTGATCAACAAACATTTGGAAAATATCTTACTGCCAATATCCAATAAAGAAATTGGCCTACAAGCATGGGGGCTGGTGGTCCAAGGACTACTTGTTCAAGGAGATGGCGTAATGGCTGCCTTGACAATTGCATTAAACAATTTGATGTAATTTGAAAAATATCCCATTGTTAAACTGTAATTATATGGTGCCTCCTTATATTTAATATTGGCCTAAGCCCAATCGCGTTACACAATAAAGCGTGTTGCAAAAGTTCTGATTTTTGAGTTTTACTTCGCCGCCAATTTAAGATTCATTTGCCATTTTGATTTTCATTTGTGTTCCATATTTTAAAATGGTGGTCTGTGTTTTCGTCTTGCAAGTTGAACCGACTGACCTTTGAGTTCTGTTAATATTTAGGTTGTCTGCGAGCCGAGTGGTTAAGCAGGGCAAATAAACCTTGTGCTTCATATGAACTACTATTCGAGTGTTGTCTGCGCTCAAAATCCTCATCCTTGTATAAACACTGAAACAATGAAGAGTAAACGACGATCGTATGTTTTAGCTGAACTACATTGTGAAAGATTCTTGACATAAGGCTTACCGCAGATCTGAGAACCTATATCACCATCGTATTATCATGGAAATGTAAATTTATGTAATCCTTTGCATAATATTGTAAAAATCTATTATATGAACTAGACACGAACACTAGACACAAATTACTAACGTGAAGAGAGGCTGGTCAAATCTTGTAGGAAATATATAAAAATACCAGTATTTAGATGTCCAGTACCCCACACACGGCGAGGTGTTGGGGCCAGATAGCTATCTGTTTTGCTTCGTAAACTGTACAGTAATAAAAGATACTTGTATCTTTTCAGCCCGTGATTGGTGTTTTTCATTTGTGGTACTCAGCCTTGATATTTCTTTGTTCTTTCACCATTATTTCTCAATACATTCTTTTTTGTATTTTAGCAGTTTATATGACCTTTTGAAACAACAGATCTGGCCAGCCCTGTACACATTACTCATAAAATCATGATTCCAATTTCTATTTGAGATTCTACATTCGGCATCAAATCATGGGGCATCCCTTTCTATAACCTGGACCTCCTGAACTGGGGGACACCATTTGGCAATAGCGCTGTCCCGGATAGTTTCAACCAAAAAACAAACTGTGGCCTCTGAACTGTTTAATTTCTTGTGAATTGGTAGTTCTTTCCAATGCTTCCTTGACAAGCTTAGTCATAGCCAAGCAGTTCCTCTGGCTGTCAGACATCTTCTTGGTGCCTACCTCATGCCATGGGAAAATTAACTCAAGTGGATAGTGATGACTCGCTCTTCAATCAGAAATACAAAATTTCATAACATTCCTGAACAGAAAACAGTCCACAATACAGTAATCGATGACTGAGAAACAGTATTACTGGTCTTGTATGCTTAGGAATGAACCATTTCCCACTAAAGATCCCAGAAAATCCCAGGGCAGAATTCCAAAGTACAGCTGAAAATCAATCTTTCATTTTGGACCAATTTTACTGTCCAAACATTAGCATTACATTTCTTTAAAATATTTATATTGAAAAACTGAAGCCACTGGTAAGGTTTATTTAGTCATATAATATTTGTGAACAACTTTGACTGGTCCCATCTGTCTAAAAAGGTCTTACTGAGCACTCAAGTTCCTTAACATTTCCTGTAAACAATCACTTATTGCCAAATGAATCTAAAGGCCTTGCAGATTTTCTTTACTAGAATTGCACATGGTCTAGATAACTGTTGTACTGCAAATTAAACAGTTCTATTAGCATTCTTAAAGTTTATTACATTTCTAATTTGTGTTGCAATCATTTTAACGCCAACTGAGTGCCCATATATACTCCTTTCGAAGAATGGGTGTTGCTCGCCATTTCATTTGATATTCAAATTTTGCTCATTGTGCACAAAAGGTTGAGGACCCCTGTCTTAATACAAGAGCTGGTTATTTGGTGTGAAACATAGCCAAGTTCATGAAGTGGCACATCACTGGGGATGCGGACTGCAGAACCACTAAGCCATCCGGAATGAGATACTAGCGTCTCTTGAGACAAATCCACTAACATATGTGGTAATTTCACATGATAGTCACTAGGCGCTGTGCGCCGGGACACATGAGTCTAGGCCTAGCTAGGCAAAACGGTCACTTTAGCAACAGCTCAGTAGTTTGTATTGCCAGGAATTATGAACCGAGGCATGGGGTTGGGGCTACCATGGCAACGCGCACAAGCTAACAAGTCAGCACGCCATGCTGAAAAGTCACCTGACTGCCCTCTCTGATTTAATTTGACCTGAGGTACCAGCGCCATGTTAACGCACGTAGGCCAATATGTTAGCGTGCCAAGTGGAAAGTTACCTGACTGCCGCTTGTGATGTAATTTCAGTCGTTGGTTGCTGTAAAAGACTGCCTAGTTCACGGAAAGTTAGGCAGCGAAGCCAGACGAGTCTGCAGATTGAGTTGTGCAGGTAGGTACTGTCTTGGGGAAATGCCGAAATAGGAGGGTTAGATCCCCCACTCTTACAGGTTTCAAGTGTTATAGGCATTATGGCAAAGATGGTAGTCCTCGTTTCTAAATGGGACTCTGCTTCCATTTTATGTAATTTTCAGCTAGAGTACAAGTCACAGGAACCAGGGCTCAAGTCGATGGTACACACAGGGGGACGGAGTCCACCCACTTTATTCAGAGGGTGGACTCTGTCCCCCCAGCTAAAATGAGAAACATTGAATGACCTCTTTGAATGTATAAATTTAAGATGACCTCAGGGATCAAACCGCAATCCGGACACTTCACCACTGCAGTATATAACCTGATGAAAAATAACAAACAACTAAAGATGAAATGTCGCATTTCGGTACTGCAAGTCCTAGGGAAAACATTTGTATTGGTTTTTGGAGTTTAAAACATGCACACCTTTTAACGTTTTCAAAAACACTATTAGAGGAAAATATCCACTTTGTGTGTGTGTTGATTTTGTGAAAGGCAAATGCCATTCGTCCTGTCCAATTTGGGTGGTTATGGAAAGCCAATTTAACGAAATGTGCATATTTCACCTTGATATGCTCATTTCTGGGGATGTCGCATTCCATTGCGTTTGTTGATGAGTCCCTCCACTTTAAATTTTAGGACTTGGCCCCTGACAGGAACCTTCACTAAATTGCAATTTCCACGCATCAGAATGTGACATGAGTCCCCTGTCTAGAAAACCATTTAGGCATGGCGAGTCTTACAATACGGAATAAACC
Source organism: Ambystoma mexicanum (assembly GCF_040938575.1). Taxonomy (NCBI): domain Eukaryota; kingdom Metazoa; phylum Chordata; class Amphibia; order Caudata; family Ambystomatidae; genus Ambystoma; species Ambystoma mexicanum. Next base: position 439,032,740 of record NC_090930.1, on the reverse strand, counting down.
ACCCCACGTATTTACAAGGTCCACAATAGTCAAGTCTAAACGGAATTACCCAATGTGTTTGTTTACTTTTGTTTGTCAGGTCTTTTTTGACCTAACTATAGGTGTACCTTTTTACCTTCTTCCCTTTTGATCTACTTACCTGAAAATGAGGAGCTGGGGTTGTGGGGGTATCCCCCGCTCTTCATGTTCAGGTATCTGTGGCTTCGGGGGTTGGAGGGGTGTCCCTCGCATCCTTAACAACGAAGGCGGGGACAAAAATAGCTTGGGCTCTCGTTTACAATGTACTGTCAAAACAGGGGGCCGAACAGTTTTACTGCGGGCAGTTTGCCCGCGAACAAAACGTTTGAGGGCAGATTGTATACATCAGTCTAAACATCCAGTGTAGAATCTTCTTTTCCTGTAGGAATAAATGGCCTGAGTCCCTCATAAAACATTCCTCTGCACAATGATGTTAAGTGGGCTGGGACTCACTTGATTACCCAACCACCTCACAGATTGCCACTATTTTGGATTTGTCTTTGGCACGGGGTCTTAAAAGATGAAAGAACCTTGAACAGGACACTGCTACCCAGCTTCCCCTTTTAATCCAAGTTAGCCAGATTAGGAACGGAGGAGGGAGGGCGATGGGGTTAGATTCGGGTGGCGGTGCAGGGGGGAGGGAATAGCACCTTATTTCCAGTTACTACATGTGCCTTGATCTATAGGCTCTGCTGATTTGACAGCTGGTTTGTGCCCACTGTCACCAGTGATTGGAAACCTGGACTGCTTGCCTGGGAAGAGTAGGGGCATCTGGTGGGTATGGGCCCTTTAAGGCAGACCTTTCACAATGGTGAGCCGCTAATTTGTATTAAATGTAGGACCATATTTAAATTAGGCAGGATAAGAGTTCACTGCATAAAAGTGCGCCATTGGATTTTCAACTGGGCAATTAGGGATATAGGAACCAGAGAGCCTGGACATAGAATTAACAGCAAAGGTTGCTATGGAGAGAGTGAGGATCTCTTGCTTATACAAGTTGCTTGACTGCTCTCAGCCAAGGGATCTTGTAACATACATGTGCACAAGTAGGAATAGAAATTGGGGATGCACATTTTGGAGCACCTTTGGGCACACATGGCCCTATAAATCTCGCTACACCACAATGAGTGTTTGTTCAAAGTCTTTCTTGGATGGTACATGACCCCACAAAGACTACAGCGTGTAGTCGTGAAGTTTGCCCAGTGGCCCAGAACTGTTGAAAGGATGTAATTGTCCAAAACACGAAGATTCTAGACATTCTTCTCCCTTTGAACTGTTATTGGTTCTCAGGGAAAAAAGGTGACGGGATGCATTGTAGGCTAAGCCCCCCGACTAAACTGAATATATACCTGTTAGACACAGCCCTCTACATTGCCTTAATTATGGAAAACAGAAAAGTATTCTATCACTGAATGCTTTTGAGTTATGCTATGGAAGGATTAGCCATAGAGAGAATGTCTGCTCTCTTGGTTCACAGTCTTCCACAATTCCTTACAATAGCGCCTCTCCTCTGATCGATTATGTTAAAGATACGCAAGAGCTTCTGGACAGGTAAAGAATGCTCAAACATTTTTCGCCAAAATGAATGTTTTAGGCTATTTTATGTTTCTGGTTAAAGTTTTTCCGCAGGACAAATGTAAAAGTTGGCCTTTTCATTACCAATATTGTAGTACTGAGTTTGAGGACTTTTACAATGGTTGTTCTCTTCCTTCCTATATTTTGTATTTTTTCCTTTCCTCTTCCTTACGGTTTCCACCGTTTTATGTATGTTTCAAGTGAGATTCATCTGACTGTACTGACTCATCCTGCTGTTAATGGTGCTTTGACACCCCTAGGGGTGAAAACAGTCTGCGGTTAGGGGGGCGGTCACTCAGGCCTTACACAAATTGATGGGCGTTTCCAGACCTGCCCCACCCCCAGTGCAATAAGCCCAAGGCATGCACAGTGTAACCCCCTCTGAGCTTATCTCAGGCATGCAGCAACTACTTCTTCAATTCTAGAACACTGAGGAAACAATTAGATTACAGCAACAAATTCCCACACATTACGCCATAGTTGAAAACAAACTCCTATTTCAATTAATACAAAAATAAAATACTTTTAAACAATATAGCTGACTATATTCAGTCCATCATCCTGTAGACCCTTCTCCAACTCCACTCAATTCCTGACCCTGGCAGCAGCAACCATGCCCTCAAAGGGATGTCGCCAAAGGCTTGAAGCAACAACCCCCCCCCAAAAAAACACACGTGTGCTCTTTGCCCGGTTTAATGTGCTAATAGCGGCATTATCCCTTTTAAAACGTCCATTGCACAACAAGATTCACGCAACATTAGATCAAGGAAGGATCTCTCTCACTCCTTGTCTCTCTAACCACCAACTCTGGCCCCTCTTCAATCTCCAGGGCCATTCCACAGAATTCCCATTCCATTGCCCCTCCTCCCCAACTCAGACATCCCACTCCCCATGTATCGCCGCTTTTCACTTCCTTAATTGTGCAATGTAGGCTCCACCCTCGTTACATGTGGAACGTTAATTTTGCATTGCAGGAAGTGCAACCTATGTCTGCCTATTGTGATCCATTTCTGTATTGTGACCTCATGCGTATCATGTGATGTGTGTGCATGCTCCTTTACCTGTCAGCGATTTGTATGTTTCTTGTGAAGTATGTGCATATTGTGTTCTGAGTCGCATACTGAGGTCTCCATCATCGTATATGTTGATCTGTTTTTGCAAATTGTAATCTACACCAATATCTTTTAGTTACCCATGTGCATGTTGTGATCCAAATGTAAATGTATTGTATTTTATTTATAACGCGCAAACCCGCAGGCCCGGAGGCATCAGGGCGCAATTTGTACAAGGTTACAGATATGCAGGTAAGCAGAGCATCATTACAAACATGGATTCCAATATGCAGGTCTAGCAAAGAGTCATTATATATATTTGCAAGAGGATCTTATATACATATGTACAGTAGTTTCAGTGCCGATAGGTGATAGTAGTGGTCGGCAAGTCGGGTAGGTCGGGAAGAGGCGCGAGGACGGCCTTAAAGCTGGTTGAAAAGCCAAGATCTAGTATTGGCTTTGAAGGTATTGAAAGAGTCTTCTGCTCTAATTGAGACAGGGAGGGAGTTCCATAACTTGGAAGCTAAGACGGGGAAACTTGAGCCCCCTGCTTTTTGCAATTTAAATCTCGGGATCGCTAAACAGTGGGATTGGGCTGTTCTTAGAGGTCGGGAGGTAGAGTGGCGCGATAGTCGACTGCCAAGGTAGATAGGGGCTTTATTGGCTAGGCATTTGTGCGTAAGGGCAAGTGTTTTGAGTGAAATTCTCTGTTTGACAGGTAGCCAATTTAGCTTACTTCTGGTTTCTGTGATGTGGTGGCGTCGGGGAATGTTTAGAGCAGCACGAATGGTGTTGTTTTGTGTCGTTTGAAGTCTGTTCAGGTTCTCTTGGCTGGTGCCAAGATAAAGAGCACTGCAGTAATCAATTTTAGCCATAATAAGGGTTCTCGCTAGCGTAACGCTGTTAGACGTAGTGAGGAATGGTCTGCAAGCTGCGATAAGTTTGCATGTGTAAGCAGACGCAGATCTGACAGCATTAGTTTGTCGGGTTAATGAAAGTGTGGCATCAAGGTAGAAACCTAACGTTTTGGTATCTTTTGAGACACGAATGATATTACCATCTATGTTGAATGATTGATAGGACGGTTCTAGTCTGCTCAGGCGTTGTGCAGTGCCCAAGATTAGGAGCTCCGTCTTGTCATCATTCAAGCACAACTGATGTTGGGCCATCCAGGCTTGGATGACCAAGTAGATGTCGTTAAGGGCTTTGGTGTCACCTAGATAATCACCAGTGATGGGGATGAGTATCTGGGTGTCGTCCGCATAGTTGGTATAGGAGACACCCAGATAGTCAAGCACATCAAAGAGTGGTTTAGTGAAAATGTTATAAAGTGTAGGTGACACACAAGATCCCTGAGGAACGCCGCAGTGAATCGGGGAGGGGTCCGCAAATAACAACATGTAAATGTTGTTATTTGCATATTGGGACCTGTTTGTGCATATATTTTGATGTGTATGTGTGTTGTAGCCTGGATGCCAAAGATGACTCAGTAAACATGTGTGTTGATGCTTAAAGGGGTCTCAGTAAAGAACAGTGATGTGAAGCTGTGATCCGCAGTTAGTGGGTATGCTCTATATGGTGCCAGCAGCTAACAATGGCGTCATTCAGTGGTTGCAGTTCCCTTTCCCCCAGGTTAATAAAGGGTTTTAGTTTTGTAAAATGTGGTAGAACTGCCACCATTCCACTGGTGGTTCACCAACCACGACTGTCACCTGCTGAGTATGTTTAGAATGTGTTAGTATGTGCTATGTCTGTACCTATATGAGTAGCTGAGTGTGATTTGTGAACCTCCCATGTGTATTACCGTTTTAAGTGGATGTGTCCCTCCCACGTGTATTGACCTTTTAAGATGGGCCGTGACTGTGTGTCACGGCCCAAGCTAATAAAAGAAGCCCCTGCACATGAAGCAAAACGGCTGCAAACTCAAACTATGGCACTCCTGTTGTCTCTGTCTCTCATTGTGGGCCCGTAGGCCTACACCGTGTGATCATGGTCCTGTGGCCCTGGCCTGCGGGCCACATGCCGTGTGACCACACCCCTGCAGGTCCCTGCTGGTGCCCTGGGTCCAGCCCAGCACCCACCATCCAGGATGTTCCAGGCATCCACGGTGCTCTGACACCCAGGCTGTGCCCCACAGCCTCACAGTGCCCTGCCCTGCACAGACCCATAGGTCCGGGTGAACCCGGCACACCAGCATGGTGCTGGCCCTCCCAGCACCATTGAGGCTGGCCAAGTGACCGCCGCAGGACCCACAATACTATGCACCCTATCCATGACCCAATTACTTTACATTGCACAAGCTCATCTTGTGATCTGTGGTACTTTCTTAGGATTCAAGTATGTCTTGTAGCTAGTGCATGCATTGACTGGTGTATACCCCTTGTGTTGTTTATGCTCACATCATTTGCTCCTGAAATGCATCTTCTGTTGCATGCATGCATCTTGTTGATAATATTCTCATTGTTGCCAATGGGCACATATCATGATGACATGTGTGTACAATGTGTGACAGTCACCCACCCTCGACCCGCCCCCCTCCCGCAGCCCCCCACACAAGCACTTTTAGGCACGGCCCAGTAACCTATACATGCTAATCAGCCACTATATAGAAAAACTGTATATGAACGGCAGCTAAACAAACTTGCCGAAGCATATGATAAAGCCATGCCTTGATAGACAAAGCAAAGTGTGGTCTCTTTCCTGCCATCAACACAGCTCCAGCGATGACTTCTGCTCTCTCAGACTGAAAAACAGCCACACGCGCCGCTTCCCTCTTCTCTCCCACTTGAGAGATAGCAAACGTAGAAGAGGCAATACATCTGTGCGATACTGTTTACCAAATATGAGGTATATCTTTTGCCAGGCTCACAAGCCATGCTTAAAAAGCATTGGTAAACCCAAAAGGTTTGAATTTGTAACTGCAGGGTATACCATCTGTTTGTAAATCCACCAACAGGCAGAAAGGCACATAATCTAAATTTGCAAAGTCAAGAGTCAACTAGTAGCAAAATATATTTCTGAAAAGAAGGCAACCTGAAAAATCCTTTACAGGACCACCCCAGAAATCTGAGAAGGAAAGATGATGCTGCTAACAAGAAGACATGATGTAGACTGTGAAAGGCCACAGACAAATATAAAAGACTCGTTGGAGAGATAGAGTAGGCGTCTACATCAACATGAACACAGGTATCATCTCATGTAGTCACCAGCTCAATTTTGGAATGTCACTCAGACTGTTAATATGACTGAGTACTGTCTAGAAGGCCACCCTCCCATGCAAAACTATGTAATGGGGTCACCACCACATATTTTGTAGACATTTTGAGAGTACAGTTAAATGTTCACCAAAACGCCAAGACAAACCAATGCATCTTAAAGAAACAAGGGAGCATAGAGCTTTTTAAACATGTATTTACTACCCCTTTTGGTTATTGAAATGCAGATCTTCTGGAACACATGATGGATAGAGAGAAGTCAGTCACTGACAGACTGATGTCTACCATCCAAAAGGTAACATTGGATTTGTGAATGAGGGTTGTGCCACCGAACCGTCCTGAGATAGAGTAGTGCCAGGGAAGTTGAATAACTTGCAAGGGTATGTGGCCAAAATGGTCCCCTTAAAAAGAAAAATAAGATGTATGGTTTGTACAAAACTTTTATCTGTCTAAAATAGCCTGTTAAACTATATTCTTATAATACCGCCTTGTTATGAATATTGGCCTAAACCCATTTGCGTTGCACAGAAAACCAAGTCTGAAATGTTCCGATTTCTGATCCACTTCCTCGCCATTTTGGGAATCATCCGCCATTTTGATTTTAACTCTTGCTGTGTGTCCTAAAATGGTGGACTGTGTTTTCAACTGCAGCTGAGCTGAACGACCTGTGAATTGTATCAACATTTTGACATATGAACTGCAATCCAAGTGTTGCCTGTGCTCCCAAGCCTCATCCTCATATAAACAGCGGAACAATGTAGAAAAAACTGAAATCATGTCTTTTGGTTGTAATATATTGTGTTCTTTCTTGAAACTAGGCTTACTATGAGCCAGGGCCCCAATACTGTCATTGTATCTTCATGGACATGCAAACTTGTTAAATCCGCCAACAATATTGTAATATTTGTCATGTGAACTGGGCACAAACACTAGCATGTGAATTATTAGTTTGGAGAGGTGCAGGACAATGATTGGAAAAAGTATAAAATAGCTTGCATTAAGATGTCCAGCACACTCACCCCTCACTGTGTGTGCTGGTAAACACTGCAAGGTGTTGGGAGCCAGATAGCTATCTGTTTGCTTTGTATTCTGTACAGAAAATAAAGATACTTGTATCTTTCGACCCGTGATTGGCGTATTTCATTTTGTGGTACTAAGCCTCGATATCTTTTTGGTCTTTCAGATGGCGCCAGAATAGGGACCCTCAAGATTGATGTCTCCTCGCTGAAAAGAAGACGCGGCTATGGGACCGGGATCAGAGAGTGAGAAAAAGGGGGCCCCTTTGTATGAGACGCCACACCTCGACAGTACTGCACGATCCGATCCCTGAACAGTGAGCATGCGGTTCTAGAGAGCATCTTGATGAGGGTCCCCATATCGAGGTGGGCTCTTTGCCGAAATCACCAACCATGAGTATCCTTTGTAATCCGATCGGACTTCTTTAGACTTTGAAATCAGGTGAGTCATGCCCCGATTCCTAAGAATCCTGATATTAGTTGTAGTTTTGCACTTGCGAGTACAAACAACGCCAGGTAACATCAGTAATCTGACATGCCTGGGAAATTGTCTGCCTGTTTCAGGGGTTTATTCCGCAGAGACAGACAATCTTTGGGACGAGGCCAACCGGCACCGCCTGTTGGCTCACCAGCTTCTTTAATGTACTGTAAGTACGGCCTTAATAGTATTGTATTTAACGATATTTGGCAGAGGCAAACTAGACATGCTTCCGAACTTCAGTGGCCAGTTCAAGGTAGTTTTGAAATTGCCCGTATAGAGAGCCTATATTGTTAAGCATTTGATGTGATTAAGGATTGGAGAAAGGAAGCTATGCAGCAACTTAAGAGCAATTTAAGAGTAAAGAGAAACAAGTACGTCGACATATGTCTAACACTGAAAAAGCATTATTGTATGATCAACAGAAACAGTCAGAATGTGGATAGGGCTTTTCAACTTGGAGTACAGAAAATATATCCGTCTCAGGATTTTCATACCTCAGACGAGCTAATTGATAAGCTTTTGAATGAGCGTAGGACTGTTGCCACTGCACCATCTCCTTATGTGACTCTCCCTGCTGTATTACCTCTTTCCGTTGTTGCACCTCCTCCCGTTGGTGTTTCTCTTCCTCCCGTTGTTGCTCCTCCTACAGTTGTTGCTCCTCTTCCTGCATCCTCACCCTTACCGACAGTTGCCATTCCCTTAATTCCGAGTGTCTCCATTGCTTATTGAACAAGATTTGTCTGAACTTTCTTTTCCCAGTGGTTCTGCTCCACTTGTAGCGATTGAAGGGGTGAGTGCTGATTCAAGGATAGTAACTCGTAGTACAGTATCTAAAGCTATAAAAAGAGAATTGTATGCATGGGCTAAGAAATATATAGAAGAAGGTGAAAAACCAGCTGCCTTAACTGCGATTTCTGACCAAGAAAGTATTCCCAAACAGAATATTTTGATAGAGGGGATGGGAATGCATTTGGCTGATATTTGGAGTGATTTGATGGACATGAATGTCCCACAGGGATTGAGGGATTTGAATGTCCTAGCCCACTCAAGGGACACTGCGGAGAAAGTACATGAGCATGTTGAGAGGATTTTTGAGTTTAAAAGGGAGTTAGCTCGGTTACAGGATGATGAAACAGATGGTAATCCTTCATGTAAACCAATGAGTGAAGAAACGCGTATTTGCACAAGAGACGTGCTTAGATGGATTTCGGGTGTTTCTATTTCTCCCATTGAAGTATATGACACGTTTAGTCAGTATGCTCCGGCAATGCAAAGGAAAGTGTTACAGGTAATGGTAGAGTACCTACAGGATGAGTATATGAAGAAAAAGGTTTGTTGTACCGCAGATTTGATGGCCATTTATAAGAGAGCATTTTCACCCGATACTGCTTTGGCTACTTTGTCCCTCAATTTAGCCTTGTTGCTTAATGCATGTTCAGAATTGTTTACTTCTCAATTGCCAATAAGATGGTTCCCCTGACATTTGTTCCTAAAGTAGAAATTCCAGCTAATGCCGCAACAGGCGCAGCAGCCGCTACTATTGAAGCTCATTATGGCTCAAAGTTTGTTCATTTCCCATTTTCTAGACAGGAAGTGAATCCCATTAGACAGATGATTCCAGATATCAGGAAAAATCCAACAGGATTTTATAAAGAAATAGAATCTTTCTTGCATTTGTCAGTTTTCACGCTGGGTGATATAGATTTGTTATTCCCTGTGATCTTACCTGCTGATTTATGGAAACAGATTAGAACTGTAGATGATCTGGCAGGGCTGGGTGACGCATGGGTTAACTTGGTATGGATAGATGGACAAAGGAAGGCTGGTGAGAAATCGCCACAGGTGATATTGACAATGCCAGACAGAATAGTAACTAAATTAAAAACTTTGGTTCCAGAGAGAAGAATAGTTTGTGACAAGCTTACAGCATGTATCCAGGGGAAATCTGAGGGCGCTACCGAATATTTTAATCAGTTCGAGCAAGTGTTCTCAGATTTTAGCAGTCAGGATTTAAATATCGAGTCAGGGAAAAGGCTGTTTGTAGACAAATTTGTGCGTGAATTGTTGCCTGATATCCAATCACAAATTATGACGTCCGAAAGTACCTGGCAAGCTAAATCGCAGTCTGAAGTATTGCACATGGCTCAGTATTATGAGAATAGGGTTAATACTGAAAAAGAGAAGATAGAAAAGAGAAGGGAGACTTAAAGACAAAAGTATTGTTGCAACAGATAGTAAGAGGAACTAGAGGTGGGAATACACAGTTTAGAGGTCAGTTTGTACCACAGAGTAATGCGCAAATGGGTCCTGTAAACTTGAACCAATGTGCTTATTGCAGACAAGAAGATCAATGGCGAGCACAATGCCCGATCCTTCAATAGCGATTGAAGAACACATATGGTACCATGGGTGGACGATCCAGAGGCCGTCCTGGGATAGGGGGTCCTGGTAGAAGTCAGTTCGCTCAGAATCAACAGTCATTTTCACAGGATAGTCAGCAGCATAGTACAAATAATGGGAACATTTTTGACAATCCTTCAACTGTCTATTTTTCTGAGGATCTTGCATTTGATGATGTACTGTTCCGTTAGGACAGCCCAAAGCAGAGTCTGGAACCAGTACCTATTCCCGTTGATCAGAAAGAGCCCTACGTTGAGATGAAGGTGGGGTATAGAAAGCATCTAATTTCGAGAGATACAGGAGCACAAAAGTGTTCAATTGATCATTCACGGGTTCCAGATATTCCATTGTCAGGGCAGTACAACATTTCTGTAGGGTTCTCTGGTACGCCAGTGGTTAGTCGCGTCTCTCAACCGGTACCGATTTCACTGTGGTCATTTACCGGTTCCTGTCCATTTCTTTTGATGACGAATTGTGGTGAAAATCTGTTGGGGTTGAATCTGTTGAAAGAATTAAATGCTCTAATTTACTGTTCTCCGGATGGAGTACATTTAACGATTTTTCCCCAACGGACTTCTGTTTCACAATTCTTGCCTAGGCCTTTACCGACTGAATTGAATAAGGTTCCGGCATGTGTATGGGCGGTTTATGATAATGACGGTGGTATTTGTACATTGAGCCTGTTAAAATTGTGTTGAAACCAGGTGTTAAACTACCACATATTCCACAGTATAAGATTTCAGTTGACGGTGAACAAGCCTTAAAGAGTATCGTTTCTGATTTTGCACATCGAGGAGTAACTGAGGAAATTGCAGGAAGTTTGTGTAATAGTCTGATTCCACCGGTGTATAAGAAAGGGGATAATAATATTCCTTTCTGTTTTATTATTGATTTGCGTGCTATCAATAAGATTGTTGCTCCACAAGAAACCGAATGTGCCTGATGTGACAACAATATTACAATGATTCCAGCTTCAGCTACTCATCTTAGTGTTGTGGATCTAAAGAATGCTTTATTTAGTATTCCTGTACATGTTGACAGTAGATATTTGTTTGCGTTCACCCTAGGGTGATGCTTGTTTACATTTACTTGTGTGCCGCAAGGGTACACTGAGAGTCCAAGCATTTATAGTAGAGCTTTGAAGGAACAGCTTGATACGCTTGAATGGCCTTCCACCTGTACGTTGTTGCAGTATGTTGACTATCTTCCTTTAGCTGCAGATTCATAATTTGCTTGCAAGGAGGGCACCGTGTTGTTGCTTAACCATCTAGCAGAGCATGGGCATACAGCTTCACTGAAAACATTTCAATATTGTCGACAGGAGGTCACCTATTTAGGCTATCTCCTGTCAAAGGAGGAGAGAAGACTGACATCTGAATGGATACACAGCATCTCTAGCATGTCTGTCCCAAATACACAGAAAGAGATCAGAACCTTGATAGGCATGGCTTCATACTGTAGACAGTGGATCCCTAACTTTTCATTAATGATAAAACCAATGCTGGCATTGACAAAGAAGTGCATTTCTTTGCCTTTACTATGGAACATGGATTGCCAGAAAGCTTTTGATATGCTCAAGGCTGCGTTGTGTTGAGCTCCGGTTTTGGGCAGACCAAATTACGACAAGGCCTTTGTGTTGTATGCGCATGAATGTGATGCATGGAGGGAAGAAAAGACTGTGCGTTTTATTTTCCTCCATGCTTGACCCTGTTAAATGCCGATTGCCGACATGTTTGAGAGCTGTTGCTGCTGCCACTGCATCTGTAAAAAAAGGTAGGGTATGGTTCTGGGTCACTCCTTAACCGTGATGGTACCTCACTCTGTAGACATTCTATTAAACAGAACGCAAACGCAACATCTCACATAAGCACAATTAAAAAGATACGAGCTGATTCTATTTGCATCCCATATCCAAATTAAGAGATGTTGCTCATTAAATCCGGCCAAACTATTGCCTCTTCCACAAGAAATTGCTTGCAGTGACAAGATGTCACATGACTGCCTCTACACCACAGAACAAGAGACTAAGGGCAGAATTGATTTAAGTGATACACCGTTAAAAGCCCCACAAGGGGACCTGTTTTGCGATGGCTCTTGCTTCAAACTTCCAGATGATACATCCACTGCTGCTTACGCAATCACTACATTAAGCACTATTGTGGAAACCAAAAGAATTCCACATAACTCTGCGCAGGCAGCAGAGATCATTGCATTGACTCGAGGTTGTGAACTTTCCGAAGGGCTTAGAGTGAATATATTTACGGACAGTCAGTATGCCTTTGGGGTGGTTCACAACTTCGGTCGATTATGGGCAGAGAGAGGTTTCTTGACCTCGCATGGAACTAAGATACAACATGGCACTTTGATAGTTTGGCTACTTTCAGCACTTGTGCTTACTACTCAATTAGCGATAATGAAGTGCGCAGCACACCAGAAAGTAACAGATGATGTGGGGAAAGTAAACACTTTTGCTGACAGAATAGCCAAACAGACTTCCACCGATTTGCATTGCAAAATGTACCTAGAAAAAGAGGTCACTAACACTTGTGTAATAGACGAAGGAATGGGTTGCATAAAAGATATTCAGGCTGATGCCATGCCAGACAAACTTAAACAGTGGGCTGAGGGTTCAGCTAGTTTAGACGGTGAAAGTTGCTGGGTAGATAATGCAAAACAAAAATGGATGCTGCCCGATGCTTATGTTACGTTGGCTCATGGTCCAACTCACATATGTGCTAAAATGATTTGTAAACTGTTAGAACCTGTCTGGGCAAATGTAAAAATCTCAAAAACTGCTGAGCGTTTTGTTCAAAATTGCATGGTATGGTTACGGCATAATGGTGGGAAAGGTACATCGACACCGAGTGGTAGTTTTGGTCCCCGCTCTCTGCCTTTTGAGGTTATACACTTTGATTTCATTGAAATGGAGCGTTGTCAGAATTACAAATATGTTTTAGTAGTTATTTGCGCTTTCAGTAAATGGGTCAAAGCTTTTCCTTTGAAAGATGCCACAGCAATGACGACGGCGAAAACCATGCTGAAGAAATATTTCCTAGGTTTGGTTTGCTGAGAGTCATTTGGTTGGACAATGGTCCACATTTTATCGTTGCTGTTATCCAGCAAGTATGCACGGGATTACAGATCGATAAACGGTTCCATTCACCAGACACACTCAGAGTGCCGGACTTGTAGAACGGCATAACGGTATATTAAAAAAAATGATGGCAAAAATCTGTGCGAGTAGCAATTTGAAGTGGCCAGATGCCTTACCAATAGCTATATTGTCCATGCGGACGACCGCTCAGTCGAGACCAGGGCTCTCTCCCTATGAGATAATCATGGGGAGACCAGCCAATATTTGGAATGTACCCAAACTCCAGCAGCTAAAAGATGTAAAGCATTTGCTCCTTTCTGAGTACTGTGACCAGTTAACTCAAAACTTGTATTTGATTTATGAACAGGTCCGAGAAGCCCTCCCAGGGAAGTACGAGGGTCCAGGTCATCGACTCCAACCCTGCAACTGGGTGCTCATTAAATCGTTTGAAAGAGCCTCCTGTCTTGCACCTCGCTGGAGAGGACCATACCAAGTCCTCCTTGCCACACAGACCGCTGTACAAGTGGAAGGGAAACAACACTGGATTCACGCAACGCACATCAAGAAGATACCTTTTCCTCTGCCCCACGACAAAAGGGAAGAGAAGGAGATTGTTCACTGTGATACTCATCACATGTCTGTTCTAACTGACACAGAGGGTATCCCGGAAATCCTTCAGGAGCCAGTGGGGCCTGGGGAGACTCCTGCTTTGCCTTCAAGTTCTTCTTCAGATCTTTCTTCACAGTTGAACAATCTTGCTTCTCCTTCATCACTTCCTTCAGGAAACGACGACACTGGAGTCTTGAGGTACGGTCTGCGTCCGAGACACCGGACATACAGTACAACATCGGCTGTGCCCACAAGGAATCATCATTGAGCCAGTCCCTTGTCACTCTTTCTCTGAAAAATAAAAAAGAGGCAGGGACCGGCAAAGTTACCTTCAAGCAAGACAGGCCATGTGGTCAGGATCCATTGACGGATGAACTAACAGAGCCTAATGGATAGGCTTCTAAACGGACTCTGAGAAACAATGTCCCTTCCTAAATCTACTCGTGCGGAGCAAGCTATTGGTCTTGTGCTGACAAAGAATCTCTTCATCAGAGATCATGGTCCTTGAGGACCCACTGTTTTTAATCACACTGCTGGTTTGTTTAATAATTATATTTGCGCTTGGGTTCTGGTACATGGAAAGAGGGCATCCGTTTGAGATTTTGTTACCCACTGAAATTATCTCCACTGTGTCTCCACCTTTCGTGCATCTGCACACTGCACACTTTTCCTCCTCGAGACTCCCAACATAGACAGGGCTGCAACAATAACACTCTCCTAGTGATTATGAATGCGACCCATGTGATTCTGAACAGAACAAATTGCTGGGTGTGTTCACACTTGCCACAAAACGGGGATAAGGGTTTGGGCTGGTATATTCATCCTCTTCCTCTAACTACTGCATGCTATGCCTTGCTCAGGGCACTATTCTTCGGTCATTGGAATGATAGTATTTCTGTGAACTTCGATGGAACTAATCTGAATGAATTTGAAAAGCGAGTCCTAACACCCTTGGGATGTTCTCTCTTCGCAAATAGAATCAAACTCAATGTTGCTTCTATTAGGCCTTCCGATAGACTCTCTAGACCTTTTCAATCACTGATTTCCTTGAAGATGACTCCCGTAGGCAATCGAGATGCCATGCCTCCTTCCTATACTATTTATCAAAGCCCCAACTCTGTTTCCTTCAGTTTACAAAGGGAAGTTTCTTAGTAAATGGGTACATTTGAGGGCTGCACTAACATTGCAAATCTAACCAGTGAGGACAGACTCTGTATGTAGGAGACCCCGTTTACATTGTTTGTGGCAATGAATCTTATCCTTGGTTACCTAGAGATTGGCAGGGTACTTGTTATTTGGGTATCTTGTTACCAGGGGTATATGTGGCTACTACTACTGAAGTTGCTAGAGCTCGTCCAAGGTGAGATGAGAATGGGGATACTCCTTCACAAGTCATGGGTGATGTAGCAAAATCCTTTGTGCCATTTTGGGGACAGATAATGAATTCCGAGGACATCAGAAGACTAGCAAGGGTACTGGAAAAAAACATCAATAGGACCACCGATATTCTGTACAGCATGACGAGGATGGTGTTAGATGTCATCCTAGCTGAGTGTGGTGGGGTATGTAAATTAGTGGGATCTGCGTGCTGTGTTTTTTTTTTACCTGACTCCTCTGGTGCCATATTCAAGGCAATACAAAATCTGCATACCTCGAGTACTGAAGTACGTGTCCCCGAGGGAAACTGGAATCTTAGTGCTTGGTTCTGGGACTTGTTATGAACGTGGGGTTGGAAACTCTTTGCAGGCCTAACGATAGTTCTTGGTGTTCTATTGTTTTGTTGTTGTTGTGTACAATGTCTCCCTGCCATATGTTGGATGTTAGGAGGATGTTGTGCACAAGCAATAGGTACACTAGAACCAAAGGTACATGCACCCAAGTAAACTACCAATGCTTTTGCAATGAAGGATATTACTATCTAGGAACTTATGTCGATTGGTATTTCTGAAGAATGCGATTCAGGATGTACGAACATTGAGGTGTGGGGTTTTGAATAAGGTGAATGGTTGAGTAATGCTCTTGGCTTAGGCCAAAAGGAGGGTTTGTTAAACTATATTCATATAATATAGCCCTGTTATGAATATTGGCCTAAACCCATTCGCATTGCACAGAAAACCGCATCCAAAATGTTCCGATTTCTGATCAACTTCACCGCAATTTTAGGAATCATCCGCCATTTTGATTTTAACTCTTGCTTTGTGTCCTAAAATGGTGGACTGTGTTTTCAACTGCAGCTGATCTGAACGACCTTTGAGTTGTGTCAACATTTAGGCTGACCGAGAGCAGACTGTTTGTTCTATGCAAAGAAACCTTGTGATTCGTATGAACTGCAATCCAAGTGTCATCTGCGCTCACAAGCCTCATCCTCATATAAACAGCAGAACAATGTAGAGCAAACTCAAATCCTGTGTTTTGGTTGTAATATATTGTGTTCTTTCTTGAAACTAGGCTTACAATGAGCCGGGAACCCAATACTGTCATTGTATGTTCATGGACATGCAAACTTGTTAAATCCGTTGAACAATATTGTAAGCTATCTGTTAGCTTTGAATTCTGTACAGAAAATAAAGATACTTGTATCTTTCGACCCATGATTGGCGTATTTCATTTTGTGGTACTAAACCTCGATATTTCTTTGGTCTTTCAAGCCACTCCTGATCAAAAAGATCAAGTAGGGAATTAATATAGAGAGGGAGACAGTGAAGAAAAGAAATGACATAGAAAAAAAAGAAGAGTAGCACAATTAGACCCAAGGGTATAAGGCTAGACAGTGTGATGAAGCTTTCCAGAATATTGGATAAACAATTCCATTGTTGTTTCCATACTGCTTGGCTCAAGCTCCCAAAATCCATATTTTACTCAGTAGAAAAAAAGAACTCTCAGGAAGTGTGTCAAGGCATAAATCAGTCTGAAGTGTTCACCAATGCATACAGTTCTCCACCAGTCTTCAATCGTGTACGATCTTTTGCCATTATCCTTGCGCCTAAGTGATTAGCTCTTTAGGGTGTGAGGCCTGTGCAATTTAGGACTATTTGTTTCAATGTTGCTGGTTCTTTTCCCTTTGCAGAATGTACAGGTGAGGTCTTCTGGTGGGATGACATATATTTTCAGTGATTCCTGCATAGGCAGAATATTCAGACGGAATTTAAAAAAACACTGGTTCGGTGTTGTGGACCTGGGAATTTTATTAGATGTTTCGGAGCGTCTTTGTTTGCTCTTGGTACGATGATAGCATTTTTGATGCAGCCTATGTTGGGCGTGTGTTACATCTATGTTAGGGGGCAGTGTTTCTTATGCTCCTTCATTACAGCTTCAAAAGCACTTTGAAATTGTTCCCCCTGCAGAGTTGTGTGTTGCAGTATATACAGAGGACTGTTGTCTTCAAAAGATATGGATCAACCACCTCTTTTATTGCTTGCAAGGTAGCTGGTGGGTTTTTGTGTCCCACAGAAGTAGACTGTGTGGTTACAGTATTGGTTGAGGAAGATGAGTTGGAGGAAGACAGCCTGCTACTTGCTAAGAAAGGAACAGTCTTTCTGAGAGTATTGTGGTGGTTGGAATTGGTGTGTCGGTGCATGGAGGTGGTCCTGAAGGAGTACTGTCCAGGTATTCCGCAAATGAGTACAATGTTGCATTTCACTTTGGTAGCTTTAGAATTTGGTACCTTCCCAACAGTGACAAAGAACTGCCACACCCATGATTCTCTCTTGGTGCTAGAGGTAAGCACTTCCTTTCCTCATCTTCTAGGTCTTCTTCATTGTCTTTGGAAGTACTGTGCTTTTTTGTTGTGTAGGTCCTCCATCTGGTTGGGGTGGTGGCTGTTGGGGATGTGGGATGGCAATAGCTGAAGCCATTTTTAAGATAAATAGAAGTTTTGATATTCTTCCAAGTATGTGCTCTGTACTAGATTGTTAATGGATAACGAGTAAGAATAGGTGTAGGAGCTGTGCACGGGGTAAACTTTTAGCTTGAAAGTTCCTAGATCAGTAGAAAGTGCAGTTCCAAACTGTTTGTGAAGCACGGACCCAATCACAAAATGCATACATGTTCGTGAACACATCATCATGCCTTGCATGGGTGTGCGGTCACGTGACACTGACTGAAAGGTCTGCAATGACATCAGAAGTTCGTGGATGTCGATGAACGGAAAAACATTGGTAACGTTGCAAAAAGTGTATAGAAGTGTTAAAGATGATGCTAGAAGGTGGGCTAGAAGGTGGGCAATAGCTGAGTTTTAACGTGAAACTTTGTAAATTGTAAAACAATGTTGCTATATAAGGGTAACTATGATTTGAGTAAGTTATAGGAAATTAGCATGCACTAATAAAAACCTATGAAATTCACTGAAGAAACTTTGTTAAAGTGACATTATGGTTAAGTTGCACTAATAAAAGCCTATGAAATTCAATGAAAAAACTTTGTTAAAGGGACTTTATGGTTACAAGAAAAAACCAAAAACTTCAGAAATTCGACAGTTATGGTATGCTAAGCAACCATAACTCGCACCAGCACCATGCACTGCTAATACTAACACCCAGGACATAACAGATGACATCACAAATGTCATTGATGACATCACTGATGACATCACTGATGAAAATCATTTTGATGAAAAGTCCCAACAAGGGGTTGTGTTATAATGTTAGTAACCCGATTTCAGGAGTGATCGGGAGACCTATCACGAACTACTTAATCTATTAAAGAATGTACTCATCTAAACAAAACATTATCAGGCCGATTCATGGAATAATTAGCGCGGCGCAAGTGGGCAAAAACGTGCGAATCGCAGTGGAATAGCGAAAATCGCAGTGCAATTGCGAAAATCGCACGAAAAGCAGCGCACGTCGATTCATGGAAGGCCGTGCGTGAGAAAACCAGCGGATGTGCGATAAAAAAGTGCGCGGCGCACGTTGGCGCACAGGCCATCTAACAGCGTGCGCCAGGTCACAGCGAAAATCGCACAGGCCACAGCGAAATTCGCACATAGCGCGGCGCACGCAACAAAAGTAGGCGGAACACGGGCGTAACACTCGGAATGGGGAACAACTTGCAAAAACGTGGGCGTCACGGGGGAAGTACAGGGCACAAGTGCGCGGAACGCCCACACGCTCGCCTACAACACGTATTCATGGAATAGAATAGGGCAAAAAAGCGCACGCTCAAACCAGCGCACAGGCACAAACACGACCGCCACAAGAAAGCAGGCGGTAGCGTCTCTGCGGCTGTAAGAAATGTGCGCCAAAAGGTGCGCCAACAAATAGCACCTATATACTGCCATGATGAATGTCCTATACTGTGGCCCTCCAGGACAAATGACGTGCAAAGGGGTACCCACAAACACGGACACCCGCTGACAAAAAATACGTGTGCGTGTATACCGGGGTTCGCGTGAAGTTTTACATGCGATCGGGCCTGGGGGAGCGGGCTACGTGTATTACAGGGGTTCGCGTGAAGTTTTTCACGCGATCGGGCCTGGGGGTGCGGGCTACGTGTATTACAGGGGTTCGCGTGAAGTTTTTCACGCGATCGGGCCTGGGGGAGCGGGCTACGTGTATTACAGGGGTTCGCGTGAAGTTTCTCACGCGATCGGGCCTGGGGGAGCGGGCTACGTGTATTACAGGGGTTCGCGTGAAGTTTCTCACGCGATCGGGCCTGGGGGAGCGGGCTACGTGTATTTCAGGGGTTCGCGTGAAGTTATTCACGCGATTAGCCAGGGTACGTGTATTTCAGGGGTGCGCGGGAAGTCCCACACGCGAATATACTGGGCGCGTGTATTTCAGGGGTGCGCGGGAAGTTCCACACGCGATTCCATCAGGGTAGGTGTATTTCAGGGGTGCGCGGGAAGTTCCACACGCGAATAGCCTGGGCGCGTGTATTTCAGGGGTGCGCGGGAAGTTCCACACGCGATTCCATCAGGGTAGGTGTATTTCAGGGGTGCGCGGGAAGTTCCACACGCGAATAGCCTGGGCGCGTGTATTTCAGGGGTGCGCGGGAAGTTCCACACGCGAATAGCCTGGGCGCGTGTATTTCAGGGGTGCGCGGGAAGTTCCACACGCGAATAGCCTGGGCGCGTGTATTTCAGGGGTGCGCGGGAATTATCACACGCGATTTGGCTTGGTACGTGTATTACAGGGGTGCGTGGGAAGTTACACACGCGATTAGGCTGGGTGGGTCCTCACAGGTGTTCCCTGTACACCCTCCACGGCACCTGCAGGCAGCCCACAAAACAGGGGACTACCCTGCACACCTGCTCATGTCTCCCACCACCCCCACCCCCCACCATCCAGGGGCACCCTCCACCAGGCCCACACTCATGTCTCCCACCACCCCCACCACCCCAGTCACCAGGGGCAGCCTCCACCAGGCCCCCACTCATGTCTCCCACCACCCCCACCCCCCAGCAGTGCAGGGGCAGCCTCCACCAGGCCCCCACCCATGTCTCCCCCACCCCCACCCCCCAGCAGTGTAGGGGCAGCCTCCACCAGGCCCCCACCCATGTCTCCCACCACCCCCACCCCCCAGCAGTGCAGGGGCAGCCTCCACCAGGCCCCCACTCATGTCCCCTATCATCCCCATCCCCCCGCCACCAGGGGCACCCTCCACCAGGCCCCCACTCATGTCTCCCACCACCCCCACCCTCCAGCAGTGCAGGGGCACCCTCCACCAGGCCCCCACTCATGTCTCCCACCACCCCCACCCCCCAGCAGTGCAGGGGCAGCCTCCACCAGGCACCCACTCATGTCCCCTATCACCCCCACCCCCCCGCCACCAGGGGCACCCTCCACCAGGCCCCCACTCATGTCTCCCACCACCCCGACCCCCCAGCAGTGCAGGGGCAGCCTCCACCAGGCACCTACTCATGTCCCCTATCACCCCCACCCCCCCGCCACCAGGGGCACCCTCCACCAGGCCCCCACTCATGTCTCCCACCACCCCCACCCCCCAGCAGTGCAGGGGCACCCTCCACCAGGCCCCCACTCATGTCCCCTATCACCCCCACCCCCCAGTCACCAGGGGCACCCTCCACCAGGCCCCCACTCATGTCTCCCACCACCCCCACCCCCCCAGTCACCAGGGGCACCCTCCACCAGGCCCCCACTCATGTCTCCCACCACCCCCACCCCCCAGCAGTGCAGGGGCAGCCTCCACCAGGCCCCCACTCATGTCGCCTATCACCCCCACCCCCCCGCCACCAGGGGCACCCTCCACCAGGCCCCCACTCATGTCTCCCACCACCCCCACCCCCCAGCAGTGCAGGGGCACCCTCCACCAGGCCCCCACTCATGTCCCCTATCACCCCCACCCCCCCAGTCACCAGGGGCACCCTC
Source organism: Ambystoma mexicanum (assembly GCF_040938575.1). Lineage (NCBI taxonomy): Eukaryota > Metazoa > Chordata > Amphibia > Caudata > Ambystomatidae > Ambystoma > Ambystoma mexicanum. Next base: position 439,011,952 of record NC_090930.1, on the reverse strand, counting down.
CACCAGGCCCCCACTCATGTCCCCTATCACCCCCACCCCCCCGCCACCAGGGGCACCCTCCACCAGGCCCCCACTCATGTCTCCCACCACCCCCACCCCCCCAGTCACCAGGGGCAGCCTCCACCAGGCCCCCACTCATGTCCCCTATCACCCCCACCCCCCCAGTCACCAGGGGCACCCTCCACCAGGCCTCCACTCATGTCCCCTATCACCCCCACCCCCCCGCCACCAGGGGCACCCTCCACCAGGCCCCCACTCATGTCCCCTATCACCCCCACCCCCCCGCCACCAGGGACACCCTCCACCAGGCCCCCACTCATGTCCCCTATCACCCCCACCCCCCCGCCACCAGGGGCACCCTCCACCAGGCCCCCACTCATGTCTCCCACCACCCTCACCCCCCAGCAGTGCAGGGGCAGCCTCCACCAGGCCCCCACTCATGTCGCCTATCACCCCCACCCCCCCGCCACCAGGGGCACCCTCCACCAGGCCCCCACTCATGTCTCCCACCACCCCCACCCCCCAGCAGTGCAGAGGCACCCTCCACCAGGCCCCCACTCATGTCCCCTATCACCCCCACCCCCCCTGTCACCAGGGGCACCCACCACCAGGCCCCCACTCATGTCTCCCACCCCCCCCACCCCCCAGCAGTGCAGGGGCAGCCTCCACCAGGCCCCCACTCATGTCGCCTATCACCCCCACCCCCCCGCCACCAGGGGCACCCTCCACCAGGCCCCCACTCATGTCTCCCACCACCCCCACCCCCCAGCAGTGCAGGGGCAGCCTCCACCAGGCACCCACTCATGTCCCCTATCACCCCCACCCCCCCGCCACCAGGGGCACCCTCCACCAGGCCCCCACTCATGTCCCCTATCACCCCCACCCCCCCAGTCACCAGGGGCACCCTCCACCAGGCCCCCACTCATGTCCCCTATCACCCCCACCCCCCCGCCACCAGGGGCACCCTCCACCAGGCCCCCACTCATGTCTCCCACCACCCCCACCCCCCAGCAGTGCAGGGGCAGCCTCCACCAGGCCCCCACTCATGTCGCCTATCACCCCCACCCCCCCGCCACCAGGGGCACCCTCCACCAGGCCCCCACTCATGTCTCCCACACCCCCACCCCCCAGCAGTGCAGGGGCACCCTCCACCAGGCCCCCACTCATGTCTCCCACCACCCCCACCACCCAGCAGTGCAGGGGCAGCCTCCACCAGTCCCCCACTCATGTCCCCTATCACCCCCACCCCCCCAGTCACCAGGGGCACCCTCCACCAGGCCCCCACTCATGTCCCCTATCACCCCCACCCCCCCGCCACCAGGGGCACCCTCCACCAGGCCCCCACTCATGTCCCCTATCACCCCCACCCCCCCAGTCACCAGGGGCACCCTCCACCAGGCCCCCACTCATGTCCCCTATCACCCCCACCCCCCCAGTCACCAGGGGCACCCTCCACCAGGCCCCCACTCATGTCTCCCACCACCCCCACCCCCCAGCAGTGCAGGGGCAGCCTCCACCAGGCCCCCACCCATGTCCCCCTGCCCCCAGGTCCTGACGATACACAATCATGGCAGTAATGGGCAGCATACCCAGCACAAACACCCAGGCAAGGATTGCATCCACCCACATAGTGAATGCAATTACATGACACAACCCCAATGGCAAGTATGTAAATGAACACATGTCCGTCACACACACATACACAATGGCTGCAAGTGAATGTCAAAACCCATATCATGACATGTATGAAACCAAAGACAAAATAACACAAGTGGAAGTAAAAATAAAAAATGTATTAAAGATCAAAAATAAGTAAACAAATCAAACATACAACTATGTGGATAACAAAATAAATGGCCCATGTTGGAGAACCAAAGTAAAAATCAAAAAACGAAAAAGGAATACAAAAACAAATGTTGACCAAAGCAATATCAAGTAGAAGCAAAAGAATGAAAAACCATTTCCACATGGTGAACACAATAATGAAAAAAAGAAAATGTTCCTTCAAAAAACAAACTAAATACAGGAATGTACCAGGGTCCATGAGCCCAACACCATAAAGGAAACCTACTACTACCTAATGAAAAAAATATATACAAAAAAGTGGCCATTGTCCGAGCGGTCCAAAATAATAAAAACAAATAAAGGAAACCTAACACTAACTAACTATATAACTATATACAAAGGCAGCGGGCAAGTCCTGTGGCTCACTTGTTGATGTTGCTGGCCAGGGCATCATCGAACTCCATGTCGATGTCCTGGAGGCGGGACTCTGTCCTGGCCCCGAGGTCTCGCAGGGATAACCCCATGTTCAGCTCAAACTCCCTGCGAGCTTCCTCGAGGCACTCAGCCCGCCTCAACGCCCGACGCATGGAGAACTCCGCCCTGACCATGGCGAGCCGCTCCTCTTCCGCCCGCTGCCGTTCCGCACCTATCCGCTGGACCAACTGCTCCCACACGGAAGACACCACCATCCCAGGGTTGCCCTGCCCTCCGGCCAATGCCTGCCCCTCTGATCTTGATGGCCCCGAGCCATGATGCCTCCCACGTCGAGCCCGCTGCTGCCTCCGACGCCACTGCCTCTGCCAGCACGACGGCATCCAGGCTGATGGAAACCACCGACGCCGTCGTGCACGTGCCCTGCCTGATGATGCTGTCACATCTTCCATCTGCTGGGGTCCAGTTGCTGTGTTGTCCACCCCTGCTGGACCTCCGACTCCCAACTGTGGCAGGGATGGGATCCCCACCGAGCTGGCTGCATTGGTCGGGGCAGGTCCACAGGGGGCCCTGGTGGCATCTGGGCTGGAAGACGGCAAGGAGAACGACTGGTGGATAGCCTGCACAGAGGAGGAGAGGGCCGCCACATTGGCCAACACATGCAGGAAACCCCCGAACATGGCCGATCCCAATTGGGCCACGTCGGCACGGTGCACTCCGTGATGACGTGCGTGCTCCTCCCGGGAAGCACGCACGGCATCACGAATCACAGCCGTGCGCATCGCGACCCCAATCAGGACCTTCTCCGCACGGCCAGGGGTTCCCACGTCCGCAGGTGGAGGGGAGTCAGGTGACATGGACATCCCCTCTACCTGCGGATGGGCCTGGGACGGGGCATCCCTGCTGGTGCATGGTGGTGCACTCACAGGGTCAGGGACAGCGACATGCACAGGCCCCTCCACGGTGACCTGTGCTGCCTCCTGCCCCTGGCCCTGGACTGCACCACTTGCACCAGCAGGGATGCCCCCACCAGGCCCCATGTGTGCCCCAGTGGCGGCCTCCTCCTCCTCTGTGCAAACCACCAACCTGGATGGCTCCTCACCGTCTCCCACCGTAGCAGGCCCCTGTGGCGGCTCACCCACCCCTTCCGCTGCAGCCGTGGGGGGATCCCCGCCGCCTTGCTCCACAGCGCCGTATCCGCCCTCTTCTTCACTAGCCGCTGCGTAGAGGGAGACAAAGAACACAAGCATCAGGGCACTGTACAATGGTCCCCTAGACAGGAAGCAATAGCAGATGAGCACCACTGTCAAAGTACACTTCCATCATGTCCCTCCACAACACATGGGTCAGTCCAGGCAAACACACACACAGTAACAGGCATGGTGCATGCCATGGACATTTCCATGCATGTCCAATGGACTCTTGAAACATTCAATGATATGTAACTCACATGCATCATGGCTCATGCCTATCACATGCACACACTTCACCTCAGTCACATCCATCTGGCCCCAAACACACCAAACACAGCGGATACAAGGGTAATTTGGCTGCTTCACTGAATCTGTGCATTGTCACACACATGTGTCATGCATCCATGGCATGCACAAGTCACAGACACGCAGGTCAGGCACACAGACATGGCTACCATATATGTACCTGGCATCAGCACCCATCCCTCACCCCCACCCATGTCCAGGTACAGAGACTGGCATGCTCTCATGTTCAAAATCTGCATAGGGCTCCCCATGCCGAATTCGAACACATGCAACAACCATGTGGGTCACACATCACTGGTCGCACATGCATTACCATGATGTCCCTGCACACATACATGCATACATGGCCTATGGCACACATACAGGCAAGTATCATAGAACCAGCACACCGCAACATGCCCTGTCTCACACAGTAATGCTTGGACACTTACCGCTCAACTCCAGACGGGCCTCCCTCTCAAGGATCTGGGCGTGGAGCGCTGGGCGTACGCGTTCCAGGACCCTCATCTGGATGGAACTCATGCGGCCCCGGCCCCCCTCCACGAGGCGCCGGCCCTTCACAAGGGTCCTGGACCTCCTCCGCGTTGATGGCAACCGCACAGTCGGCCCAGATCCTCTGCCGTCCTTCCTTGCTGGCGCGGGACGATCCAAAGAGGGCATCATACTTCCCCAGGACATGCTCCACCAGGACACCAACTTCGGTGGCAGTGAAGCTGGTGCCCCTCTGCCCCTCTGGCCCTCTGGCCTGGGGTTGCCACTGGTGCCAGATGTGGAAGTGCCCGACATGGCAACCCCAGAGGCAGGTGTGGGTGGGCAACTGGGTCCTGGGGCTGGGCTGTGGAGCGATGTAATCCCAGTCGGGAGTCTTCAGTTCCAGCAGGGGTGGACACAGCAACTGGACCCCTGCAGATGGCTGATGTGCAGGCACCAAATGGCAGGGCACGGTGGCAGCAGGCAGGCAGGCAGGCAGCAGCAGATGGCACGTGGGAGGCTGCTCGGGGCACTGGGGGGCAGTAACTCGGCCTTCTGGGCAGGAGCGTGGTCTTCCGTGTGTTTTCACGTGGCCAGCTTGATACGGAGTGATTTGGCACGTGAAAATCCTGCACGTCAGCGTGAAATCCGAGGAAAGGCCCTTAGCGCGTAAGCGCGTCAGCACGCATACGCGATTCTATTGGACCAGAGTCCCTCAGCGCGTAAGCGCGTCTGTGACGTGACCCGCACGGGTGTTCCCCACTCAGCACGTGATGACGGGGCACACGTGGAAATACTGCACGTCAGAGTGTCATCGCGTGTAATTGGACAAAAGTGCGCGTACACGCGATTGGCCTATGTACGTGTATTTAATGGGTGCGCGGGCACTTACACACGCAAGTACGTCAGCGAACCTGTATCCCGTGGTGCGTGTGAATTTCCACACGCTATTGGACTGGGAACTGGATTCCAGGGGTGCGCGGGTCACACGCTGTATCCCGTGGTGCGTGTGAATTTCCACACGCTATTGGACTGGGAACTGGATTCCAGGGGTGCGCGGGTCACACGCTCGCCTAGAACACGCGCAAAGCATAAATTTGCGCACTTTAACAATAACAAGCTCAGACGCCAGGATGAACATACCGTTCCTAGCAGCAGTGGCAGTGGGCTACCAAAGGAGGAGGAGGAGGATAGTCAGGGCCAGAATATTCACACCCAGAACCAGCCTTTTCGGGATGCCTGATGACCAGGTGTATGGGAGGTACAGGTTTCCACCACACATTATACTGGACCTGGTGAGTGAGTGGGAGGATGACCTCACATCACCCACCCTGTGCTCCCAAGCACTCAGCCCCCTGGAGAAGGTCCTCAATGTACTGCACTTCTTAGCCACTGGATCATTTCAGCGGACAAGTGCCATAGTGGGTGGGGTGTCACAGGCCACCCAGTCACGCTGCCTACACCAGGTCTTGAACATCATGACTGCACGCCCATCAGTCCGCAGGCACATATACCTGCCCAGAACACCTGCAGAAAGGCATGCTGCCGCCCTGGATTTTTACGGTGTGGCACGATTCCCCAAAGTACTAGGTGCCATCGACTGCACCCATGTGGCTCTACGTCCCCCCAGGGCATCTGAGCACATCTATAGGAACCGCAAGCACTGGCATTCCATCAACGTGCAGGTAGCATGTAATGCCAAGGGAATCATCACCTCAGTATATGCCAACTATCCCGGCTCCACCCACGACAGCTTCATTTACCGAATGTCCACCCTAAGCCGGGACCTAGAAGCTGGGCGGCATGGCGATACATGGCTGCTTGGTGAGTATGTATGCCACTGCACATGCATGCATGTTGGATACTGAGCAAGGTCACAACCCCACCAATGATACCAATCACCACCTCCACAGGGGACAGTGCCTACCCTCTCAGCCCCCACATGATGACACCAATTCGGAACCCCACCACGCCACCCGAGGTAAGATATAACACAGCCCACATTACGACCCGGGGCAAAGTGGAGCGCACATTCGGAGTGCTAAAGTCACGCTTTCGCTCCCTTGACCGTTCTGGCGGGCAGCTGTTATACGCTCCCCCAGTAGTGTGCAGGTTCATAGTGGCAGCATGTGTCCTGCACAACGTTGCAACACGCCGGGGCCTGGCCGTGGACATGGTGGTGGCCCCACATCCCCAACCACATGCACAGCCGCTGCGCATGGGAGGGGAAAGGGCACGGGGGGAGGCAGCCCGTACACAGCTAGTGGCTAATTACTTCACATAGAAATCACACCCCTGTGGAGTGCACACTGCCCTGGCACATTCCATCTGACAATCAATGATGACTCAACCTGACACTGATCCTGAATGTCTGGAGAATGAACCGTGAATACCATATCAGCCTGAGATTGTTCACCTGGAAGTGTCACAATGTGTGCATCCCTACCCACACAGACACCACCAATGCAGTTTTGTGAAGTTACACATTCAAGCAGCTAAAATGATTACCCACTTGCAAAATGCAACAAGAGGACAGTGCCATGTCAGCCAACCCAACCCCAGCACCGCCACACGACACACCGTGCCATGTCATGCTAATTGCAGGTAAACAAAGTAATCCCCACAACATGACACTAGTCTCACTATGTACAGTGTCCCTATTAGAAACCTGCAACACCTGAAATGCTCACAGCAATGCCGGACCAACAACATACTTGAGCACGTAGTACCATTAACATGACATCACAAATGTTACATATTAGTAGTCTCACCACCTGGAAATGCCTGCACTCCCACCACTACCAACTGTGCAGTGTTGGCGCCATGTAGAGTTGTAGGTGCACTGCTGCCAACATGGACCCCATCTCCAGACTAGAGGTCCTTGTGTAGACATGAGGAAGGGACCTGCAAATTGGGAGGTAGACACAGAAGATGAGTTACACATCAATGCAACATGCAGTGTACAACACAACAGCAATATGCACTAGGAATGTATACACAGTATTGACTACAGACTGCCCACACAGCTCATGGGAGTCCAACGTCACTGTGTAATTCACTGTCACTTGGGCACATCCTTTGCAAGCCCATGGAAACGGGAAGCAGGAGGGGTGTGTGTGACTCAAACCCAAGCATCTGAACCAAATACATTACAAGCCTGCATGTGCCCAGCCACAATGCAGCATATGCCCACAGGAACCATGGAAGCCAACAAATCGTCCCAAAAAAATAGGGAATAAAAGAAATAACAATAAAAATAAAAATAAGAAACAATCAAAAATGGCCATTGATGGGCCCGGGGGGGTTGGGGAGGCCACCCATGAGGTCCGAGGACAGGATGCACACCAGAACCCACCTGCGTGGATCCTGGGAAAATAAAACACCTCCATGGGCTCATGGCCCACACGGCTACCCTGTTGTGGGAGTATCACTGCTGTCGCTATTATCACCCTGTGCAGCTGCATCCGGAGGTGGTTGCACTATGGGAGGCAGCCCACGCAAGGCCCTAGTCTGCTCCTCCATGGCTGCAAGCATGCGGGTGTGGTAGGTCTGGTTCTGGAGGATGAGTGTGCGGAGGTCCCCATGCAACAACTCACGGGATGCCCGGACCTCCGCCCTCGTTGCCTGCATCTCAGCTGAGAGCGTACGGGTGAGACGCTCCAGCTGCTGTTCTGTCCTTTGGTGTGTTGAAGCCTCAAGCTCAACAAGAGTCGTCCTGAGGTGAAGGAGCTCCTGCCTCAGGGCTTCCCTGTGGCCCTGGGACTCAATGGATATGGCCTCCTGCAGAGTCGCCAGTGCCGCCCGTCTGTCCCTGTTGGACCCCAACATGTCCTCCCTGTGTGACTGGCAGATGGAGTCGGTTGCCTGCTCTAGTCGCTCCATCAGCCTTTCTGGGGGGACAATGGAAGTGGCCACCCTATCCATGGCCTGAGCCATCATCTCGGATGATGCAGCCTGTTGGGTTGCCATACCGTAAATGGATTGCTCCCATGCGGTATTGCCGGGTGGCGTACGGCCACCACGTCGGCGGGCACCACACCTGTCTGGGGTAAGGCGAACTGTGCCTTGCTGTGCCGGCACTGCCTGAGGCTGCAGGACTGCATTCCCCCTCTGATCTGCTGGCCCAGGAACAGGATCAGATGTCGCGGAGTGTGACCCTGCATCCGTAACCACCGAAGGCGTAGCTGCCAACACTGACATCCCCATGGAGGGTTCTGACCCTGGTGCAGGTGGGTGAGACAGAACAGAATCCCTCCCTGGAACACTCACCTGCGACGGCACGTAGGTCTCATCCGAATCAACACCTGAGTACAGCTCGGGGGAGGTGCAGCCAGAGACACCCCTTGAGAGCACGACCTGCAGCACTTGTGGGTTCTCCCCCACCACCACACCACGTCCCTCACTGGTGGTTGGTCGGCCCTCGGACCCCTCCTGGGTCTGCACCATCTCCACAACCCCAGCAGTATCAGGTGCGTCTTCCCCTGCAAAGACATGAAAACAAAGAAATGGAAACAGGCATTAGCACCATGGCACACAATGAGGGCTGAGAAGCAAGAGAACCAGTACTTGATTGACACATGTCCCACATGACTAAAACCCTCCCATGCATGCACCCTCACTGCGTATGAAGTGCACGCAAATGGCACACACTGATGACACCAAGATGGAAAATGAACACATTTTCTGCATGCTGCCTGGCAGTGGCATCACACATTGGCCTGTGATTGCCAGGTGAAACACACATGCCATCACACAGATGGCATGTACCATTGCTATTGAGTGAAGATGGAGAGGAGGGCAGCACCTATTCATTCAGTCCAGTTCCCACATGTAATTGCTTTTCTAATTCTAACAGGTCAGATTTTTCACCTGGAGCTGCCAGTCTGAAATGGTCCAATTGCACAGGGACATGTGTGTACAAATGATATCCAGGTAACAAAGTCACTCCACTTCACCATTGCCATGTCAGACATGTGACTAGTGGACAGCGACATGGCTAGTAAAAGTGGGGGAATGCAAACAATCTGACTGAATGAACAGTGAAAAATAAGCAACAATGTTGTGGCAAGGTGACACTTCAAGGGCAACTGGCGTGCAGTTGGGCTAGATGTCTACTGTTGGCAGAAGGGATACTGCTATGGCCAAATGCAGCTGCGCAGGAAGTATTGCATGAAGCACATGGCTGACCCATACGACTCAGGCGCACACACTCTCACCTGGCACACAAACAGAAGCCCTCACACACACACCATGCACATGGATGACACACACATGCATGTGCACTCACCGGACAATGCCTCGTAATCAGCCAGATCTCCCACGCCTTGGATCTGTTCCTCCGTGACGTAGGTCCCAGCGACTGACTCATGTGGAGTGAGTTCCATGTCTACTACTGGAGACCCACCTCCAGTCACTAGAGTTGCGGCATGACTTGAGGCCAGCTTACTCTTTGCCCTGCGCTTTAGGTCATTCCAGCGCTTATAGCAATCATTGGCTGTGCGCCTCACGATTCCAAGGGCACTTACGATGTCCGCAACGGTCTGCCAGTGTGCCTGGCGTTGTGCAGGTGTGGTCTTGGATCCTGCAACAATGACCATCTCGTTGTCATGTCCGGACACATACTCGACAAGTGCATTCAGTTCGTCATCCGTGAAGCTGGGCTTCCTGGACGGGCCGGACTGTGTAGCCGTGTCTGGGGCATCAGCCTGTGCCGGACGAGCACTCTTCCTCTTCCGCTTGGAAGGTGGTGGTGATCCTGAGTGTCCTGCGCCACTCTGGACACTAGGGGCAGGAGCCCTGGTGGACTCTGTATCAGGAGTGTGGAATTGCACACTCAGCATGGGAGTTGGTGCAGGCATTGGCTCTAGTGTGATGGTGTCAGGGGGAATGTCAGCAGCATGGACTAGGACCGACACTGTCCTGGCTGGGTGTGTGAGGGCTGGGGTGGATGGAGCCGCAGCTGCCCCTGCAGCCTCTCCGCCCTGCCTCCTTGGTGCAGCAGATAACATTGCTGCCCCAGATCCACGTGGCATGATGGCATCAACGTGCACCAGCGCATGTGTCGTAGCCCTGCTGACCTGGAAGTCAGCCATGGAGTCAGCCAGGTCTGGTGCCACAATGGGCTGGTCCAACAAGGGCTGAGCATGGATGGTGTCAGCCACATCAGCCTCAACGGGAGGGGGGGAGGGGGGGATTATGGGTGCCCGTGACTGGTCCTCCACACATGGGGGGACAGGCTCACCCTGCAAGTTACGACCACGTCCCCTACCGGATCCACCACGGCCACCACTTGTGGCTCTTCCACCTTTGCCACCCTTACGGAATCCTCGCCTCCCAGCCATGGCACTGATGTTAATGTGCGTATGGGAGTGGATGTAGACTATTGTCCTGGGCAATTGGGGGTCAAAGGGGTTGGGTACCAGATGGTAATTGTACCCTAGTGCTCTAGCAAGGCTGATTGTAACCCCTGGGGAAAGATGACGGGTCACGCAACGCACAGGAGGCCCAAAAAAGGGAGATGACGTGCACGCAACCCCTCCTAGACCACGTGTGCAGAAAGAAAAACCTGCACTACGCTGTGGCACCCAGTAACACAAGAATGAACGTATGCGTGTCACACGCAGCCTAGAATGACCTCTAAAGGGGTAGGCTACACACGGGGCAAGCACAGATGTTAGATACGTGCGTGCCTCACCGTCTGCCTGGTAAATGAGCGTGTCAAAGGAGCACGTTTGGTTGGCAACACCCCCGCCAAAAGAAGATTTGTACGCTGTCTGAGGAGACAGGACAACAGTAGAAGGGAACACTGTTTGAGGGAACAGGCCCAGGTAAACCAGTAAAAGAGAAAAAAGAGAAAAAGCTGTCAGAGGTAACATGGAATACGAACTTGAAACGCCATGAAGTAAATCGCGTGTGAAACGACAAGAAGTACAGAATTCACCCACTCGCTCTCCACGAAAAGCACGTACAAGGAAAACGTGTTCTACACGTACCTTTTATACAGGCCCACACGTCCAGCGTCACTTACGCGGCGTGTACGCGCTAGGGCCATTTCCACCAATTACATGCTTTGTCACTTCTGCGTGTAGGGCCATTTCCACCAATTACACGCTTTGTCACTTCTGCGTGTAGGGCCATTTCCACCAATCACACGCTTTGTCACTTCTGCGTGTAGGGCCATTTCCACCAATCACACGCGATTACACTCTGACGTGCAGTCTTTCCACGTGTGCTCTGTCATCACGTGCTGTGTGGGAAACACCTGTGCGGGTCACGTCACAGACGCGCTTACGCGCTGAGGGCCTTTCCTCAGTTTTCACGCTGACGTGCAGGATTTTCACGTGCCAAATCACTCCGTACCAAGCTGGCCACGCGTACGCACACGGAATACCACGCTCCTGCCCGGAAGGCCGAACTACTGCCCCCCAGAGCCCGAGCACGCTCCCACCTGCTGCTGCCTGACTGCCTGCTGCCCCTGCACTGCTGGGGGGTGGGGGTGGTGGGTGACATGAGTGGGTGCCTGGTGGAGGCTGCCCCTGGTGACTGGGGGGGTGTGGGTGGTGGGAGACATGAGTGGGGGCCTGGTGGAGGGTGCCCCTGGTGGCGGGGGGGTGGGGGTGATAGGCGACATGAGTGGGTGCCTGGTGGAGGCTGCCCCTGGTGACTGGGGGGGTGGGGGTGATAGGGGACATGAGTGGGGGCCTGGTGGGGGCTGCCCCTGCACTGCTGGGGGGTGGGGTTGGTGGGAGACATGAGCAGGTGTGCAGGGTAGTCCCCTGTTTTGTGGGCTGCCTGCAGGGGCCGTGGAGGGTGTACAGGGAACACCTGTGAGGACCCACCCAGCCTAATCGCGTGTGTAACTTCCCACGCACCCCTGTAATACACGTACCAAGCCAAATCGCGTGTGAGAATTCCCGCGCACCCCTGAAATACACGTACCCTGCTGAAATCGCGTGTAAAACTTCCCGCGCACCCCTGAAATGCATGCGCCCAGACTATTCGCGTGTGGAACTTCCCGCGCACCCCTGAAATACATGCGCCCAGGCTATTCGCGTGTGGAACTTCCCGCGCACCCCTGAAATACACGCGCCCAGGCTATTCGCGTGTGGAACTTCCCGCGCACCCCTGAAATACACGCGCCCAGGCTATTCGCGTGTGGAACTTCCCGTGCACCCCTGAAATACACGCGCCCAGGCTATTCGCGTGTGGAACTTCCCGCGCACCCCTGAAATACACGCGCCCAGGCTATTCGCGAGTGGAACTTCCCGCGCACACCTGGAATACACGTAGCACGCTGGGAGACATGAGTGGGGGCCTGGTGGAGGCTGCCCCTGCACTGCTGGGGGGTGGGGGTGGTGGGAGACATGAGTGGGGGCCTGGTGGAGGCTGCCCCTGCACTGCTGGGGGGTGGGGGTGGTGGGAGACATGGGTGGGGGCCTGGTGGAGGGTGCCCCTGGTGGCTGGGGGGTGGGGGTGATAGGGGGCATGAGTGGGGGCCTGGTGGAGGCTGCCCCTGCACTGCTGGGGGGTGGGGGTTGTGGGAGACATGAGTGGGGGCCTGGTGGAGGCTGCCCCTGGTGGCTGGGGGGTGGGGGTGGTGGGAGACATGAGTGGGGGCCTGGTGGAGGCTTCCCCTGCACTGCTGGGGGTGGGGGTGGGGGTGGTGGGAGACTTGAGTGGGGGCCTGGTGGAGGCTGCCCCTGCACTGCTGGGGGGTGGGGGTGGTGGGAGACATGAGTGGGGGCCTGGTGGAGGCTGCCCCTGCACTGCTGGGGGGTGGGGGTGGTGGGAGACATGAGTGGGGGCCTGGTGGAGGCTGCCCCTGGTAGCTGGGGGGTGGGGGTGATAGGGGACATGAGTGGGGGCCTGGTGGAGGCTGCGCCTGCACTGCTGGGGGGTGGGGGTGGTGGGAGACATGAGTGGGGGCCTGGTGGAGGCTGCCCCTGGTGGCTGGGGGGTGGGGGTGATAGGGGACATGAGTGGGGGCCTGGTGGAGGCTGCCCCTGGTGGCTGAGGGGTGGGGGTGATAGGGGACATGAGTGGGGGCCTGGTGGAGGCTGCCCCTGGTGGCTGGGGGGTGGGGGTGGTGGGAGACATGAGTGGGGGCCTGGTGGAGGCTGCCCCTGCACTGCTGGGGGGTGGGGGTGGTGGGAGACATGAGTGGGGGCCTGGTGGAGGCTGCCCCTGCACTGCTGGGGGGTGGGGTGGTGGGAGACTTGAGTGGGGGCCTGGTGGAGGCTGCCCCTGCACTGCTGGGGGGTGGGGGTGGTGGGAGACATGAGTGGGGGCCTGGTAGAGGCTGCCCCTGGTGGCTGGGGGGTGGGGGTGGTGGTAGACATGAGTGGGGGCCTGGTGGAGGCTGCCCCTGCACTGCTGGGGGGTGGTGTGGTGGGAGACATGGGTGGGGGCCTGGTGGAGGCTGCCCCTGCTGGCTGGGGGGTGGTTGGAGACATGAGTGGGGGCCTGGTGGAGGCTGCCCCTGCACTGCTGGGGGATGGGGGTGGTGGGAGACATGGGTGGGGGCCTGGTGGAGGCTGCCCCTGCACTGCTGGGGGGTGGGGGTGGTGGTAGACATGATTGAGGACCTGGTGGAGGCTGCCCCTGCACTGCTGGGGGGTGGGGGTGGTGGGAGACATGAGTGGGGGCCTGGTGGAGGCTGCCCCTGGTGGCTGGGGGGTGGGGGTGATAGGGGACATGAGTGGGGGCCTGGTGGAGGCTGCCCCTGCACTGCTGGGGGGTGGGGGTGGTGGTAGACATGATTGAGGACCTGGTGGAGGCTGCCCCTGCACTGCTGGGGGGTGGGGGTGGTGGTTGACATGAGTGGGGGCCTGGTGGAGGCTGCCCCTGGTGGCTGGGGGGTGGGGGTGATTGGGGACATGAGTGGGGGCCTGGTGGAGGCTGCCCCTGCACTGCTGGGGTGTGGGGGTGGTGGTTGACATGAGTGGGGGCCTGGTGGAGGCTGCCCCTGGTGGCGGGGGGGTGGGGGTGGTGGGAGACATGAGTGGGGGCCTGGTGGAGGCTGCCCCTGCACTGCTGGGGGGTGGGGGTGGTGGGAGACATGAGTGGGGGCCTGGTGGAGGCTGCCCCTGCACTGCTGGGGAGTGGGGGTGGTGGGAGACATGGGTGGGGGCCTGGTGGAGGCTGCCCCTGCTGGCTGGGGGGTGGGGGTGGTGGGAGACATGAGTGGGGGCCTGGTGGAGGCTGCCCCTGGTGGCTGGGGGGTGGGGGTGATAGGGGACATGAGTGGGGGCCTGGTGGAGGCTGCCCCTGGTGGCTGGGGGGTGGGGGTGGTGGGAGACATGAGTGGGGGCCTGGTGGAGGCTGCCCCTGCCCTGCTGGGGGGTGGGGGTGGTGGGAGACATGAGTGGGGCCTGGTGGAGGCTGCCCCTGCACTGCTGGGGGGTGGGGTGGTGGGAGACATGGGTGGGGGCCTGGTGGAGGCTGCCCCTGCTGGCTGGGGGGTGGTGGGAGACATGAGTGGGGGCCTGGTGGAGGCTGCCCCTGCAATGCTGGGGGATGGGGGTGGTGGGAGACATGGGTGGGGGCCTGGTGGAGGGTGCCCCTGGTGGCTGGGGGGTGGGGGTGATAGGGGACATGAGTGGGGGCCTGGTGGAGGCTGCCCCTGCACTGCTGGGGGGTGGGGGTGGTGGTAGACATGATTGAGGACCTGGTGGAGGCTGCCCCTGCACTGCTGGGGGGTGGGGGTGGTGGGAGACATGAGTGGGGGCCTGGTGGAGGCTGCCCCTGGTGGCTGGGGGGTGGGGGTGATAGGGGACATGAGTGGGGGCCTGGTGGAGGCTGCCCCTGCACTGCTGGGGGGTGGGGGTGCAGGGGGACATGAGCAGGTGTGCAGGGTAGTCCCCTGTTTTGTGGGCTGCCTGCAGGGGCCCTGGAGGGTGTACAGGGAACACCTGTGAGGACCCACCCAGCCTAATCGCGTGTGTAACTTCCCCCGCACCCCTGTAATACACGTACCCAGCCAAATCACGTGTGATAATTCCCGCGCACCCCTGTAATACACGTACCTGGCCAAATCGCGTGTGATAATTCCCGCGCACCCCTGTAATACACGTGCCCTGGCTAATCGCGTGTAAAACTTCACGCGTACCCCTGTAATACACGTACCCAGCCAAAAATTGCGTGTGATAATTCCCGCGTACCCCTGTAATACACGTGCCCTGGCTAATCGCGTGTAAAACTTCACGCGTACCCCTGTAATACACGTACCCTGGCCAATCGCGTGTTGAACTTCCCGTGTAGCCCTGTAATACACGTACCCAGCCAAATCGCGTGTGATAATTCCCACGTACCCCTGTAATACACGTGCCCTGGCTAATCACGTGTAAAACTTCACGCGTACCCCTGTAATACACGTACCCTGGCCAATCGCGTGTTGAACTTCCCGCGTACCCCTATAATACACGTACCCTGGCTAATCGCGTGTAAAACTTCCCGCGTACCCCTGATATGAACGTTACCCGCTTTGCGTTCCTTGTTTGGCAGCCCTGTAAACTGGTCCAGGGTTAGCGCAGCCCTTTGCGATGATTTAGCGATTTGGATGGCTTTTCCTTGCGCGAGGGCGTTCTTAGGGGCGTTACTGGCGCTGCTGCAGGGTCGCTGCGATACTGTGCGCCACGGCTGGTTTGGGAGCCTAAAATCCATGAATACGCTGTGCGCGGAAATCGGTTTTAGCGCACGTGCCTGGGGCAGACAATCGCACGCGGACACTCTGCGCCAGCCGCTTGCGACACTTTTCTGTGAAATTCTATGAATACCCTGTATATTGCAGTGTTGTTAATACAGGAACCTAATCATACATAAACAGGCAATGGCTGCAGCATGCACCATAGAAGTACAATATTTATAATCTTGTCATTTTGGATAGTAAAATAATGAATGCTACCTTATCAGAGTTTTGAGTAATATTAAACATGTAATAACTAGCTAATAATTCCAGACTTACTACACACTTGTGCTAGTACAAACAATATATATTTATTAATTTATTTATTCAAATTTTCACAAACAGATTACATCCGCCACCAACTCTGTGGCAACACAAAAACAAAATTGACTTCCGTAAAGCACCAACACAGAGATATGCAGTCACGATTAATTCCTTTTAATACACCCACCAATACAGGAAAAGAACAATTCAAGACACAGTGATTTCTGATTTAAAACACAATGTTATGATACCTTTCCTCCCAACAACCCTCACCCTCCAAACATCAATTAGGCTTGACTCCTTTGAATGGAAGGCAGTGAGAGGGAGAGGGAACTCAATGGGAAAATCGGATTTTGAGTGTTAAGCACAGCTGCAATGGGAGAAAGAAAAGCACATGGGGAAATTCGTTTTACCACACCTAAAAATAACAGGTGGGGCCTTGGGGTTTTGGTGAGAGCACAGTGGGAAAATCGTTTTTTGGATTAGGATCACTGATCCATACATACATACAAAAAGAACAGGCAGGGTTTTGGGGGGTTTGTTCAGGGCACAATGGATACAAAGGGGCAATTTTGTTTTGCACCTTGCATATGCAAAGGCACTGCCAGGATTCCCCTTCTGATTTAAAATGAAGGAGATCAATGGAGAATTTAGTTTTGCACCCTTTGCCCTCACATGGAAATAGAGCTTTGAGGTTAATTCTTTTGGTAAATCTTTATGTCTATACCAGCTCAAAACACACTGGGAAAGGTTTGTTACTTTTGAATGCCAACAAACATCACCTGTGATTTCTATAGGGGAATTAATTGATTTACTTTGATTAAATATGCTAGGGATCTACACAGATAAACAGGATATCTTTCTAGGGGGGAATAACTAAAACAATCCTGGAAAAAGATTGGGCCTACACAATCTATGGCTTTGGGGTGGTCTTACTTACAGGAGAGGCCTGGAACTAGGCATCAGGGAGTATCACCGCACCGCTGGGACAGCAAGGGTGGGTCAGTTAAGGATCTCCTCTCTTTCCTCCAAGGGTTCCCAGTCAGCTTCTATGTCTCCTGGCTCCTGTCACCAAAGCAAAATTAAGCCTCTGTGCTGGGATGTTGTTTGCCAGATTTTATCAGCAGGTAATTTTAATGTGAATCAGGTAAGACTATTCTGAAATCTGCACACCCTTCCTATGCAGAGATACAGTTTTTCTTCATTTACTCAGGAGCCATATCAGTGGAAAATATGGCAACTTTACAGTCTTCATATTAATGATTACCGGCACGATCAAATCAACTTTCACATCTCTGGGAGTCAAGGAAAGCCCCAAATCACATTTTCATTAATAACGTTAGTTCTGTTTATCCCACCAAAATCGTTTTAGCATGGTTACAAGTGGGCGACTATCACCTTTAATAAAAGTCTGGAATGAACGTTGTGACATTTACGCTGTCCATTTTATGCGATAAAATGTATTTCTCCCATTTTAATCAACTGCAGTTTCACAACCTCCTCTTTCACTCCAGCCCCCACCAATCCTAAATTTCATTTCTCTTCGGCATGGAACTTAAGCAGAGAGGTCTGTGTTTAGATTCCGCCTCCCCTCCAATGCCTAATATCCACACTAATGCACTTTTTATGGGACTTGCGACCTGGAGGTTATTCCTGTTGCAGAACAGACCTTGCTTTATCAGTTTTTCACTGTGATTTTGATTTAAGCCATGTAATTCTTTCTTGTAGTTTTATGTAATGGATCTAATTGATGGTGACAACCAGGCTTGCCTTCAGGACAGCAGTGGGGAGGACCTGGGGATTAGTTTAATGTTGGGAGAAATCGCCAGCAGCACATAGCAGAGGATAGCTCAGGGGCAATGTGCTCCCCTTGGAAGCAGGATGACACGGAGCACCACAGGTCCGATCCCGGGTCCGCGCTTAGAAACCTCTGGGTATCAAGCGCGTTATAAATAACCTATCATATCGTATCATATCTAGTGCCCAAGAATTGACCACATGTGCAGTTACCAGTATTAGTACCTTTTGCTGGGCTTGGTGCTTCTACGATGGCAATACAGGCTTCTAAGTGCTGTTTGAAGGGGCTGAAGTTCAACGGTCGCATTGTTCCAGACAGGGAGCAGTGTCAAACAGAAGTCGAAGTGGAGTTCATTGCAGTTCAAAGAGATGCTTGAAGAGGAGTCGATCGTGGGGTCCACCTGGGTTGATTCGATGGTCAGTTCAATTACGAAGATGCTGTTGACTGGATGCACTGTTCTATATGGTCGATTATATGAGGCGCTCAAGAAAGTGTGGATTGTGAGGGGTACCAGCATCGATTTGAGGGTTAGTTTGACAGTGAAGATACTGGTGACTGGATGCACCATTTGAGCTGGGCAGTTCGATGCCACGTCGAATGGTCATGGTTCTATGGGCCACCAGTGTCGGTTCAACTGGCGATGAAGATAGACAGCGAAGGTGCTGTTGGGTTGAATGGTGGTTCAAAGGTAGCAGATGCTTCAAGCCAATACAATGACACACTCAGCTAGCACAGTGCAGTGGCAAACTGTTTCAAATGTGTAATTCAGTGTTCCGAAGATTGGACGAGTGCCAAAGTCAGCTCTGCAGGGTCCTGCTGGTTAGATGCGATTGAGCAGGCTTGAATCTCGGTTTACAGCGGTTCAATGGTGAAAAATACAGGATTCCTGGCTGTCTTGGCTCTCGGGGGCTGTAAGCCCCTTTCAGTGGTCTCAAGGACAAGTGTAGTCCTTGTTCTCAGGCCGCCAACACAAGGGAGGCTGGTGCAAACTTCAAGGGATCCTTTACTACAATGAGGTCCTGGGCAGCAGTGTGATTGACAGAGATCCAGGTCTTGTTCCAACAGCACATCGCTCCTAATGTGCCCTAGGGATGAGGAGGGGTCAGTGTTTGCCTCTGCCTTGGACACACACTACTGGAGGACTTTGGAAAGTCAACTCTTCCAACAGGTCCAACACATTCTTCCTCATGTTTGTTCCAAAGTGAAAAAGGGAAAGGGTGGGAGACCCCTTCCTTTAAAGGCAATAGTCTACAGGTGATTGGACTAAAGCAAGCCTGCTTTAGAGGTCCAATCCCTGTCCTTGGAACAAGTTGACTTTGCCTTTTGACATCATAACCAGTGTCTTTTGTGTTTAAGGAAGTGGAGGGGACAGAAAGGAAGGGTGATAAAGAGAGAAAACAAGATAGTGAAATATTCCTCCATTTGGTCTGAGGTCCCCTGTCTACACTACTTCTGCCCATTTCCATGTCAATAGCATCAATGGCCACTTTTGGTATGCATGAGGCTAGTTCTTTTGGGATGGGTTTCTCCTTTGATTCCTGTTTTCCAGGCCAACTCCAGCTGGGAGGCTGGCTCACTGGAGTAGTTACCCAACCTCACAAAGGATCAAAAGGAGAAGTAAAGTCATCCAGTTTCCTGCCCTGTCACTTGGCAGGGCCTGGCTGTCTGACCAGAATGCACATAACTCGGCTTGACACAGTGTGATCGATTGGCTTTGGTTCAACGGACTGAACGAGTCATAAAGTCTGTGCTCAGTGGTTTTTAGATGTACATGCAAAGTCCATTTCATGATAGGCAACCATTGTCTTTAGCAAATAGGGGAGAAGAGGTTGCCTAACCAAAGTCTGCCAGAAATCAAAAGGAAAATAATAAACACTTGGGTCATGGGTACCGCATGTCT
Organism: Ambystoma mexicanum; assembly: GCF_040938575.1. Taxonomy (NCBI): domain Eukaryota; kingdom Metazoa; phylum Chordata; class Amphibia; order Caudata; family Ambystomatidae; genus Ambystoma; species Ambystoma mexicanum. The sequence goes on along the minus strand of NC_090930.1, from coordinate 438,992,120 downwards.
TTATGATGGGGTTGAAAAACGTTTTTTCAATACAACCTGCAATGGAGGATTCCAGTCCCACCTCTTCATTTCATTGTTTCCCCATTCCGTTGAATGTATTTCTTTTATTTTCATTGACAGGAATCTATTTCTTTCGCATCTGGGTCCACTGGGAAGAACTTGAAACCTCTGAGATTGTCCGGTCCTACAATGAAATATATTGCATTGAACTGTGACAACTATCTTCCTCCAGCAGTGGATGCCTAGGAGGGGGTACACAGGACCCTGGCAGCAAAGTCCAAGAGGATCCCACTCGGGCTTTTAAACACTTAACACCCGAGGGGACTTTTCTATTTGGCTTTAAAAAGCACAAATAGAGCTCCAGTTAAATATCCAATGATGTGCCTTTTTTTTAAGATAAATAAAATTAAACTGCCTCCCATTTTGTGCTCTTATTTCACACACACAAAGGATTTGCATCCATGCAGAATTCAAAATGTTCTTCACATTATACATAAATACCTGGATGCCCATACGAACCAATATCAAACTACACAAGGGGTCTGTATGGGTCAAGATTAATAAAAAAAAATATTACCTATTGGTTTCACTCAAATTGGGTGCAAAGGATAGCAAAACGCCTATTAATTGCCAGCCTAGCCAACAATACCATTCAAATATTTATAAATGATCAAAAATATGTATTAGATGATTTATTATGATAATGTATGTACATAAAGTGCTTGTACAAATAAATAATTGTTTACACAATACAGACAACGAACTGTTGACACATTAGAAAGGTCACATTCCCATAGTTACCTCTAAGATAATACTAATATGTCGTACACTCACAACAATAGTACACATGCATACAGTCAATGCTTACAATATATAAAAACGCACGGATGCTAAAACGCAACACGCTCCTCTGTGAGCAGCATGCAGAACCTAAATCCAACATTACTGCTGATTGATTCCTTACAGTGTGATGTTGAGTACGGAAGCATGCGTACTAGCTAAACCAATTAAAACGTTAATAACTGCGCTCAGGTCAGACAAAGATCTTGATACTGGGTGCTGGCTAGTTTCGACGAAACGTTGTTCGTCATCAGGGCTAGTCTTCCTCTGTGCTGGTGCTATGAGGTACCCTTCAAGGTCCAGAAATAACCAATATCTTCCGAAGTTAATGAGACCAGTAGGAAAAAACTAATCTTTACTGGAGTCTTAATACGATGGACTGGATGAACCAATAAGCAGGCGATCTCATCAGAGTATCTTTTGTTATTTGGTATTAAGTCTTGGAAGTACAATTACAAAATCATTTACGCTGGCATTTCTTTGCATTATGTAACTTGTATTCTCCTATTCCCAGAGGGGAAGGGAAGCTAAAATGATACTCTTTGTGCTTACCATATTTCTATAAAGATTTTGGAAAGATGTTTAATTATGATCTATGTACTGTTTAAGACATCTTAATAAATCATAGCATTTTTCAAAGCCAGACATGAACACATACTCCTACCAAGTAGACCTAAGAAGAGTGTGGTGAAGTGCTTAAGTTGCAGAGTGGTCTGAAACCCTGGGCTGCACCACTTAACTCAAGGTTATATCCTGGGCAAATAATTTGATCTCACTGAGTCTTTTATATGGGCTTTTAATGCTAACTCTGAACGTTCCACTTTTGCCTTGAATAGATGTTGGTCTCATAATTAAACAGGGCTGTTTACGTTTACCCATGTGCAAAAAAGCGACTGATTTCTTTCAGATTGTAGGCAGGCCTGTGCACAATATTGGTGGGGGGTCAGCATGGAGCGTCTTCTCAACTCAGAATACAAATCAGCGGGGATGTATTTCTACAAGAACATTAGCTTTTATGGATACGAGAGAAAAAAAACACTCAAACCGCTTTTGCAGTATTTTTCGTGCCCACACAATTTTCACATGCTGGCTGCTGTATCCGCCTCACGTCCCGCATGCGTGGTGACGTGAGGCGCACGAGAAATAAAGGGCCCGCTGTTAGGGAGAACCCTCAAGAATGTGCTAATTTCCCTTACCTTTTGAGACCCCCAGCAACTTTGCTGGATTTCTAGGATTTGATTTTTTTTTTACCTTGGAAGAGTGTGAGCCTTTTTTTCCCACTCTTCCGTGTATTTTGATGTGTGTTTTACTTTTGTGTCCTTTGGTTATGGAGTTTTAAAACAACTCCAAAGGCATCATCTTTTTCTGTGTGTCACACAGCACCTTCTGTGCAGTGGCACAGGGATGTCTTTCCGACTTCCCAAGGTTTAAATTCCTTCTCTGGGACTGACTACTGTCTCCCAGAGCATGTAAAGTTAAATTGACTTTACTAGTCTCTTTAAATTTACAGACCCAGCACACACTATCTTCCTATAGAGTGCTGGCCGGGTTGCCTAGCTTCCCCTGAGTCAAAACACTCATTTAACAGTCAAATGTTACCCTTTCCTACTTTAAATGGCTGGTGGCAGTGGTTTAGATCAAACTATCATGATTTTTCCCGACCGCGAACAACAGTAGCTAAAAATCAGGTCAGCCATGTTTTTCGATATGGCGCCCAAGACCTGTCTGTAAAAACAGACTCCGGTCATCTTTTTTCACCATTTCTTTAGCAAAGGTCCTTCTTGTGTTTGTCTCTCTGCGCCAAACCAGGTTTGGTCCCTTTGTTCGTTGTCCTTTGGCAGGCTTCAGTGCTGAAGCCCTCCTCTGGCGCCTGAGTGTCTGGGATGGACAGGATGTGAGCGAGGTGCCTGAAACTCCCTGTGTTTAGTCTCCTCGGAGACCTGAATGCACTCTAGCGTGATTGGCCGGCTGGCTGTCCGGCAAGGACAGCCACCCTGCTGTGTGAGTGACAGCCATGCTGTAATGAATGGGGGAAAACTGTATAAAAGCAGGTCTCTGGGACTTGGAAAGCAGAGTTGACCACTCGAACGAAAGAACCGAAGACGAGCTGAAGGAAGAGGACTGCTGAAACTCCTGGACGACCGTTGAAGCCCTGCTGCAGGTCCGAATTGCCTGAAACTCCATGGACAGAGAAGCCCTTCAAGGTTAACTTCTTCCATTGAGTTTGGTGGGAACAACCAACTCGTAAGCCGCCTGGACACCGTCCCCTCCTGGTCGAATTTTATGCAAAGTGCTGTGGAAAACTGGATAGCCAGTGGCAAGGATACCAGTTTCTGGTCTTTAAAGCACTCACACCTTCAACCAATGTTTTGTCAAGCTTGTGGCCTCATTCCTGGGCAGTGCAGGAACCTCCTGATGTCCTCCTTCTTGTCCCCGCGATGGAAGCTCAGGAACAGCAAGATCTGCTTGAACTGCCAGGAACAACTGCCTCAGCTACAGTTCTTCTTCATGTTAAAGGTAGTGTGCAAACGCGGTCTGGAAATCTTTTCGGCCACTGAGAAAGTTTGTGAAACTTTCCCGACTTCGAAGGCTTGTCCTTCCCTAAACATTCGTCAAAGTTTTTGCCTAGCCAAATTCTTCTAAAAACCGTGGCAAAGACTTAACCATTTACTACAAGAACTGTGCTATCCTATACAAAGACTCTGAACCATTGACCTTGGCCCAGGCCTATGAACTGAATTGCTGATTGTAGTTTACTGAAACCCTTTGCCCTGCCTATGAAAGTATTTGGGCTGTCTATTCTTATAACCTTGTCTTTTTACCCCTTTTTAAAGTATCTGAAGTGCCATTTTGCTCCCACTTCAGGGGAGCTGAACTTGTTCAGTAACTTAATGGTTGTGTATTTGTAGTGTATTAGGGTATGATATTGTGCTGCTCTTGCTAGTGTAATGTTTTCAAGCTGACTCTGTAAATAAATATATATTCTTTTACCAAGAAACCTCGAGTAAAGTGTTTGTTTGAATCACTGTATTTGTTGGCCCTATGTGTAACTTGTTCTACTGCTCACTCAGCTTTGAGATAAGTCTGGCTGCTCAGCCACTGCTACCACATAACTGTGTAGTACAGGCTTGTACACAAGGTGAAATTGTACTGACACCTGTAGTCTTGAATGCATGTAGTGTTCCCAAAGGGTACTTGCATGTGATACTGCCTAACACTGGTGTACAGTTGTGAGGATAAAGTATACTTGTTACATTTAGAGTGCTACTCTTACCTTTGTTCAAATAACCCTCACAAGGCTAAGCAACACTAGAGAAGCAATTATCTTATCATGACTGATATGGAAGGCTACAGACAGGAGACACTAGTCACTTTAATAGTTGATCAATTGAGAGATATTTCACTGTAAAAGGCAAAAAGGTTGAATTGATAGAAAAGTTATTAGAATACCAAAGTCTGAGGAGTGGGTCTGGAACCCCCACCCCTGCAGCAAATGTGGAAAATGTTGGTGAGGATGATAATATGTCAGAGCCCAGCTCTAATGTTATGGAAGAGTTAGAAGAGGCAGAAGAGTCTCACTATGTAGGCCATTTTACTTCTGCCTGCTCATAGGTCTCAACCTTTGACCACAGGGACCCCATCAGGTCCAGCACTGAGTCTTGAATTTGTCTCTTTAGAAAGAATGAGAATTGAGTTAGAGTTTAAAAGAATCCAAGCTCAAACTGAAAGCAAACATCAAGAACTTAAACTCAGAGAAATGGAGTTGAACCATGCACTTGAAATGAAAAAGTTGTCTCTTGAAACCGGTTCTCTCCCAGAGTCTTCTAGGTCTTCCAGTCCTAAGAGGCCTTGCATGCCCAAAGATGCAGTTAGTATGTATGAAGTTAAGCTTGATATTTTGGATTGGTTGGCTGCTTTTGAATATAACCATGGGATTCAAGACATTATAGGGAACCAGCTGATTCCTTGGCTTTTTTCTAGGCTACGCCCTGTTGCAACTGATGTGGTAATGGAGTTGGGGGATATAGACAGAACGGAGTGTGAAACTGTTAAGCCAGCTTTGATAGCTAGATTTGGGAGGACCCCTTCTCAGTATCGTAAGAGGTTTAGGACCCTCAAAAAGCATAATGGTACCCCTTGGGCTACCACGGTGACTAAATGTTTGAAAAACTTAGATGGATGGGTTAAGGGTTACAGAGTAAACACTTACGAATGTATGAGAAATCTGTTTATGTTGGAATCTAGTTATGATGCATGCTCTCCCGATCTGAGACAGCACTTGGCTAACTCTAAGGAAATTGATCCAAAGAAGTTAGCAAGGGCTGCTGACTTATAGGTTGCCAACAAGGCTACTTACAAGGATTCTGGGGCAACTCAGAAGAAGGATAAGGGGAAGCAGAACAAGAAAGATACCAAAGATAATTCCAATATCTCACTCCAAAAGAGGGCCCCAAACATAACAAGGGTAAGCCACCAGGGACACCGAATTAGGCTACTATACCTCCTGATGCCAAACCAGAAGGCGGTCTGAACAAACCCCCATTCATAAAGACATTTGGAAAATGTTATGCTTGTGGGTCAACTGACCATGTGAAAGGGAATCCCAGAGGTAAGGGTAAACCTTCAGGTATCCACGCTGTCTCCTTGGCCTTCTCCCTAGAGGATGAAGTACCAATGGCAAATGGGAAATTTCATTTACTGGCTGAGGAACCCATGAAAGTCTCAGCCAATGTTTCTTTAGTATCCCTGGGTCTGTGGGAACAACAGAACTTAGATGTCTATAATTCCATTCTAGACAATGCTAAAGAGTATTACAAAGACAGTGTTCTTGTGAATGGTCAGGAGACCTCTGCCATCAGAGACACTGGGGCCAGCATAACTGTAGTTGATGAATCATTTTTCAAGGTAGAGGATGTTGCTAAGGCACCCAAATTCCTAACTAAGCTTGCTGTAGGCCCTGCCCAAATGCTTCCACAGTTACCAGCTCTCCGCCAGTGCAATGACATGACTGTCAAGATACCTCTAAGTGTGCAGAGTGAAGTACCTGGGAGATTCCTGTTGGGGAATGACTTAAAAACTCTTGGGCCCTCATTACAACACCGGCGCTAAACCATGGCGCTATTAGCACCATGGTTGGTGCCGGTGTTGTAACGGGTCCGCCATGGTTCAACAGGGAATTAACCACCCCATTCCAAGGTTGGCGCTATGGGGAAGCCGCTAAGTACGGTGCCGCAAATTGTGGTACCGTACTTAGCACCAAGGTCCCTTTGCGGGTCCCTACTTTAACGGCTGGTCTAGACCAGCCGTTCAGGTCGGGTCCCGTAAAGGGACCTCGTAGTAAGACGCTAAGTGTTTAACGGCGCCGCAGCCTTTTACGGTGCCGTTAAACACTTAGCGCCAGTGTCCTAATGAGGCCCTTGGAGTTGTATCAAGCACCCCCAGGCCTCCCAGCAAAAGGAAACAGGAGCAGACTAGGAAGGCCAGAGAGAGTACCTTAAAAGGCTCTCAAGAGGAGATTATAGAGGAAACTATAACTCCCAGTCCACAGGACGTACAAACTGGAATTTCAAAGAAGAAGCAGGAAAGGGGAAACCTAAACCCTCCAGGAAGAAACCAGCCAGCACTCCTGTGCTACCAACAAGGACATCCCCGAGAGGACTGTCCAAAGTCACACCTGTGACTCCTCCACCAGCTGAGGCTGGGTGTGTGGAACAACCTTGTGTGGTTGAATCAGCTGCTGAGGAATCAGAGCTGGAAGAGGACCTTGCTCCTGTTGGAGATCTGGATCCTGCAGACCATCCTGAGCTGCAGTCTTTACTGGCAGAAGGTGGACCCTGTAAGGCAGACTTCAGCAGAGGTCAAAGAGAGTGTCCTACTCTTGAAGGTCTTCGCCAACAGGCAGCTTCCCAGCTGGATGGGCAAGAGCCAGGGAAGAATAGGTTGTACTGGGAAGATAGCCTCTTCTACAGGGAACCAACTGAGTCTATCCCAGGGTACGACAGAAGACTTGTAGTGCCTCTTGAAAGCAGACTCTGTTTCCTACAGTTAGCCCATGAGATACCTTTGGCTGGTCACTTAAGTTTTAAGAAGACCAAGGAAAGGCTCTCTTTATATTTCTACTGGCCTAAGTTGGGGTCTGATGTAGATAAGTTCTGTAGGAGCAGTCACACTTGCCAAACCTCTGGCAAGAGTGGAGCCAAGAATGTTGCACCCTTGGTGCCTCTCCCAGTGGTGGGAGTTCCTTTTGAGAGTGTAGGAATCAACATTGTTGGTCCCTTAGGCCCTCCAACATCAGGAAACAGGTTTATCCTGGTTGTAGTAGACCATGCTACTAGGTATCCTGAAGCCATACCTATGAGGACTGTTACAGCTCAGGCTGTTGCTAAGGCCCTACTTGGTATTTTTACCAGGGTAGGTTTTCCTAAGGCAGTTATCTCTGACAGGGGATCCAATTTTATGTCCCAGTACATGCAGGCCATGTGGAAAAACTGTGGAGTAATTTACAAGTTCTCAACTACCTACCATCCTCAGACATATGGATTGGTAGAGAGGTTCAACCATACAATGAAGTGCATGATAGGTGCTTTAGAGGAATCCCTTAGGAGAAAGTGGGACCTTCTACTGCCATGCCTTCTATTTGCTTATAGAGAAGTCCCTCAGGAGGAAGTTCGATTTAGTCCCTTTGAACCTCTCTATGGCCATCCAGTTAGAGGCTCTTTGGCCCTGATTAAGGAGGGGTTGGAGAGTTTTCCTTCCCCCAAGCCAGTGAGAGTCACTGACTATGTGATAGGTCTCCGGAAGAGAATGTCACACATGATGGCAGAAGCATCGGATAACTTGAAAGCAGATCAGGCTCTGGTGAAGCCTTGGCATGACCAGAAAGCCAACATAGTTGAGTTTACTCAAGACCAGTTAGTTCTAGTTATGGTACCTACAAGGCAGAGGGCCTTACAGGACAAATGGGTAGGACCCTTCAAGGTTGTGGGTACACTTGGAGAGGTCAACTATCTGGTGGACTTAGGCAATCTTATGAAGGCTCCCAGAGTCTTTCACACCAACTGTCTAAAATCTTATGAATCAAGACCAGAAGTGGGAGCTTTGCTTCTAGCTTCAGCTCAAGAGGAGGAACCTCTACATGACCTACTCAGAGGCTAGCCTTTAGATGAGAACATAGAAGGAGTTAATCTCTCTTCTAATTTGACACCTGGACAACAGGATGAGTGTAAGTTTCTATTAAATCAGTTTGCCTCCCTGTTTTCCCTATCACCAGGCTTGGTCCCTTGGGGCCAGCATGATATTATCACTGGTGACTGTTTACCTGTTAAAAGCAGAGGTTAAAGGATGTCAGATCATGTAAGATCCCACATAAAGGAGGAGGTCAACAAAATGTTTGATCTCGGGGTAATAGAGCCCTCTACAAGTCCATGGTCTAGTCCAGTTGTTCTAGTACTAAAGGCAGGATCCAAGGAGTTGAGATTCTGTGTGAGCTATAGAGCTCTTAATGCAGTCACCAAGACTGATGCCCACCCTTTACCAAGAACAGATGAACTGGTGGATATACTTGGTTCAGCCAAGAACATCAGTACATTTGATCTAACTTCCGGCTATTGGCAAATAGCACTGACAGACCATGCCAGGGAGAAAACTGCATTCTCAACCCCAGCAGGCCTCTACCAGTTTAAGGTAATGCCTTTCTTTTGGACTAAGGAATGCACCTGCTACATTCCAAAGGATGGTTACTCAAGTTCTGAATGGGACGGAGGACTTCTGCATGGCATACATTGCAGTGTTCAGCCATACTTGGAAAGAACAAGTTGACCACTTAGGATATTTTTTCAGGCTCTTGAGCAGGCCCATCTGACCATAAAGACAAGTAAATGTCAAATTGGTCAGAGTAAAGTGGTCTACCTTGGACATGAGGTAGGAGGAGGTGAAATCAGGCCATTGCCTAGAAAAGTACAAGCTGTACAAAACTGGGCCACCCCTACTACTTAAGCCCAAGTGAGAGCCTTCCCAGGCCTCACTGGGTACTATAGGAACTTCATAGAGAACTATGGGAGCATAGCATCTCCCTTGAATGTGGTCTCCTCTCCCAAATTCCCTAAAAGGGTCAGGTGGAATGAGGAGTGCACTCAAGCATTTGAAGACCCAAAGAAAGCCCTTTGTCAAGCTCCAGTCCGAACAGCTCCTGACTATAACCAAACCTGCATTGTGCAGACAGATGCTTCAAATACAGGTATAGGTGCAGTTCTGAGTCAGCTGGATGAGAAAGGTAGGGAGCACCCCATTTGCTTCATCAGCAGGAAGCAGAAGGAACCGGAAACAAGGTAGGCAACCATTGAGTGTGAATGCTTTGCTATTGTGTAGTCATTGAAGAAGTTTAGACCATATTTGTATGGATCTACCTTTGTAATTCAGACTGACCAACAACCCTTGACATGGTTGATGCAAATGAAAGGGGAAAACCCTAAACTACTGAGATGGTCAATCAGCCTGCAAGGGTTTGATTTTACCATTGAACACAGGTCTGGGTGTCACCACCAAAATGCTGATGGTCGCTCCAAGATGTTTGACCGACTGGAGTAAGGAGATTCATCCAGGAGTGAAATAAATCCTCCTGTCCCTTAGTCTGGAGGGGACGAGTGTTAGGGAGAATTCTCAAGAATGTGCCAATTTCCCTTACCTTTTGAGACCCCCAGCAACTTTGCTGGATTTCTAGGATTTGATTTTTTTACCTGGGAAGAGTGTGAGCCTTTTTTTCCACTCTTCCATGTATTTTGATGTGTGTTTTACTTTTGTGTTCTTTGCTTATGGAGTTTTAAAACAACTCCAGAGGCATCATCTTTTTCTGTGTGTCACACAGCACCTTCAGTGCAGTGGCACAGGGATGTCTTTCCGACTTCCCAAGTTTTAAATACCTTCTCTGGGCCTGACTACTGTCTCCCAGAGCATGTAAAGTTAAATTGACTTTACTAGTCTCTTTACATTTACGGACCCAGCACACACTATTTTCCTATAGAGTGCTGGAGGGGTTGCCTAGCTTCCCCAGAGTCAAAACACTCATGTAACAGTCAAATGTTACCCTTTCCTACTTTAAATAGCTGGTGGCAGTTGTTTAGATCAAACTACCATGATTTTCCCGACCGAGAACAACGGTAGCTAAAAATCGAGTCAGCCATGTTTTTCAATATGGCGCCCAAGACCTATCTGTAAAAACAGACTCCGGACAACTTTTTTCACCATTTCTTTTAGGCAAGGTCCTTCTTGTGTTTGTCTCTGCGCACCAAACCATGTTTGGTCCCTTTGTTCATTGGCCTTTGGCGGGCTTTAGTGCTGAAGCCCTCCTCTGGCACCTGAGTGTCTGGGATGGACAGGATGTGAGGGAGGTGCCCGAAACTCCCTGAGCTTAGTCTCCTAGGAGACCTGAATGCACTCTGGCGTGATTGGCCTGCTGGCTGTCCGGCAAGGACAGCCACTCTGCTGTGTGAGTGACAGCCAGGCTGAAATGAATGGGGGAAAACTGTTTAAAAGCAGGTCTCTGGGACTTGGAAAGCAGAGTCGACCACTGGAACGAGCTGAAGGAAGAGCACTGCTGCAACTCCTGGACGACGGGTGAAGCCCTGCTGCAGGTCCGAATTGCCTGAAACTCCATCGACAGAGAAGCCCTTCAAAGTTAACTTTTTCCCTTGAGTTTGATGGGAACAACCAACTTGTAAGCCACCTGGACACCGTCCCCTCCTGGTCGAATTTTCTGCAGAGTGCTGTGGAAAACTGGATAGCCAGTGGGAAGGATACCAGTTTGTGGTCTTTAAGGCACTCACACCTTAAACTAACGTTTTGCCAAGCTTGTGGCCTCTTCCCTGGGCAGTGAAGGAACCTCCCGACGTCCTCCTTCTTGTCCCCACTACGGAAGCTCAGGAACAGCGAGATCTGCTCGAACTGCCAGGAAGAACTGCCTCAGCTACAACTCTTCTTCATTTTAAAGATAATGTGCAAACGCGGTCCAGAAAGCTTTTCGGCCATGGAGAAAGTTTGTGAAACTTTCCCGACTTCGAAGGCTTGTCCTTCCCTAAACATTCGTTAAACTTTTCGCCTAGCCAAATTCTTCTAAAAACCGTGGCAAAGACTTAACCGTTTACTACCAGAACTGTGCTATCCTATACAAAAACTCTGAACCATTGACTTTGGCCCAGACCTATGAACTGAATTGCTGGTTGTAGTTTACTGAAACCCTTTGCCCTGCATATGAAAGTATTTGGGCTGTCTATTCCTCTAACCTTGTCTTTTTTACCCCTTTTTAAAGTATCTGAAGTGCCATTTTGCTCCCACTTCAGGGGAGCTGAACTTGTTCAGTAAATTATTGGTAGTGTATTTGTAGTGTATTAGGGTATGCTATTGAGCTGTTGTTGCTAGTGTAATTGTTTCAAAGTGACTGTGTAAATAAATGTATATTCTTTTACCAAGAAACCTTGAGTAAAGTGTTTGTTTGAATCACTGTATTTGTTGGCCCTATGTTTAACTTGTTCTACTGCTCACTCAACTCTTGAGATAAGTCTGGCTGCTCAGCCACTGCTACCACATAACTGTGTAGTACAGGCTTGTACCACAGGTGAAATTGTACTGACACTCGTAGTCTTAATTGCATGTAGTGTTCCCAAAGAGTACTGCATGTGATTCTGCCTAACACTGGTGTACAGTGGTGAGGATAAAGTATACTTGTTACATTTAGAGTACTACTCTTACTTTTGTTCAAATAACCCTCCCAAGGCTAAGCAACACTAGAGAAGCAATTATTTTATCATGAGTGATATGGAAGGCTACAGACAGGAGACACTAGTCACTTTAATAGTTGATCAATTGAGAGATATGTGTAAAGCTAGGAATCTCACTGTAAAATGCAAAACGGTTGAATTGATAGAAAAGTTCTTAGAATATCAAAGTCTGAGGAGTGGATCTGAAACCCCCACCCCTGCAGCAAATGTCAAAAATGTTAATGAGGATGATAATATGTCAGAGCCCAGCTCTAATGTTATGGATGAGTTAGAAGAGGCAGAAGAGTCTCACAATGTATGCCGTTTTACCTCTACTTGCTCATAGGCCTCAACCTTTGACCACAGGGACCCTGACACTTGTAGTCTTAATTGCATGTAGTGTTCCCAAAGGGTACTGCATGTGATTCTGCCTAACATCCGCCCTGCCAGAAGGCAGGCATTTCTGGGCACGAATGAAGATAAGCATGTCTTGTCCTTTGTCTGCTCCCCAGCTGGCCACCAATACAGGCCCTGCTCAACCCTCTCTCCGCTGGCTGCACCAGCAGGGAGGAATAGAACACTGGCGACGAGATGAGAGAGCGGAACATGCGCACAGCTGATTACAGGCTGTAAGTCAGTCCACATGTCCACGACACAGGCCCATTTCTGGAGACACGGTGGGGGTACCATCACCCACACAAACAAATAAAACATTTTGCTACCACTTCAGGGGAGCTGAACTTGTTCAGTAAATTATTGGTAGTGTATTTGTAGTGTATTAGGGTATGCTATTGAGCTGTTGTTGCTAGTGTAATTGTTTCAAAGTGACTGTGTAAATAAATGTATATTCTTTTACCAAGAAACCTTAAGTAAAGTGTTTGTTTGAATCACTGTATTTGTTGGCCCTATGTGTAACTTGTTCTACTGCTCACTCAACTCTTGAGATACGTCTGGCTGCTCAGCCACTGCTACCACATAACTGTGTAGTACAGGCTTGTACCACAGGTGAAATTGTACTGACACTCGTAGTCTTAATTGCATGTAGTGTTCCCAAAGAGTACTGCATGTGATTCTGCCTAACACTGGTGTACAGTGGTGAGGATAAAGTATACTTGTTACATTTAGAGTACTACTCTTACTTTTGTTCAAATAACCCTCCCAAGGCTAAGCAACACTAGAGAAGCAATTATTTTATCATGAGTGATATGGAAGGCTACAGACAGGAGACACTAGTCACTTTAATAGTTGATCAATTGAGAGATATGTGTAAAGCTAGGAATCTCACTGTAAAAGGCAAAACGGTTGAATTGTTAGAAAAGTTCTTAGAATAGCAAAGTCTGAGGAGTGGATCTGAAACCCCCACCCCTGCAGCAAATGTCAAAAATGTTAATGAGGATGATAATATGTCAGAGCCCAGCTCTAATGTTATGGATGAGTTAGAAGAGGCAGAAGAGTCTCACAATGTATGCCGTTTTACCTCTACTTGCTCATAGGCCTCAACCTTTGACCACAGGGACCCTGACACTTGTAGTCTTAATTGCATGTAGTGTTCCCAAAGGGTACTGCATGTGATTCTGCCTAACATCCGCCCTGCCAGAAGGCAGGCATTTCTGGGCACGAATGAAGATAAGCATGTCTTGTCCTTTGTCTGCTCCCCAGCTGGCCACCAATACAGGCCCTGCTCAACCCTCTCTCCGCTGGCTGCACCAGCAGGGAGGAATAGAACACTGGCGACGAGATGAGAGAGCGGAACATGCGCACAGCTGATTACAGGCTGTAAGTCAGTCCACATGTCCACGACACAGGCCCATTTCTGGAGACACGGTGGGGGTACCATCACCCACACAAACAAATAAAACATTTTGCTACCACTTCAGGGGAGCTGAACTTGTTCAGTAAATTATTGGTAGTGTATTTGTAGTGTATTAGGGTATGCTATTGAGCTGTTGTTGCTAGTGTAATTGTTTCAAAGTGACTGTGTAAATAAATGTATATTCTTTTACCAAGAAACCTTAAGTAAAGTGTTTGTTTGAATCACTGTATTTGTTGGCCCTATGTGTAACTTGTTCTACTGCTCTCTCAACTCTTGAGATACGTCTGGCTGCTCAGCCACTGCTACCACATAACTGTGTAGTACAGGCTTGTACCACAGGTGAAATTGTACTGACACTCGTAGTCTTAATTGCATGTAGTGTTCCCAAAGAGTACTGCATGTGATTCTGCCTAACACTGGTGTACAGTGGTGAGGATAAAGTATACTTGTTACATTTAGAGTACTACTCTTACTTTTGTTCAAATAACCCTCCCAAGGCTAAGCAACACTAGAGAAGCAATTATTTTATCATGAGTGATATGGAAGGCTACAGACAGGAGACACTAGTCACTTTAATAGTTGATCAATTGAGAGATATGTGTAAAGCTAGGAATCTCACTGTAAAAGGCAAAACGGTTGAATTGTTAGAAAAGTTCTTAGAATAGCAAAGTCTGAGGAGTGGATCTGAAACCCCCACCCCTGCAGCAAATGTCAAAAATGTTAATGAGGATGATAATATGTCAGAGCCCAGCTCTAATGTTATGGATGAGTTAGAAGAGGCAGAAGAGTCTCACAATGTATGCCGTTTTACCTCTACTTGCTCATAGGCCTCAACCTTTGACCACAGGGACCCTGACACTTGTAGTCTTAATTGCATGTAGTGTTCCCAAAGGGTACTGCATGTGATTCTGCCTAACATCCGCCCTGCCAGAAGGCAGGCATTTCTGGGCACGAATGAAGATAAGCATGTCTTGTCCTTTGTCTGCTCCCCAGCTGGCCACCAATACAGGCCCTGCTCAACCCTCTCTCCGCTGGCTGCACCAGCAGGGAGGAATAGAACACTGGTGACGAGATGAGAGAGCGGAACATGCGCACAGCTGATTACAGGCTGTAAGTCAGTCCACATGTCCACGACACAGGCCCATTTCTGGAGACACGGTGGGGGTACCATCACCCACACAAACAAATAAAACACAAAACACCCCCTTTGTTTCTACTTCTCCAAATTCTGCAACTGCAAAACTGACCAAGCAACACAGTGGATGCCACTGGGAATTATTTTTTTCGCAGCTTGAATCATCATCAAGCAGCACGGAGGGAGCCTCTGCATCATTCAAGGAAACACCTGAGAGCTGGCAAATACACAGTGCCACACCAACAGACCGGGAAACAAAGGTGAGGAGGAAACCATCGCTGCCCACATATACACAGGAGTGAATATGGCACTAGGGCAACATGGCAACTGGTCTTTCCACGCCCAGACCCAGTACACCAACAAGGATGGCTGCATCACTGATGCCGTCTTCTCAACCTCATGGAGGTGCCACAACTGCATCAGGGCCTTTCGACCCCTACACCGATCCATCATCAATGGGGCCCAGCTGGATGCTGTGGATTCAAAAGTTTGAGATGGCAATGGACTGCAAGGACATTACAACACCCAGGAAGATGAGGTCACACCTTCTGCTCAACGTGGGTGACGACGTCCTGCCATTTTCAACACGCAGGTCATTGACAAAGGTGCAGACATATACCAACTGGTTAATGACGCCCTTACAGCAGAATTCATGCCACAGTTGAATCCGGACTACAAAACCTTCAATTTATGCACCACAGTACAGATCGAGGATGAAACACTGGATGCTTTCCACATAAGGCTTAGGAAACTAGCACTCTTGTGTGAATTCGACAATGTCGAAAAGGAAATAAGGTGCCAGATCATCAATGGTATGCACTCGGAGAAACTGCGCAAAATGCTGTTGGGCGAAAAAGGCATCACCCTAGCCAGGATCCTTGAATATGGACGCCAGAGAGAGCTGTCACACTCGAGGGCAGCACACATGGGCACCACGCTACAGAAGCTCCAACTGGCGCCAATGACAACAGTGATAGCACAGATCTCCAACCGCCAAACACCAAGAGAAGACTACAATGAGGCGAACAATTCACTGCGGTGGCAACCGAGAATCCCAGGGCCTACCGAGTGCAGATGGTGCAGTGGAGCATGCCTTGGAAGGAGAAACTGCCCAGTGCAGGGAACCACGTGTGGGGCATGTGGCCGGAAGGACCACTACGCACGTGTCTGCAGATCCTTAGGGCAACCTCAACGCCTACAACCATAACCGCAACAAGCTAAATCCTTCTCCAAGAAAAAGAAGCAAGCAGATACACGTCGCATAGCGGCCGACAACTCGTCGACAGATGGATATGGAGATGACACTGGCGACACAGTGACGGATGTGTGTACTGGGAGAACGAGGAGGAGGAGCAAGGCCCATCTGATCTCAGCACTTAATCACAGAAGCACAGAGACGAGAAAGAAACAACAGAGAAGACACAAATGCCTTGTGTCCATAGAGGGCCAAGAGACACTCATGACGATAGACACCGGAGCATCAGTAAATGTCATGAGAGTGACAATGTCCTGGACACTACGTCCTCGACCCGACCTCAAGTCAACTGAAACACTCCATTTCATATGAGAGACCTGGTCACTAAGGAGTTACACAAACTTGAAAAGGCTGGCATTATTGAACAAGTCACAGGACCAACACCCTGGGTTTCGCCTATGGTGGTGACGAAGAAACCGAAGCAACCGGGGAAAGTAAGGATTTGCATTGACATGCGCCTACAAAATGCAGCAATAAAAAGGGACCGACACATCACCCCCATGTTAGATTAGATAATTACGGACCTCACAGGGTAAAAAATGTGCTCGAAAATTGACTTCAAAGCTTGATATCACCAGTTGAAACTACACCATGACTCAAGGTATATCACGGCTTTCTCCATCCACCTGGGGCTGCAGCGGTACAATAGACTGAGTTTCAGCATCTCCTCAGCGGCGTAGGTGTTCCAGCAAGTCATCCAGGAAGTGATCCAGGTAATCCCAGGAGTGCTGAATGTCAGTGATAACATTCTCATCCACGCCAGCGACAGACAGGAACACATGCGTTGCCTTGAGATGGTGATCAGGAGGCTGGAGACCGCAGGCCTAACCATCCACCGGGACAAATGCGAGTTCCTGAAAGAAGAGATAACATTCTTTGGGTATGATTTCAACAGTGAGGGGGGATCAGCCGACCCACAAAAGGTGGCAGACATAAAGGAGGCCTCCCCCCGACAACACCCATGGAAGTACGCAGTTTCTTGGGGGTGGCAACTTACTGCGGTAGGTTCATCCCCAACCTGGCAACCATGTCCGAGCCGCTCAGTGAGCTCACCAGGTCGAACACCAAATGGGACTGTAGCTCTGAATACTACGAGGAATTCGAGCACATCAAGATGTCTCTGTCATCAGAAACAAAAATGGCATATTACGACCCAACATTGACGACTGAACTATATGTCAATGCTAGCCCTGTTGGCCTTGGGGCCATCCTGGTCTAACAATCACGGACAGGCGAAACAAAACCCATCTCATATGCATCCTGAGTCCTCACGCCCACCTAACAGTGATACTTGCACATCGAAAAAGGAGGCCACAGCGGTGTTCTGGGGCTGCTGCCATTTCCACATCTACCTCTATGGACGGAAATTCAGGGCCTACACAGATCACAAGCCACTCATCCCGATCTTCACAGGGTCATCAGCACACCCTCCGGCCAGAATTGGGAAGTGGCTGCTCCACCTTCAGCAGTATGAGTTCGAGTTGGCCTACCAATAGGGCACGGACCATCCAGCGGATTTCCTATCCAGGCACCCGAGGTCTGTGACCATGGTGGAAGTGAGTGAAGCAGAGGAAATGGAGGAGCACATATGTCAAATCATACACACCATGAAGCCCAAGTCGGTTGGCATCAATGACATCATGGAGGACAAGCACAATGACCCTTGCTGCGACATAGTGAAGAACACTATCATAGCCGGTGATTTGAAATCATTCCTCTGCCGCGTACATAACCGCACACCAGCGGCCAGAAACTTCCTTAACGGCATATTCCCAGTACGACAGTAAGTTTCCATCACCAGCGAAGAGCTGAGCCTGAGGGGAACCTGCATAGTTATCCCCAGCAGCATGCAGGACAGAATCCTGGCGCTGGCACACAAAGGCCACCAGGGAATGGTCAGGACAAAGGCCAGAATACGATGCTGGTTGTTGTTCCCTCACATTGACACCAAGGTGGAGCAGGTCATTACATCAGGTCATTACATCCTACCACCCTTACCAAATCACAGGAGCACATCTAAATCCTGAGCCAATACAGTCGGCAGAGCATGGATCATCAAGGTGGGACGCTATCAGCGTCAACCTCTGCACAGTGCAGGAAGGAACATACCTGCTGGTGGCCATTGACGACCACTCACGATACCCAGAAGTGGAGATCATATCCGCCACAGCAGCAGAGATCATAATACTTGCACTCGAGAAGATGTTCGCAACACATGGCCTGCCAAGATACATCAGGAGTGACAATGGACCACCATTCCAGGGGACGGAGAACAGGAAATACCTGGACGATTTGCACATCAAACATCAGAACATCACGCCCCGGGGCCACAGGCGAATGGCGATGTGGAAAGATTCATGCGAACAATCAACAAAGTGTTACGCATATCCAGGGCACAAAACAGCTCCTGGACAGTGGATCTATGCAGATTCCTATGGAATGACCAGGTGTCGCCCCACAGCTCCACCAACATACCCCCGGCAGACCTCATGTACGGGACTTTGGTAAACTCAACCCTACCACACCACCCAAGTAGGGGGTAGACCTTTTCGACAGCGACTGCACCCAACGAAGGAGAGTTGCAGCAAATGAATACATGAGCGACAGGAGACATGCAAGAAGGTTGAGACACAAAGTCGGCGACCATGTACTGGTGCTGCAGAAAGTCCAAGCTGGAAACACAGTTGTCCTGGGAGGATGGCTCAGCGGCAGCGTGCGTGTCTTGGAAGCAAGACGACATGAAGCAACAACAGGTTCGATCCCCGGGTCCGCGCTTAGAAACCTCTGGGTGTTTAAGCGCGTTATAAATACGTAACTAAGCCAAAAAAAAAAAAACAACACAATTACGCAACTAAGAAAAAAAAACTATTCCTGTAACAGCGCCTCGATGCCTGTGGGCTGTGTGAGCGCTTTATAAATGTAAAAATAAAAAAATACAGTGCGACTGCGCACCCTGGACAGTGACCGGAACGGAAGGAACGATGGTGACAGCGGCACAAGAACAACATATGATTGGCAGGAATGCTTCTGGGCTCAAGAGGGTGCCCAGCGAACGTGGACTGATGGAGACAGACAGTCCCAGGCGGAGGCAGTGCTGCCACTGCACGCTTCGAATCACTGAGGCGAGGGAGAAGCGACACCGAGTGAAGAGCCCGAGGAGCAACCAGAAGGATCTGAGGGGACGTATCCAAAAGATGGAGGTAAGCCAGAGGGGGGACATAGCCCTGAGACAGCTTCTCTGTAGAGGCCCGCAGGTATAACCTAAGGGCAGCCCGGAAGGCTCCAGAGAGGCTAAGAGACTATGAGTGGTGAAATGAAAAGGGGGAGAGCGCAGAACTGTGCCGGACTAGATTTGCACAGGGAAGTTAGTGAGGTTGTTTGATGTGGTTATGTGTTTGTGTTTAGTTGTGATTGGTTGGGAAAAAGGAGGAATGTTGTATCCGCCTCACGTCCCGCTTGTGCGGTGACGTGAGGCGCACGAGAAATAAAGGGCCACCCTGCCAAAAGGCAGGCAGTTCCGGGCACGAAGGAAAGCAAGCGTGTCGTGTCCTTTGTCTGCTCCCCAGCTGGGCCACCAATACAGGTCTTGCTCATCCCTCTCTCTGCCGGCTGCACCGTCAGGGTGGAATAGAGCACTAGCACACTCTGTCCTAATCCAACCAGAAGGATGGCAAAGTTAGGAAGCAATCAGAGCCCCTCTGTAGCCACACCCGACCTTCGGTGCCAGCAGACGTGTTACCCACGGCCGCACTATTCTTGTGTCTGTGAGAACACTTCATTTGATCTGAGTCATTTATATGGCGCTAAGGCAACGGGCAGATGAAGAATTCAGGTACACACAGGCACTATGCATTGACGCACCGCCTCCCTTGCACGCCATAATTGCTTGCTGACCTGGCTGCACCGAGGGCGTTAGCACCATAACACACTATTTATTAGGCTATTAGGCTGGCAGAAATAGATGCTTAGTATTAACCTTTCTTTAATGACGTGACCCATGGTACGGGCCAACGTGCAGGCAGTAAGTGTGGCGTTGCCCCGTGAGGGGATACGCACGCGGCGGCGTGACGTTGCACGTCGCCGCGTGCGCCTTAAATAAACGGGGCGTTCCCGGCCGCGTCAGAGCGACCGGGGAGCCCGAACCGCACAGACGTGTCCGTGTGGAGTCTGTGGGTGGAGGGGCTCGCGGGCACGCAGTGGGGGCACCCAGAGACCCCCAACAGTGGCGACGAGTGTCGGATGCCCGGGCCCGGCGGTGAGCGCGATCCCGGACAATTCTTCTACGTTAATGGGAAACATCCGTGGGTGTTTCGCATCACGCTGAGGCCGCGGACCACACGCGGCTGGCGGCCATTTTGCGCACGAGGTGGAGGATCTTCCGTAAGCTCCGGTTTGGAGTAGGAAGGCCATCCAAGCCTAATTTTTGGATTTCCTGACTGCGGGCAGCACAACCCGCAGGCCCATGCCAGAATTTTGATATTTTGGCCATTTTTCAGGCGATGACGTCGAGTTGTAGCTGGAAGATGGGCGGCTGAGCTTCGGAGTGTCGTCTGCGGCCGAGGTGTTTCAGAACCTAATCCGTGGCGCTCTCGCAGACCTGGAGGGCGTCCTGAACATTAGCGACGACATTCTGGTCTTTGCTAGGACTGAACCTGACCATCTGAAACGCCTAGCCAAAACCCTTGAAAGGCTGCAGTCGCTGGGGCTCACCCTCCACAAGGACAAGTGTGAGTTCCTCCGCCAGACCATTGAGTTCTTTGGTTTCATCTTCAAGGAGGGCGGGGTATCCCCTGACCCCAAGAAGGTCCAAGACATCAAGGCGGCACGCCCCCCTGAGTCAGCGTCAGAGGTGCGGAGCTTCCTGGGTATGGTGACGTACTGTGGGCGTTTCATCAAGAATCTCGCCTCGAGGTCGGAACCTCTGAGGGCCCTGACGAAAAAGGATACCATCTGGCAGTGGGGCCCGTTAGAACAGTCGGCATTCGAGGACATCAAGGGTGCCCTGACAGCAGAGGACACAGTGGCTTTCTTTGACCCCTCCCTGGAGTCGGAGATTATTGTGGACGCCAGCCCATTTGGCCTCGGGGCAGTCCTCACCCAGGTGGGCAAAGATGGGGGAATGAGGCCCGTGGCATACGCGAGCAAGGCCCTCTCCGAGACCGAACAGAGGTACTCACAGATTGAACGGGAGGCACTGGCGGTTCTGTGGGGCTGTCGGCATTTTCGGCTCTACGTGCTGGGGAGACCCGTGACAGTGGTAACAGACCATAAACCACTGATTCCGATTATGGCCGGATCCTCTTCCAAACCACCCGCCAGGATCGAGCGATGGTTGCTGGCCCTCCTGGAATATGGCGTCACCCTGATCTACCGGCCGGGGGCCAACAATGCGGCTGACTACCTGTCCAGGCATCCGGTGGGCAGGGGCGGACCCGCACAAGAGTCGTGTGCGGAGGAGGCTGATGATCACGTCAGCATGGTGGTCGAGAGCGCCACCCCCAATGCAATGCCGCTACCCGAGCTGGAGAGTGCTGCGGCCAACGATGAATGCTTCCGCATCCTGAGGAGATCGATGCAGTCGGGGTCCTGGAAGGCCGTGCTGGAGTTGGTGGCAGGGCGCACTCAAGAGGCCAAAGTGACCCTCGAGCAACTCTGGAAGGTGAGGGACGAGCTGTCCTTCACAGAGTCGGGCCTGCTGCTGCGGGGCGATCGCCTGGTGGTGCCGGGCTCCAAGGTCCACGAAGTCATCAACCTGGCACACCAGGGACACCAAGGGGCCGCCAAAACGAAGGCGAGACTGAGGCTGAAGGTGTGGTTCCCCGAGTTGGAAAGAAAAGTGGACGACTTTGTATCGGCCTGTGTATGGTGCCAGGCGGCCTCCCCAGTACAGCGGGAGCCGGAAATTGAAGTAATGCCACGGGGGACCCGCCCGTGGGAGGTAGTACATGCGGACTTCGGATCCACGGCCGTAGGTACTCACTTCCTAGCCATCGTCGATGAGTACTCGCGATACCCGGAGGTGGAGTTCGTCGAGTCGGTGGCGTTTGAGCACGTGGTCGGCGCCGTGGAAAAGATCTTTGCCACCCACGGGTTTCCCGTGACCCTGTGCTCGGACAATGGATCCCCATTCCAGAGCGCGAGGTTCTCGGAGTTTCTCGAGAGCTGCGGAGTGGCCCACCGGAAGGTGTCCCCGCTGTGGCCCCGCGCCAACGGGGATGCCGAGAGGCTGATGAGGACATTAAACAAAACGTTCCGGATAGCCCAGGGACAGGGCCAGCCTCTCCAGCGGGCGCTATACCAGTTTCTAAGAGTATACCGTACCACCCCACACGCCTCGACTGGGGTAGCCCCGGCTGAAGCCCTATTTCGAAGGTGCCCCCGAGGTCTCCTCCCGGAGGTACAGGAAAAGATACCCGGTGTAATAGATGACCAACGGGTGGAAGCGGAGCGACAGGCGAGGACACTTCAAGAAAACACACGGCGGGGTCTTCGTCCGCAGCGGCTGGAACCGGGCGACGAAGTGCTGATCAGGAATCGGCATCCCCATGGAAAACTCTCGCTCCCATATGAACCCGAGCCGCTGGACGTAGTGGCAGTGAAAGGATCAATGGTAACGGCCTCGGACGGGAAGTCGGCCGTCACTCGAAATGTGAGTTTTTTCAAGAAACTGGGGGACTCTCGAACTGTACTCCCGCCTGACCCGGATGAGACGGTCCTCCCGGATGAAGATACCCCCCGGGGGGAACTCGTGGGGTCACCAGAACGAGGCACTGGAGCAGCAGGGAGTCCGGCGGCTGAGGTAGGTGGGAGGTACCCCCAGAGGTCTGGGCGAGGGAGACCTGCCTACCTCGGAGACTACGTGCTGGGGCCAATTGACTGTGTTCCGTAGTGAAGGGGACCTGGGAGGCTGATAATAAAAGGGGGCATGGGCTTTGAAGTTCGCAAGTGACCTTGTGTGCAGTGCTATGGTTTGACGTGTCTGTTTGTTGTTGTTCCTCCCGGAAAAAGGAGGAGTGTGGCGTTGCCCCGTGAGGGGATACGCACGCGGCGGCGTGACGTTGCACGTCGCCGCGTGCGCCTTAAATAAACGGGGCGTTCCCGGCCGCGTCAGAGCGACCGGGGAGCCCGAACCGCACAGACGTGTCCGTGTGGAGTCTGTGGGTGGAGGGGCTCGCGGGCACGCAGTGGGGGCACCCAGAGACCCCCAACAGTAAGTATTGCCCGTTCTCTGAATGATCATTATGTCACTGTGGAGGCTGAATGATAAACACATACGATTAGTCCCCTTTCTTTACTTAGTCAAGTATTATGGAACCCTAGGAAATACACTTGACGTTGAATGCGATGGCACAGTCTCCCTTTACTGCACAGTTCTTGAATAGAAGGCCTTATTGACAGAATAGTGCATACCCGACGGGGCTACAAATGCTTCGCTTCCGAATATCATGTAGCCGTTTTTTTTCGCCTACCATGTTGGCCCCATACCAATTCTTTTAACATACAGGGAACACGGCACAAGTTGCAATGTGTCTCCATTAAACATTGCATGAGCCAGCCCTGATCTTCGGGGAATACCTGTTTACACTGTGAATCGCAAGCTTTAATTGCTGGGTATGTCCAGGGCATTAGGGGTCCGGTGGGAACGCAGGCGGCTCTGCACTCAGAGCATCGGAGCACACCATCAGTTGAGGAGTGCCTGGAGCAGGCAGGGTGCCGCATTACACATGCTGCGCCTATGATAATGCTGTCACTGCCCTCTCCTGGGAGTGCCAGTAGCACTGGACTAAACAATTGCATGCAGGGCTTTAAATGGGATGCTAAATCGCAGGGGTAGGGGGAGGAGGCTTTACATTGTGTGTGGCTTAAGGCCTGATGGGCGTGGTCTAAAGGGCCACAGTCTGGCCCAAAGAATACATCATGGGACAGTGAACACGTGTACTGTGAGTCACCCAGCATGCTGTCGGGTGGTCCTGTCTGTGTTCAGCCTGCATATCGTAAAGACATCTCTACGGCTCGGTTTGCAAATAAATAGTTGTCCTGAAAATAAATAATTCTCTCGTTTATAAATAGTTCAATCAATGAGTAAATCATTCTAATTGTGTAAATAAATCACATGTGAGAAGGGGGAGGGGGACACATAGCACCAAAATGGCATAACATAAAATAGTTTTTGGGAACATAGGAATGACAACAGATTTTTTATATTTGACAACTATGTTTTTGATAGTGATTTAAGCGTGACCTCATTGTGCACAACATGCTGTCTTTGGTGCCCATTTCTTTTGTCACTCACCAGTACAGTACAATGGCCCTCATTACGACCCTGGCGGAAAGTGACTGACCGGACCGCCACAGCGTAAATAGCGTTTCCGCCATTGCACGATGGAGCAAAGTGCGGCCCATTCCGACCCATCGGGCACGAGCACCACGCCATGGCGGAAGTGCAAAGTCCGCGATGGCGGAAATGACCCCAAAACGGCCCACACCGCCGCCGTACGGCGCCCTAGGTGCAATACCGCCACCCATCATAGCGGACACCGCAGTGAGCGCCAACCGGAAATTACGGTGACCGTAAATATACGGAAACGGAAGTAAAAACATGGGCCCGGAACGGGAAACAACACCCCGTACACCTATAAAACCACAAAATACACACAACCACTAAAAACACCACCCTGAGACACATCCCAACCCGTCATCCACCCTAGTGAAACCAAGAAAAATGGGAAAAGTAGCGAAGAAAGCGTGCGACCGCAAGCGGCAGGTCCACTTCTCCCGTGAGGAACTCACCGTGCTTACAGAGACCCTCCAGGAGAATGCCGCCGCCGTCTTCTCCACGCAAATGACCAGGACGGCACTTGCGAACAAGAAGGCCATATGGGCCCTGGTGGCACAGCGGGTAAGTGCGGTGGGGACCGCACCCCGCAACCCACAGCAATGCAGGAAGCGGTGGGACGACCTGCGGATACGCGTCCGTAGCATACTTTCTGCCAACCGCAACATTGCCACAGCCACCGGGGGAGGATCGGAATCACCCATCAAGTTGACCCCCTGGGAAGAAATCTGTGCCTCCACCATAGGAATGGAGAGCATAGAGGGAGTCGGAGGGATGGAGAAAGGAGTGCAGACATCCGGAGAATCAGGTAGGTGGCCCAAATAAAACCATGCCAAATCCACAATGTCCAATCATGTGACTCACATGTGTCCACATAGCGCAACAGCAACACATGGCCAGGAGAACGTCCACACACATTGGCCTGATAGCGCACTTTAAAACTCACAATAAATACATAAATAAGTAAAAAACCCAAAAACACCCACTACACGTGCAGCAGGCACACCCTAACTGCAGGCTGCCAAACAACTGCACCCTCACTCCACACACAAATGAAAGCACCTCCAAGGCCCCGACCCAAATCACCGTCAGGTACCACCCCAATGCATGTGATACATTGCCATTCCGATTCCCACAGACCCATTAATAACGCTCGCCCTCCTTTACTCCACCACAGGATCCGATCCAAACGACGAGCTCCAGGACACCCCTACCAGCACACCTGCAAAGAGGGCCAAGACCGACGGCCAAAGACCCTCCACCTCAGCTGCACGCATCAAGACACGGCAGCAGCACATATCAAGTGGCAGCACACAGGAGGGAACATCAACAGGCACCCCAGCAGCCAGCATGCCCACAACAGCACCACCACAGGTCCCCCCAATGGATGCCACAGAAGGTACTGCCTCTGGTGGCAGCAGCACCATAGGTGACACCCCATTAATGGCAGCATGCTCCGACACAGAAGACGGGGATGTCGAAGTCAGATCCATCCATGACCTGTCCCAATCCCCCTGTCTGTTCCATCCCGTACACCATGAGGATACCACGCAGGGGCACCCACAAGACGACGACTGGCCATCCCCCACAAGCCCTGTGGCAGGGCAACATGAGGCGAACAGCCCCTCTGTGACACCACCGCAAATGGCCATGGCCCAGCAGAGGCAACAGTCCCTCGACCAGTTAATCGTGCAACAGCAGCAACTGGCCACGCTCCTCAAGGACCATGCCGATGGATGTGGGGGCACTAAGGCAGACATAGAAACATCAACTGAGACACTTAGGGCACAAATGGAGAGTAGCACCGAGAGCCTGAGAGTCCAAATGGAGAGTAGCACCGAGAGCCTGAGAGTCCAAATGGAGAGTAGCACCGAGAGCCTGAGAGTCCAAATGGAGAGAAGCACCGAGAGCCTGAGGGGGGAACTGCATGCGACGTCCAAAGACGTATGTGCCGAACTTGCCGCAGTGCGCCGTGTGCTCACTGAGCTCTCACAAACCCTTAGGGACATGCATGGACGTGAGCAGGCAGAGACATCATCCGTTGCAAGTTCCGTCCAGGGCAGCCCCCAACGTAGATCTGGGAGAAACCTGCGCTCCACAGGCAGGGGTGCCCCTGATACCCGCAGAGGGGGCTTGCAATAGCGACTGCCCACTGACAATGAGCATCTTTGGACACTGGTGTTCGGGGGGGAGGTAGGAGGGTGGAGGGGGTGTGTTGGGCTCACTTGGGTGGCGGGTCGATAGGGTGTTCAACATGATATCACATATGCCATAAACAATGCACGATCAAACAATGAGATGTGTGGACAATGATCTTTTTGTACTAGGCCATCATAGGCGTACAGTCCATATTGTGCATGTACCAGACACACACAGTGCCACGAGTCCCGTGTCCATGTATCAGCCACCAGGCGTGAGTGCTAGAAGCATGCATCTATGAGATGCTGACGAATTTCACGGCCCTCCTGTGCCTCGCAGACTCCTTGAGGTGCTGCCACATCCCCACCCTCATCATGACCATCTTCAGGTGCTTGCAGTTCTGCGTCAGGGGGCATGGGCACATTTCTACGTACGCACATGTTGTGGAGCATGACACATGCCATCACCATCTTTGCAACCTTCTCATGGCGGTACAGGAGTGCCCCGCCAGACCTGCTGAGGCACCGGAAACGGGTCTTCAGTAGGCCGAATGCCTGTTCAATGACTACACGGGTACGTGAGTGGGCATGGTTGTAGTCCTCCTCATGCTGGTCCCGTGGGTTCCGGACTGGTGTGAGGAGCCATCTCTTCAGTGGATATCCGGCATCACCTGTATGTGGACGATAAACGAATTATGTGGAATGCCATTGCTACGTACGCACCCCCCCCCTTCCTGCCAGGTCATTGCCGCATCACATACCCCACATCATCATGCATGAAATGAGACTCACCGAGTAGCCAGGATCTGTTCCCTGCGTGTCGCTCCATGTAGCGTGGTATTGTAGAGTTCCTCAAGACCATAGAATCATGGGTTGATCCAGGGAATCGGGCACAACAATGTGTAATGATCCTGTTGGAGTCACACACCATTTGTACATTCAGTGAATGAAATTGTTTTCGGTTGTGGTACTGGGCCTCCATGGCATGTGGGACGACCAATTCCACATGGGTGCAGTCGATGGCACCAATGCAACCCGGTATGCCGCCAAGTGCATGGAATCCCACTTTTGTGTTGGTAATTTCCTGCTCCGAGCGTGGTAGAGAGATGTAGTCGTCTGCGTGCTGCAGGAGGGCATCGAGCACTTGCAATAGTGTCCGTGAGAACAGTGGCTGAGAAATGCCATGCAACTGTCCGACTGTGTGCTGGTAGGTGCCTGTGGCCAGGAAGTGGAGTACAGACACCACCTTCAGTAGGGGTGGGATGGCGGTTGGGCTATCTATCATGCTGACAAGGTCAGCCTGTGTCATGTCCACAATGGCGGCTATGGTGTCCCGGTCCAAACGGTAGAGGGTGTGGATCTGCTCATCAGTGAGGTTGAACGGATGTGCTCGGAGGCGTGGGATTGCGGGCTGCCTGCGTGGTGGTAGTGGCTGTGCTGGCAGCCCTTGCTGGCCCTGCCTTGCCCTCCTCCTCCTCCTGCGTCTCCTCCGTGCGGCCGGTTGTAGTTGGTGTTCGTCTTCTTCTTGGAGTTGGAGTACTTGCAGTGCTATCAGGTCCCCCAGGGCCAACATCGCGAGTCCTGCCGGTAGCATTTCGGAGTGGGTGTGGTTGTGGGAGGAGACTGGGTGGGCAATTTATGTGTTTTCAGGCTGTATGGCCTCCACCTGTGGTGATTCATTCCACCTGTGCAAGCTGCTCTCCCCTTTGGGCGAGCACGTCCCGCACACAACGCTGCAATTCGAGGAATGGCATCTTGCTATTACAATCATGTATTAGCACCCGATGGCCGTGTAACATTGGTTGATATGTTCATTCGGCTATGGTCCCATTGTTTCACATGCATTCTTTGCAGTCGCGAACAGACTTGTGAAGGGTCAGTGGAACGTAGTTCTCGAGTAACGGTGGACCCTCATGCATCACTGTACCGAGGTTCACCGACGGGCGGGGCCTCCCATTTGTGAGTGAAGGCAGTTGCCATTTTCACACACAGCCGCACTAGACGGATTAATTTGTGATTTCAAGCGGCCACAGATGCCTTTTCGACGTGATGTTGCAAATGAGGAATTCGAAGGGCGGCGCTTTCGGTCTTCAGCTAGCGGCGAGGAGATGCCCACAGGTCTGACTGCAAATATAACGTTCTATTGTTCAGTGTCCTTGGGACAGGGGCCATGGCGAGGATGCAATGATTGATATGAATAGTTTGGGATGCGCAATAGCGAAGTGGATGATGAGGCCGGACGTTCCCAAATACATGTTACTTCACAACACTGGAATTACGGGCTGGGGCACAGTGGATTTTGCAGGCTGCATAACGCACAGACTCAATGGAATTCTCACATGTTATGTGAGTATGGAAACAGGCGTTATCATTACGGGATGAGGGAATGATGAATGGATGCATGGACAGATGATTTGATACGGTGTTTGCCATGTACAGGGCTTCTTGGAATCTGTCCGCCTCCCGTGCGCTATGTGATGCAGGGCTGCCATAGTGGGACCATCTTCTATCTGGCCTTGTTGAGCCCTCCCTGTCTCGACGCGCCTTCAGACACTTGTGTCCATGCACGTTACCAATCCCATCTGATGGATTCTGTTTTCACAGACGCATGCACAGGTACACTCGTTTGTGATGGTGTTTTCACCTCGATATGGATAGTTATGAGTCGCAAGTGGTTTTGGGGTGGTGATGATCCTTTGGAGTGGGCTAGCATGCATATGGCTGTGGATCTAGTGTGATCATTGTAGTGAGTTGTTGGAATGTAGTTCTGATGGCCATTCTATTCTTTTTCTTTTCTTTTGGTTGACAGGTATCTCCTCCCCTTTTGCCACTGCCATCTGTATGCCACTCCTGCAGATGGGTTTTACTCCCGACACCTGCTGCTTCGTGTTAATCAGTGGAGCAGCATTACGATCTTATGGGACGATCGCCAATGGGCCACATGCCCTTACGCAGTACTAGTGGCTCGGAGCAACATTTCGGCCTTTCAGCTGGACTAGTGCCTCCCTATTGGGACGGCCCTGCGGTTCTAGGCGCTTCCATGTTGCCTTTTCGTACGAGAATGTAGCCCCTGTGTACCATGAAGGAACAGGGCGTCACACAAGAAGTAGCTGGTCATTTATTGCGGATGCAGCCCACAATGGTGAAATGTGTTTTGGAGTTCATGGCCTAATGGCTGTATGGGCTTGGTGAATTTGTTGTGCATTAAATTTCTATTCTGATATGGGCCGTGTAGCGTTCTTCTTTGCAAGTGATGTGGCATATTCCTATTTGGGGAGCGATGTATTGTGAGGAGATCTGCATTGGGTTCCAGCTTCGGAGTATAGTTGCGTGGTACTGTGCTGGGCGCGTTTGCCTACGAAGCCCAGTGAGGTCAGGGGTGAGGGCTGCCAATATGACTGTTTGAATGATGTCATGCTCAGGGGCGGGGGATTAGGTTTTGTGTAACAGATGCCGGTCAGCCAGGTGGATTGGTGGAATGATGTGATTATTGGAATATTGCTGGTCACACGTGCCTGTGTTTGCGTGCGTTTCTTGGTGGGAGACTGAGGTCATGTCCATTGGTATAGCTTCTGTATTCGTGCCATCTGTGCCCTGCAGCTCCCATTGGCCCCTCTTGTGATTCTTTTGTTCGTTGGCATGCATGGGTGACTTGTACATTTCACTGGTTGCATTGTGACTTTGTTGCACCTATGGGGAGTTGTACTATGTGGCCAGGGAGCGGTGTACAGGCACTCAGTGGGGCCGTTTACGGTTGATTCGCGATGCCGTACTTCTCACCATGGCGGAATGGTACTTTCCGCCGTGCTTGATGGCGTTAAGTACATGTCCGCTAGGGTCGGAATTCGCGTACCCTTGCGCCATGGTGCTAATTACGG
Organism: Ambystoma mexicanum; assembly: GCF_040938575.1. Taxonomy (NCBI): domain Eukaryota; kingdom Metazoa; phylum Chordata; class Amphibia; order Caudata; family Ambystomatidae; genus Ambystoma; species Ambystoma mexicanum. Next base: position 438,961,975 of record NC_090930.1, on the reverse strand, counting down.
TTTGGCATGGCGCGCGCGCGCGTACTTGGTGCAGTTAGCGTTGGCGTTCACTACGGTGTCGCTAATGGCATCGTACTTTACGGTGACGGGTCATAATCGCACCGAGCGCTATTCGATGGCGGTATTGCATTTCCACCATCGTTTTTCGATTTCCGCCAGGGTCGTAATGAGGGCCAATGTCTTTGTTTGCATTTTTAAAGCGCTCACACAGGCTGGGGGCACCGCGGCGTTGTTACAGAATTTGTGTTGTTTTTGTTGTCTTAGTTGCATATGTATATCCCGCTTAAATACCCATAGGTTTCTTCAAAGCAATACAGACAGCCTCAGAGTAAGTAACGCAGTTGAGTAATAGTTACTGTTTTTTAAAGCCCACTGAAACAGCAAATGTTTGCACCAAGCTTCCCTTTAAAAATACAATGTATTATTATTATTACTATTATTATTGTAATTGTTATAGAGTCATGGTTGCGGGTCCATAGTTAAGGTTACATTGCACTTTTCAAAGGAAAATGTAAAAATGTTTTCCTCTATAGCGTTTGTTTTCATTCATTAATGCATGGCATGCGACTAATCTAGCCAAATTCCAACTCAAATACTAAATTTGTCAAAGCTTCATCAACGTTTATATGCCTAAAATGGTTGCTCATAACAACTTTTTTTGCACTGACATTTCCATAGAGGAAGAAAAAACACTTTCCACCCATCATATTTCATAATTGCCATCTGTGATATTTCCACCCTTCATATCTCATAATTTCCATCTTTGATATTTCCACCCTTCATATTTCATAATTGCCATCTATGATATCTCCACCTTTCATATCTCATAATTTCCATCTTTGATATTTCCACCCTTCATATCTCATAATTGGCATCTGTGATATTTCCACCCTTAATATCTCATAATTGCCATCTGTGGTATTTCCACCCTTCATATTTCATAATTGCCATATTTGATATTTCCACCCTTCATATCTCATAATTTCCATCTTTGATATTTCCACCCTTCATATCTCATAATTGCCATCTGTGATATGTCCACCCTTCATATTTCATAATTGCCATCTATGATATTTTCCACCCTTCATATCTCATAATTTCCATCTTTGATATTTCCACCCTTCATATCTCATAATTGCCATCTATGATATTTCCACCCTTCATATTTGCCATATATGTTATTTCCACCCTTCATATCTCATAATTGCCATCTGTGATATTTCCACCCTTCATATTTCATAATTGCCATCTTTGATATTTCCACCCTTCATATCTCATAATTGCCATCTATGTTATTTCCACCCTTCATATTTCATAATTGCCATCTATGATATTTCCACCCTTCATATTTCATAATTGCCATCTATGATTTTCGAGATTTTTGGCTTACACCCGGGCCTTAGACTGAAGTGCTTACTGCACACAGCAAACATTTTGATGTTTGCATTTCCCAAACTCGAGATACTAATCTTTCAACCCCAAAAAGTATCACTATTTTGTACAGTAGCTGCAGAAGGCCAAACAAAATATATGTAATGCCTAACACATGCACACCCATTATAGAATACATGTGCTGTAACATTGGAAGCACAAAAGAAATTAAGGGATATACTGAGCAATGCATACAATTACCTACAGCATCCAACACACAAACACAGACACACCAATCCACAGCCACTTCTCTGCCCAGCTGGCAGTACCGAGGCATTAAACAAGATACATTGACAAAGGCGCCAAACATGGAATAAATAATATGCTGCTGAATGCGTAATAAACGGGGTATACTGCTAACCTGGAAAAATAAAATACCGAAAAGGCTTACATGGCGACACCCTGGACAAGATCACACTAGGCAAAAAGTCATAGCAGAAGAAACTGTACTCCATGCAACCCTGCTTTGCTGCTCTCTGCTCCAACTTTCAGTTTATGTGGATGACACTCAGCTCTCCTTCAGGCTCCCCTCGGCCGCCTCAACTCCTTCTCTCATTCCAGACTGCCTGTCTGCAATTCAGGAGTGGTGTGCCACCAGTGATCTCTTACTTAATGCCAGTAAGAAGGAGATCCTCCTCATCGGAACACCAGCTCCCTACTTTCCTGTCTCTCTCTCTGCCCGCCACTGTGGGCCTTCTTCCTGCTCCTATCTGTGAGGCTAAGAACATAGGGGTCATCTTCGACTCCACCTTCTCCTTTTTTTCTTACATCTCTGACGTTTCTAAGAAGTCAAACTATCAGCTGCACCTCATCAGAGGTATTCTTCCTTTCCTCACTTTCCCCCAGAAGTTAACTCTCTCCAGAGCTCTGGTTCTCTCAAGAGTGGACTACTGCAATAGCCTCTTTCTAAATCTTCCTGCCTCTCCTCTCTGTCCTCTCCAACTTATCCATAACAGGACTGCACGACTTGTCTTGGCCTCAAGCCCAGGAATCGTATTTCTCCAGCTCTGAAATCTCTTCATTGGCTCCCAGTGGCAGCAAGGATCAAGTTCAAGACCCTCTGCATTGTACACCAGGCTTTCTGGGGCCTGGGACCGCACTACCTCCAACTCTCTCTTCCTAAGTATCTCCCATCTCGAGCTCTCTGCTCATCCACCTCCAACTCTCTGAGGGTCGGTCGCTTTTCCAAGCAGAGAGTTGGGGGCAGATCTCTCTCTTCTACTGGGGCCTACCTCTGGAAAAAGCCTCCCTGCCTCTTTCAAACTTGAGCAGAAACATCTCCGGTTCCTGAAGAAACTCAAGTCATTCCTCTTCGCTTCTGCTTTTTCTCTTCCTGTCCCCTGCTGATGACCCATCTGTTCCACACACTGGTCACCTGGCCACTTTCTGAACTTGGGCCCAGGTCCCTGACTGTCCAGTTACACCTCACACTGCCTCTTGGCGCCCCAAGCACTTGTGGTCTGTATCTGTACCCCTACAGTCCCCGCTCTCTGCACTTATGAGTCACCCGCTGGCTGCACTTTCTGACTACCTGCACTGAGCTACCCACTGGCTGCACTTTTGATTACCTGCACTTCTCCACGCCCTCCTTTGCACTTCTCCCCTTCACCCTCCCTGCGCTTGCACAATCTGAATAACACAAGGCCTAATAAGATTGTTGTTTTGTCCCCCTTGTGTTTCCCCCTCCTTGTCTTGTTGAGCTTAGAAAAACTTGTGTACATGCGTGTTATAAATGCTATATCATATATCATAACACATTCATTTATTTATTTGATTTTATTTGATTTTATTTCTTATAACGCGCCGCAGCCCGCAGGCACCAGGGTGCACACGAAACAGGTGACAACAGTAACAAGTCATTCAGCACGTGTAAGAGTCATCACACACAGGCCCAATCTGCTTGAACATGTGAAGGAAGGAACCCTTTAAAGAATATAAATAACTATCTTAAAGTACCCATACACTGCACGAGGTATGTAGACAGACATGAGAAAACTCTCATCAATTGTTGAAAATCAATGATCCTGTAGGTCGCTGTTGTGAGTCGCTTATCGCTTGATGTGCTGTGCGCTCTGAAGTAAACTGCACTGAGAATGGGTGCGTGTGGCTGGCTGACATACACCAGAGCAGACATGGAGGGGAGGCGAGAGTTGGTGTGCTGCAGCATACCGGGAACTTCTGTGAACTATCCCCACCTGTTGCCTCATCCTGGCGCCTGTACAGTGTGTTGTGGTGCAAATATCTTGGAAATGGTGCATCCTAAGGCCTTGAATGTGGTTTTTTAGGCCTTTGTGTTTTGTTCCTTGCGTCAAAATGCTGAAAATCAGCTTAGTCCAGTCCTTCTACGACCACATTGATGTTTCGCAGATTTCAGGCAACCGTCTCAAATGTGAAGGGGCTGAAATCTGGGGAAAGTGGTGGGGTGTCCAAATGTCATGTAGTCAGTAATGTCCAAAGGGTTCTAACAGGTAACTATGCACAATTTGGTGCAGATTGATGTAACAGGGTGGAATCCTATGAGGAACAAACTAAAAGATATTCTGCTTTATATATATAGAGAGAGATAGAGATAACACGTAACAACATGAAAGCAATGCCGAAAATAATCCATAACATGTTTTCCACATTGTGAGCAACCTAATGGCAAATCACACATCGGTACCCTAACATACCTATGTTAGTTATATAACCACAACAGCACCTAAACTAGTGTCACTTTGAGACTATCAATCACTTGCAACTTCATGGTCAACTTCATAGTAGGCACACAGCCAGCACGCCATGCCTTCAGAGCCACTAGAGACACCAGAGCCATTACCAACATGTAGGTTTTCTGAAAATACCAAAATAAAACGTAGATGCACACACACCAGCAGTTCTGGTCACCGACATTGGTAGTAACGCCTGCCACACAATACATCCTTTGCCCCAATTCAAAACCTGTTGTCACTTTGAGGGATTTCTGATTTATTTAACATTTTTGTCTGCCTTTAATTTGCCAAAAAGGAAAGAAACTACATCTCTCTATTTTCCATATAGTGCGAATATATGGTTTTGCCTGAATTGGGCGCATTTGGCCTCATTACAGTTTTGCCGGTCCGGTAAAATTGTTGGTATAATTGCCAGTAGTTCCAGCACCATCAGTTTTACTGGACCGACCAAACATAAGTTTGCTGGTGGGGGAACTGATTTACCTCCAGCCAAGAGCTGGCGGTAAATCAGGCCCTTACTGGCAAATAAATGCTGGATTTACATGCGCCGGTATTACCAGGGCCGGGGATTCCGGCAATCCCCTCCATGGAGTCCTATGTTACTACATGGAATGGGGATTTACCACCCTTTGCGCCACCTGTAATATCCCAGCAATTATGGGATATCACGCTGTAGAAATGGTAGGGGCAGTTTGGTGGTATTCCGCTGGTAATTCCGATGGGACACTGGCAAACTTGTAATGAAGCCTATAGTTATGTATGTGGATGTGTTATCATTGTTCTCTGCTGGTTCTGAAAAATACCGTTGCCCTGTGGTAGGGCAAATATTTGTATCTCCAGTGCATCAAAGCTGTAGAGGCACAGGCTCGAAGCACCACAGTAACACTTTTTTTGTGCACTTTGTTCATATGGGTACTGTGACTTTTATGTTATTGAGGTTTACTAAAGATGTTACAATAAGAGAAGCTGCTGGCACAGATTCCCTTGGCCACCAACTGTTTTTGAAATTATGTGATTTATTTTAATTTAGTGCTTGAAGATGACATAACAAAAACACACTCAAATCATTAATACATTTTAATAAAGAACAATTACAAGAGGCGAAAGAGGTGCCTCCACTACAAAGAGGCAGTCACTGAATACTTGAATTTTATTTATTCATACGCACAAAAGCAGAAAGACCCAGAGGCAATCGGGCGCTGTAGGATTAAATCCTACGAAAGATGGAACAAGACAGACAGCCCAGACTATATATTGCTCACCAGGAGGTGCCTGCAACATTGGCGGAGCAGGCTAGCTAGCTCTCGAAATGACATTGCACAGTGCTAGAGTACAATAATTATGAAACCAAGCAAAACTACAAGGAAACTAAAAATGTGGCACCTGCAATATCTGTCATTTTTCAGAGGACGGCAAAAAATCCTTCAAACTGCCCAATGGCAAAAATGTCATTATTCGAGACTTCATCAACTGTAACACCAAATACATAGTCTATGGCATCATATGCTCCTGCCATAGCACCATTAGAAAACTAAAGAACAGAATATCAGAACACATTCGCTATGTAAGGAACAAAGATATAACTTCGCCACTGGCTCATCACACATCCGCAAGAACCAATTGAAACAATAACATTCTTTGGGATTCAAAAAGTCAATATACCCCCTGGGGCGGGGTGGCTGCAATTGGGAACTACTACTTCACCAACAAGAGGCCAAGTGGATCTGCCTAATGGACTGTTGCTACTCCGGCCTCAATTCAGACAACGCGATGGTTCACTTTCTCTAATAAACTCAAATTTAAACTCATAAAACACCTTGAGATATATTAATAATTCCAACACAATTTTTGTTACACATACAAGAATCCGGATAGCATCTACTCATCCTCCACAAATGATTATCTACTCTTCCTATGTCAAACTGTAGTAAAATATATATATTGCGTATTTAGTATTTTGATAGCTTACTTTTATTGTAGTATAAATATTTGGAGGAGCCCCCGAGTGGGCCTTCTCAACACAGCCACATCTTCGTGTATGATCCCGTCAACATTCTGGAATCATACACGAAGATGTAACCCTAGCAACATCTAACATTCTCACATCTCCCCACCTTAACAATAAAATACAATTTGTATACTCAAACAAAAATTTAAAATTTAACTAGAAACACTTAATCTATGAAATGACATAACACTGTATTTTACAACCAATAAAGGATACATCTTCCTCCATGTGTCTTGCAATCTACAGCCAGTCTTGGAACGAGTAACTGTGTTGAACTCTTCAATAATACACATAGTCTTGCTTGTAATTCCATACTCTTTTCCTGCATTTTGATCCTGACTGGATACTGTCATTTCTTCCTTCAATTGAACTTTCTTGTACATTCCTTCCTTGTGATCTTTCGTTGATCAATACTCTGAGTCCATCACATCCATTCTTGAAATTTTCAACTTCCCCCAATCCATCTCCTCCATATTTCATCACTTCTTCCTCCTTTGCCAAAACCACATCATCACATGACCATTTCTTGCCATCTTCAAGTATCACAGACTTCCTTGAACACTCCATTACTCTCTGAGGAGAGCGAAACTTAGATTCACCTTTCATCACACGTTTTGGTTCTCTCACTCTCACCATATCACCTACTTTTATTTTACTCTCTTGAACATTCTTCTGCTGGTCATAATAACTTTTATACTTCTCTTGTTTCCTTTTTACTCTGTCCACCATGTCATCCATGTTGATTTTTTTACTCTCATTTCTCATCATCCAAGCAGGTCTCAACCTATTGTTACAAAGTCTTCCTCTCATCAACGTAAATGGTACTTCTTCAGTTATGGAATGTGGCGTCACTTTATAAGTAGTGAGAGCTTCTTTAAGTGTTTCTTTCCATGGTAATCCATTAACACAAGCTAACTGTATAATCCCTTTAATGAAACGATTCATTCTTTCTACAAGCCCGTTACCCATTGGATGGTACAATGCGGTAGTGCTGTGTTTAATAGATCTATCCTTTAAGAATCCTTGAATCTCTGATGACATGAACTGGGCTCCATTATCTGACACAATTTCTTGCGGGTCTCCTTCTCTACTAAATATTTCATCCAGGAACTTCAAAACTTTGACAGCCGACACTGACTCTTCTACTATACCACATTCCACCCATTTGGATGTATAATCCACCAAAACCATAAGATAAATCTTCTGAGACTCCAAAGATTCATATGGGCCAGCTATATCAATAGCCAATTTAGTCCACACAGTACCAGGAATGTCCACCGGTTGTAATGGAGTCGTTCGTATGGATTTGCTCTTATCACTTACCGCACATGCTGTACAATCCCTTACTAAAGTCTCCATATCACTCCACATGTTGGGCCACCAGTAACTTTCTCGTACTCTTCTTTTAGTCAACATTCTACCCACATGGCCTTCATGTGCAATATCCATGATCCTCTTCCTTAAAACTGTTGGTGGTATTATCCGATCTCCTCTGTAAACACATACTTCATCACTGGACATTTCATCCTTAAATCTTTCCCAGTGCCTTAACTTGTCATCGGTATCTCTCCAACCAGTTTCAATAGCCTTCCTCAACATCTCCTGTTCGATGTCACTGTCCTTCGCTTCTATCCATTCTTTTTGTGAAAAACTAGGATGCACTTGAGCTATAATACAATCCATATGCTGTTCCTCTCTGAACATTTGTTCATCACCACAGTCATTTACACCCTCTTCACAGGGCAATCTGGAGAAACAATCCGCAACCACATTGTTTCTTCCCGGAGTGTACTTTATGGTAACATTAAATTGCATAATAATCAGAATCCATCTTCTTATGCGTGGAGACATCATGTGCGAATTTTTCGAATTCAACACATGAACAAGAGGCTTATGGTCCGTTCTGACATCCACAGGAATTCCCCAAATGAGACTCTTGAAATGTTCTAAAATCCACTTCACTCCCAGAGCTTCTTTCTCTATAGTCGAATAACTTCGCTCAGCACCTCTTAATGTCCTTGATGCAAACGCTATGGTAACAACTTCACCATTTTGGACTTGTTCTAACACACCCCCTAAGCCCACATTGCTAGCATCAACGGCTATCCTTGTTTTGGACTTTGAATCAAACATTTTTAAAGCTGGTGCTCTGTTAATCATAGTCTTTATCTGCTCAAATTCCTTTTTGCATTCTTTTGACCAATCATATCTCATTCCTTTACACATCAAATTCCTCATATTTTCGGTATTATCAGAGTAATGATCTATAAATTTGGAATAGTATTCTGTGAGACCCAAAAAACTTCTCAACTGGTCTTTGTTATTTGGTTCTGGAATTTTGAGAATAGTGTCTACCAATGATTCTTTAGGCATGATGCCTTTGTCATTTATTCGATGTCCTAAATATGTGACTTCATTTTTCTTTATCTTACATTTTTCCATTTTGAGTGTCATTCCTTTCTGCTGTAACACTTGTAGAACAGCTAACAATTTTGCATCATGCTCCTCTTGAGACATTCCTGACACCAAAATATCGTCTTGGAAGTAATACACTCCTTGTAGACCGTCAAAAAGATGATGCATTAATCTCTGGAACACTGCCGCAGCCGAAGCTAATCCAAACGGCATTCTCTTGTACCTAAAAGCTCCCAACGGCGTCACAAATGATGTCAAATGTCTCGATCCTTCCTCAAGAATCACTTGATGGTAGGCTGACGACAAATCTAAAGTCGTGAAATATTTCGCCGGGCTCATGGTGGACAACATTTCTCTAATGTTCGGTAACGGATGTCGATCTATCCATATGTTGGCATTTAAATCTCTTAAATCGACACACATCCTAAAAGATCCATCCGTTTTTTTAACCAATACAATAGGCGATAACCACTCCGAACTCTCAATTGGTTCAATCACATCTTGCTTGCAAAGTTTTTCTAATTCAGCTTTCAATGCGTCCTTGGTGCCAATGGGTATATTTCTCACTTTATGTACAACTGGTGTTACGCCTCTTTTGAGAATAATGCGATGCTCAAATCCTTTAAGCAAACCAATCTTGTCATTGAAGACATTTGGAAAAGATTTTGCTAAACTCTCTGCATTGTCACACACATTTTCAGCAATGCAAAGAATGGGTACACTCTCTCCAGGATGAATCTTGATCTTCAATGAAGCTTGCTCCCACCATCCTACTATTGAAAAACCATTCTCCGCCACATACAACCTGCAGTAAGTCTTGCGTCCTTCAAACTTCAGTTTCACCCACACACACCCTATGATATTGATAGGTGTCTTCCCATATCCTGTTGCTCTGGTGTTTGTCACCTGTAAATCTTCCATCTTCTTCTTTAAAACATTGACATATGTCTGCACATCAACCATAGTATATGGGGAACCTGTATCCACCATCACTTGCAAGGTTATACCATCAATATCCATGGGAACCCAAGATCCTACTCCATCATTTCTTGGTGTGACAGTAAGTATCTGGACTCTATCTTCTTCCATATCTGTTATCGCCACCAAATTACTTGGACCAGCAATTTCCTCCACAGCTCTCACACCCATAGTAGTGGCACCTCTGGTTCTATAAAATCGTCCAGCATTCCTACCAAACCTGCCATTATATCTTCCTCTTCCTCTGTTGCTACGACACATTTTTCCAAAATGTCCTGTATGTCCACACCTAAAACACTCTGCCGTGAATGCTGGACACTCTTTTTCCATGCTTTCATGTTTATTCCATCCACAACATGTGCATCTATTACTCTGCTTGAACGCACCTCCTCCATCTTGTCTGTAAACACTAGACGCATCTGACTTGACCATTCTCTTGACCAAGGCAATAAGTTTCTCCTCTTGGTTGTTTTGCTGATCACCAACTATCTCTTGAACTGACTTAATTCCAGAGTACTCCGGTTTACTTTAAATCTCTCTCATACATTTTTCACCCAATTCCATTGACCTGGCTATCTCCACAGTTTTTTCCAACGTAGGGTTCTTTGCCTGCCATAATCGTTGCTGAATACGCGGGTCAGCCACATGCAATACTATCTGATCACGCAGATATTCATCTGTAACTCCTGTAAATGCACATGTGGCCATTAATCCTCTCAAAGCAGCCAAATATGAATCAATACTTTCCTCTTTGCCCTGTTTCCTTGTGAAAAACCTATACCTTTCCAATACAATATTGGATTTATTACCAAAATGTTTATTCAATTTAGCTACCGCTATATCATACTTCCTTGACCCACTTGAAGTTTCTCCCCATGTTTCTTCATCCTGCTCCAATTCAGGCAATGATCTGAAAATCCTCAATGCTTCTGTACCAATGCAGTGCAATAGGGTTGCTTCCTTCTGATCGTCATTAAATTTTGCCCCTCCAATCGCTCTCAAATATACTTGAAAATTGTCTTGCCACTGCTCCCAAGGACATGTCGGATTCCCAGGAGCCGGTAAAAATTTTATTGGAGCAGTCGTGTTCTGCATGGCTAAAGATTGATGATGATTTGTATGCAATGCTCTGCTCATATGTGGTTGTTCCAGTGGGATTACTGTACACTTCTCGTATTATTATTATTTGCACTTCGCAACCGTTTTTTTTTATTTTTTATAATGTCTCAATTGTCTCTCAACTTTATAAGCATCCAGCAAAACCACTCTAAAATCACACCGTCAGTTCCTCCATGTAGCACTTGTACACCTTTGTTTATCCTTTTCATGTGCTACGTTGCCGTGCAAAAACAGCTGATCGTCGTACGAACTAAGCTTACAGGTCATCCCAAAATGGCGGCACGTTTCTCACGCACGAAGGTCCTTTCCTCTAAAGCAGAACGACGGTTGAAGCACCATCGCGTACCTCGCGCGCAGCCCACTGCAGCTGTTGTCGGGTATTCAATATATATTTGCCTTTTCTTATTTTTTCTTGGGCAACAATGCTCCACACTGTCATGCCGCTCACCGTACAATTCCGTTAATACAGCGACTCCTCTCCGACAACTCCAACCTTGCACGACACTACCATCCTTATTAGTAGCGTCCGGGGGCTCCCTCCACCTATCCGCGTCCTCGTCGCCAATTGTAGTAAAATATATATATTGCGTATTTAGTATTTTGATAGCTTACTTTTATTGTAGTATAAATATTTGGAGGAGCCCCTGAGTGGGCCTTCTCAACACAGCCACATCTTCGTGTATGATCCCGTCAACATTCTGGAATCATACACGAAGATGTAACCCTAGCAACATCTAACATTTACACGCCTCTATTGGCCACATGATCAACCATGCAGGTACCATGCAGGTACCACCACACATTCTACACCAACCCAATCTAATTTGGCATATTTATTTTGCCAACTTACCAATCGCCACAACGAAACATAATCATGATTTAAAAATACCGCATTGTAACTCAAATTAGCCTTGCACGATTTCTCTGAAACGCTCGCACAATTTTCTTTTTAAATATATTCATTAATCAAAAAACTGCAAATAAATTTCGATTGTTCGTCCAGCAGAAATACCTCGAGCCCAGCACTACTTTAGTACATATTAAGCCATGAAATAGAATTACTGCACCGATATAAACCTCTTTCGTTCGAGTATACCTTTAATCCAGCCCAAAATGGCGCCAGTCACGTTCTAGGCACCAACAAGCCTCTAAACCTTGCGCATGCGATCACGCGACGTACCATGTCATCAAGCTATGTAAATTAGCTTAGCCCGGAACGACAATGGCGTCAACCCACAATCCGAAAAGGCCTCGGCTATCATACCGGCGTTCGCTCTCATTCCCCAGTTGTGAACAACTAAGGTAAACTGGGATTTCCCATTTATATGCTCAGGCAATGTCCACTAAATAATACCTTTCCACACGAAGCAAAACTAATTGCTTCATGTGTTATGTCACCTTTTCACTAGGTACCCATACCCGTGGGGTAAAACACGCATAGTCGCGCACAATCTTAACAATATTTGGCGCTTTTGAATTGGCACCCCAGATTTTTGTCCCAATTAATGCCTAAGGTAAACCCTAATTTTCACATACCTTTAAACTACTGAAGTGCAAGAAAATGCATTATCAAGAACTTTATAGGACTACAACCTGTTATTTCTCCACCAGGATGAACTGCTCCGTATACCGAATAAGCCACATTATTAAATCCTAACAATCTGGTGTATTATCACTTTAAGGAAACAATCCTCAAGGCAGCCGTGGGTCACTTTCTCCTTTTTGCTAAGTAAGTCTCTTACTTCAACCTTATATGTATAAATCACTGCGAAACATTTACCTGTGATAAACCAATGTGTACTAGTACCCTCAGCAATTTACCAGAGCTCTAATGACCACCCTCAGTCTACCTAGCCAGTCATGCAAATGCAACTGTGCAGCCCTATCTCTCAACCATGTGACAATCTTATGGCAGAGCACATTAACCTGTCAAACCAACATAGCATAACAACTGACCACTCTTTCTTCTTTTCCAATCAGTAACCAACTGATCTGTACTTTACAGAATTAGAACCACAAATCAAGACAATTTGCCAACAGAATCAGAGCAACCAACAAAAAATAGCACAAAAATCAATTAGATAATTACCTATACTCTCCTGAGGAACCAATACAAAGCCATTGGAGAAACATGTGTCGAGGGAATCAGCACTTAAGAGGAAACCAGTCACTTAGGACCTTACTGTGAAGCAATACTAATGTTCCTACCGAATGCAACTATTAGTTTTCATTTTGTGGAAACAACATAAAGGGACGCAACTAGCTACCTACTGGACCCTGAGCAAATCTACAAAATCAGACAACCAAGGGCCTTAATTTGAAGCAACACTTAGGGACGCTCAAGTCATAAACAATATCAAAGACCGCTTCCCTTTGTGGGAAATAGCATCCAGGGAAACTATAAAGCTAAAAGGACCTTACTATGAAGCAATACTAAGGCCCTAAAGGACTCTAAAGAACCAGAGTAACTCTAACAGATTTTTACTGTGAAATTAACAACAACCAATACATATCTACTTTCACCTACTTTGTGCTTCTGCTAATCATTCCAAGACTCACTTATTTATTTCCAAGACTCACTTATTTATTTTTGAAATCTTAATTTAATAAGGTAATATATCCTTTCCTTTTCATTTCTCTCAAACATTGGGCAACCTCAATGACAATATTACCATGCAGCCACAGACACCTCACTCTTATACTCCAAATAGCTAACAATAGTGAGCTCGCTTTTAAGATTGCGAATAAGTTGCATCATTTTTTCACAGTGCTAGAGTATGCAAGAGTCATTGCTGCTCCAAGAGTGTCTATTTCCACAACAGTGGGATTTTGTGAGCATCTCTGATATGGAGATGTTCTCTGTCTGCAGAATACCTGGCGCCGTCGTTGGTTACATGCAAGGTGTTTGCCTCTTTTCACATGCGCTATTTCTGCCAGCTTGGGCTGAAAATGTCAATAAGCCCTGGTTAAGGCACTAAGACTAGCAGGCCGATTCATGGAATTCCTCACAAAAGTGTTGCACGCGGCTGGCGCAAAACAGCGTATTCATGGATTCTCGCCTTCAAAAGCTGACGTGGCGCAGAGTGGCGCAGCGACCCTGCAGCAGCGCCAGTTAGGCCCCCAAGAACGCCCTTGCGCAAGGAAAAGCCATCAAGATCGCAAAACCATCGCAAAGGGCTGCGCCAACCCTGTACCAGTTTACCGGACTGGCAAACAGCAAACGCAAAGCGGGGAACGTGTATTACGGCTTTCAGGAACACGCGTGCGCGAGATGTCTCACACGCGATCTGGCCTGGGGGAGCGTGTGCGTGTATTTCAGAGGTGCGCGAGAAGTTTCACATGCGAACGGGCCTGGGGGAGCGTATGCGTGTATTTCAGATGTGCGCGAGAAGTTCCACACGCGATCGGGCCTGGGGGAGCGTGTGCGTGTATTTCAGGGGTGCGCGAGAAGTTCCACACGCGATTTCAGCAGGGTACGTGTATTTCAGGGGTGCGCGAGAAGTTCCACACGTGATTTCAGCAGAGTACGTGTATTTCAGGGGTGCGCGAGAATTTTCACACACGATTTCAGCAGGGTACGTGTATTTCAGGGGTGCGCGAGAATTTTCACACGCAATTTCAGCAGGGTATGTGTATTTCAGGGGTGCGCGAGAATTTTCATACGCGATTTCAGCAGGGTACGTGTATTTCAGGGGTGCTGGGGAGTCCTACATGTGATTTGGCAGTGTGGGTCCTCCCAGGTGTCCCCTGTACACCCTCCACGGCCCCTGCAGGCAGCCCACACCAGAGGGGACTACCCTGCATCCCTGGTCATGTCCCGCAGGGAGCCCACCCAACATGGGCATGCCCCCCAGCAAAGGCACATGTCTCCTTGCACTACTGATCACCAACTCATGTCCCCTTGCACCCCCACCCCCAGCATTGCGGGGCACCTGCCAGCAGGCCCCCCCTCATGTCCCACTCATGTCCCCCTGCACCCCCACCCCCCAGCATTGCGGGGCACCTGCCAGCAGGCCCCCACTCATGTCCCACTCATGTCCCCCTGCACCCCCACCCCCCAACATTGCGGGGTACCTGCCAGCAGGCCCCCACTCATGTCCCACTCATGTCCCCCTGCACCCCCATCCCCCAGCATTGCGGGGCACCTGCCAGCAGGCCCCCACTCATGTCCCACTCATGTCCCCCTGCACCCCCACCCCCCAGGATTGCGGGGCACCTGCCAGCAGGCCCCCACTCATGTGCCACTCATGTCCCCCTGCACCCCCACCCCCCAGCATTGCGGGGCACCTGCCAGCAGGCCCCCACTCATGTCCCACTCATGTCCCCTCTGCACCCCCACCCCCCAGCATTGCGGGGCAGCTGCCAGCAGGCCCCCACTCATGTCCCACTCATGTCCCCCACCCCCCGGCATTGCGGGGCACCTGCCAGCAGGCCCCCACTCATGTCCCACTCATGTCCCCCTGCACCCCCACCCCCCAGGATTGCGGGGCACCTGCCAGCAGGCCCCCACTCATGTGCCACTCATGTCCCCCTGCACCCCCACCCCCCAGCATTGCGGGGCACCTGCCAGCAGGCCCCCCCTCATGTCCCACTCATGTCCCCCTGCACCCCCACCCCCCAGCATTGCGGGGCACCTGCCAGCAGGCCCCCACTCATGTCCCACTCATGTCCCCCTGCACCCCCACCCCCCAACATTGCGGGGTACCTGCCAGCAGGCCCCCACTCATGTCCCACTCATGTCCCCCTGCACCCCCATCCCCCAGCATTGCGGGGCACCTGCCAGCAGGCCCCCACTCATGTCCCACTCATGTCCCCCTGCACCCCCACCCCCCAGGATTGCGGGGCACCTGCCAGCAGGCCCCCACTCATGTGCCACTCATGTCCCCCTGCACCCCCACCCCCCAGCATTGCGGGGCACCTGCCAGCAGGCCCCCACTCATGTCCCACTCATGTCCCCTCTGCACCCCCACCCCCCAGCATTGCGGGGCAGCTGCCAGCAGGCCCCCACTCATGTCCCACTCATGTCCCCCTGCACCCCCACCCCCCAGCATTGCGGGGCACCTGCCAGCAGGCCCCCACTCATGTCCCACTCATGTCCCCCTGTACCCCCACCCCCCGGCATTGCGGGGCACCTGCCAGCAGGTCCCCACTCATGTCCCACTCATGTCCCCCTGCACCCCCACCCCCCGGCATTGCGGGGCACCTGCCAGCAGGCCCCCACTCATGTCCCACTCATGTCCCCCTGCACCCCCACCCCCCAGGATTGCGGGGCACCTGCCAGCAGGCCCCCACTCATGTGCCACTCATGTCCCCCTGCACCCCCACCCCCCAGCATTGCGGGGCACCTGCCAGCAGGCCCCCAGTCATGTCCCACTCATGTCCCCCTGCACCCCTACCCCCCAGCATTGCGGGGCAGCTGCCAGCAGGCCCCCACTCATGTCCCCCTGCACCCCCACCCCCCAGCATTGCGGGGCACCTGCCAGCAGGCCCCCACTCATGTCCCACTCATGTCCCCCTGCACCCCCACCCCCCAGCATTGCGGGGCACCTGCCAGCAGGCCCCCACACATGTCCCCCAGCCAACATGTCATCACAATCTAGATCCCTGGCCCTTATGGTCAGCCTCCAAATGCAAAACACCCACTCGAGTATTGCATCCACCCACTTAGAAATGGCAATGACATGATAGAACCCCAATAGCAAGTTTGGAAATGAACACATGGCCCTCACATACACCCAATGGGTGTCAGTGAATCTCAAAACCCATATCATGATATGCATGATAGCAATGAGATGATACTACACATTGAAGTCTGATGAAAAAAATGTATTAAAAACAGCATAAATGGAATAAAAAATAAACAAATGACAATGGGAATCAAAAACCAAAAGCAGCATGTCTGTAAAATAATGAAAAACGACAAATCATAATCCAAAGGAAAGGTGTCCAAAGTCACAGTTCAAGAAAGTAAATCCAAGGCAAAAACAAAACCGAAAACCATTGCTCCATGGGTAAATCAAAAAAAAAAGAAAAATCCAACAGTCAACTATATACAGATAAACAAACCAGGGTCCATGATCCCAACTGAAGAAATGAAACCTACATAAAAATACTACCTAATAAAATAAAACTACATACAAAAATGTGGCCCATTGTCCAAAAAGTCCAAAATAAATAAAAAAGCAAAGGAAACCTAACACTAACTACATAACTATTTACAAGGGCAGCGAGGTAGTCCTACGGCTCACTGGTTGTTGTCATGGGTCAGGGCATCATCGAACTCCTGTTCAATGGCTTGGAGGCGGGCATGTTCCCTGGCCCCGAGGTCCCGCAGGGATAATGCAGTGTCCAGCTCCAACTCCCTGTGAAGACCCTCGAGGCACTCAGCCTGCCTCAGCGCCCTCCGCATGGAGTTCTCCGCCCTGACCATTGTGAGCCGTTCCTCCTCTGCCCGCTGCCGCTCCGCACCTATCTGCTGGCCCAACCGCTCCCACACGGAAGCCACTCCCATTCCAGGGTTCTCCTGCCCTCCGGTCGATGCCTGCACCCATGATGTTGATGGCCCCGAGCCATGATGCCTCCCACGTCGAGCCTGCCGCTGCCTCCGACGCAACTTCCTGTGCCAGCACGACGGCATCCAGGCTGATGGAAACCACTGACGCCGTCGTGCACGTGCCCTGCCCGATGATGCCGTCACATCCTCCATCTGCTGGGGTCCAGTTGCTGGTGTGTCCACCCCTGCTGGACCTCCGACTGCCGACTGTGGCAGGGATGGGATCCCCACCGAGGTGGCTGCATTGGTCGGGGCAGGTCCACAGGGGGCCCTGGTGCCATCTGGGCCGGAAGACGGCATGGAGTACGACTGGCGCATAGCCTCCACAGAGGAGGAGAGGGTCGTCAGAGTGCCCGACACATGTACGAGACCCCCGACCATGACCGCTCCCAACTGGGCCATGTTGGCACGGTGCTCTTCGTGATGACGTGCGTGCTCCCCCCGGGAAGCACGCACCTCATCACGAATGACAGCCGTGCGCAACGCGACACCAATCAGGACCTTCTCCATACGGCCAGGGGTCCCCTCGTCCGCAGGTGGAGGGGAGTCAGATGACATGGACATCCCCCCTACCTGCGGACGGGCCTGGGATGGGGCATCCCTGCTGGTGCATGGTGGTGCAGTCACAGTGTCAGGGATAGTGACATGCACAGGCACCTCCAGGGCGACCTGTGCTGCCTCCTGCCCCTGGACTGCACCACTTGCACCAGCAGGGATGCCCCCACCAGGCCCCATGTGCGGCTCAGTAGCGGCCTCCTCCTCCTCTGTGGAAACCACCAACCTGGATGGCTCCACACCGTCTTCTGCCGTTGCAAGCCCCTGTGGAGGCACACCCACCCCTTCCGCTGCAGCCGTGGGGGCATCCCCGCCGCTTAGCTCCACAGCGCCGTCTCCGCCCTCTTCTTCACTTTGCGCTGTGTAGAGGGAGACATAGAACACAAGCATCAGGGTACTGTACAATGGTCCCCTAGACAGGAAGCAATAGCAGATGAGTGACACTGTCAAAGATCACTTCCATCATGTCCCTCCACAACACATGGGTCAGTGCAGGCAAAACACATGCAGTAACAGGCATGGCGCATGCTATGGACATAAGCAAACATGTCCAAGGGACTCTTGAAGCATCCAATGTTGTTTTTGGACTCACATGCATCATGGGTCATGCCTATCACATGCACACACTTCAACGTACTTTCATCCATCTGGACCCGTACACCCCAGACACAGTGGATGGAAGGATAACTAGGCTGCATCAGTGAATCTGAACATTGTCACAGACATGTGTCATGCATCCATGGCATCCACAAGTCACAGACACGCAGGTCAGAAACACAGACAGGGACACCATACATGTACATGGCATCAGCACCCATCCCTCACCCACACCCATGTCCAGGAACAGAGACTGGCATGCTCTCATGTGTCCATTCCGCATAGGGCTCCCCATGTTACATTTCAACACATACACCAACCGTGTGCTTCACACATTACTGGTCTCACATGCATGACCATGATGTCCCTGCACACACACACGCGTACATGGCCTATGTCACACATACAGGCAAGTATCAGACAACCAGCACGCTGCAACATGCCCTGTCTCACACAGCAATGCTTGGCACCTTACCGCTCGACTCCAGACGGGTCTGCCTTTCAAGGATCTGGGCATGGAGCGCTGGGCGTACGCGTTCCAGGATCCTCAGCTGGATGGTACTCATGCTGCCCCGGCCCCCCTCCACGAGGCGCCAGGCCTTTATGAGGGTCCTGGACCTGAAGTCCTCCCAGCGCTTCTTGACTTGCTTGATGTTGCGGGTTGCCACCCCCTCCGCGTTGATGGCAACCACAAAGTCGTCCCAGATCCTGTCCCGTCCTTCCTTGTCGGCGCGTGGTGATCCGAAGAGGGTATCATAATGCCCCAGGACAAGATCCACCAGGACACCAACTTCCTTCTGACTGAAGCTGGTGGCCCTCTGCCCCTCTGGCTGGGGGTCGCCAGTGGTCTCGGATGGTGTTTGCCCCGACATGGCGACCCCCGAGGCAGGCGTGGGTGGGCAACTGGGTCCTGGGGCTGGGCTGTGGAGTGATGGTATCCCAGTCGGGAGTGTTCTGTTCCAGCAGGGGTGGACACAGCAACTGGACCCCTGCAGATGGCTGATGTGCAGGCACCAAATGGCAGGGCACGGTGGCAGCAGGCAGGCAGGCAGCAGCAGATGGCTCGTGGGAGGCTGCTCGGGGATCTGGGGGGCAGTAATTCGGCCTTTTGGGCAGGAGCGTGGTCTTCCGTGTGCTTACGCGTGGCCAGCTTGATACGGAGTGATTTGGCACGTGAAAATTCTGCACGTGTGAATCGAGGAAAGGCCCTTAGTGTGTAAGCGCGTCAGCACGCATACGCGATTCCATTGGACCAAAGGCCCTTAGCGCGTATGCGTGTCTGTGACGTATCGCGCACGGGCGTTGCTTTTCATGGGGTGCGGTGCGTGTGTTTTGCAGGCGTTGGGGTTCACACGCTATTACTTCACAGCGGGTGGGTGTTGGCTAAGCGTTCTTCTACACGCAAGGCAGACGGTGAGTGGTACCCTGCTCCCCCAGGCCCGATCGCGTGTAAAACCACCCGCGAGCCCCTGAAATACACGTACCCCGCTCCCCCAGGCCCGATCGCGTGTAAAACCACCCGCAAGCCCCTGAAATACACGTACCCCCCTCCCCCAGGCCCGATCGCGTGTGAAAACACCCGCGAGCCCCTGAAATACACATACCCCGCTCCCCCAGGCCCGATCGCGTGTAAAAACACCCACGAGCCCCTGAAATACACGCACCCAGACCAATCGCGTGTGGAACTTCTCGCGCACCTCTGAAATACACGCACCCAGGCCAATCGCGTGTGAAACTTCTCGCGCACCCCTGAAATACACGCGCCCAGGCCAATCGCATGTGGAACTTCTCGCGCACCTCTGAAAGACACGCGCCCAGGCCAATCGCATGTGGAACTTCTCGCGCACCTCTGAAATACACGCCCCCAGGCCCGATCGCGTGTGAAACTTCTCGTGCACCTCTGAAATATACGCACACGCTCCCCCAGGCCCGATCGCGTGTGAAACTTCTCGCGCACCTCTGAAATACACGCACACGATCACCCAGGCCCGATCGCGTGTGAAACTTCTCGCTCACCTCTGGAATACACGCACACACTCCCCCAGGCCCGATCGCGTGTGAAACTTCTCGCGCACCTCTGAAATACACGCACATGCTCCCCCAGGCCCGATCGCGTGTGAAACTTCTCGCGCACCTCTGAGATACACGCACACGCTCCCCCAGGCCCGATCGCGTGTGAAACTTCTCGCGCACCTCTGAGATACACGCACACGCTCCCCCAGGCCCGATCGCGTGTGGGCCTTCTCTGGCGCACATTTTTTTCCTGCGCAGGGACGCTACCGCCTGCTTTCGTGTGGCGGACATGTTTGGGCCTGTGCTCGTCTTTGCCCGTGCGCTGTTTTTCCCTATTCGATTTCATGAATACGTGTTGCAGGCGAGCGTGTGGGCGTTCTGCGCACTTGCCTCCTCTACTTCCCCCGTGACGCCCACATTTTCACGAGTTGTTCCCCATTCTGCGTGTGACGCCCCGTGTTACGCCTACTTTTCTTATGTGCGCCGCGCTATCTGCGAATTTGCTGTGGCCTTAACGCACAGCGTTCGATGACCTGTGCGCCAGCGTGCGCCAGCGTGCGCCGCGCACTTTTTCAGCGCACATCCCACATTTCGCACGTGCACGGACTTCCATGAATTGATGTGCGATGTTTTCTGTGCGATAATCGCACTTGCACTGCGATTTTCGCTATTTCACTGTGAATCGCACGTTTTCGCACGCGTGTGCCGTTTTTTCGGCGCACATTGATTCCATGAATCGGCCTGTACATGTCTGCACGTGACATGGTGTTTGACATGGTACTCCATAAAACCATTAAACTGCAGACATTTAGGTACCTTGTTTCCCACTCCTCCTACCATTCTACCCCATTCAAAGTACCCTAATCTGGAGATGAGTTTACAGTTATTTCTTGTACATTGAGACTTCTGAATGACTTCATCTGCTGTACATAGTACCTGGATAGCTGCGGTACCTGCAATGCCAGAACACATGATCCCAGCGATGCCTTCATGCATCAGCCCATTAATGCGCATCAAGCTCAGGGAGCTTTTCATTGTTTTGTGCCCCATTACAGAAATCCAGCAATGGCTCATCACTCTCGAAATCTTTCTCTCGAGATTTTTCTCACACAACCTACCATTAATTAACACACCACGGAAGTAGGCATCACAAAGTTGCATTAGAACAAGTAAGTGTTGTACAACTTAATTGTGCTACATTAACCAAACTTTAAACATTTTATATACAGTACATTTATTTTGATATTTTACACTATCACAAGTGTCACTCAACATCTGGGAGTGTGCAAAATGCAAATAAACTTACATTGGCACTACATCTTGGAGGATTGTCAACATAGGATTACATAGAGTAATACAGGCATTGTTTGCGCAAAATCAGTACAAATGTACATAGCTCAAGTTGCGTTCAATGAAATTAATGTTTTATGGGTGGGGGTGATAAAGGTTGGATGGGGTGGTACTACCAGTGAGGTGCACAGATGTGCATAGAGGTGTGTGGAAATATGGTTGGGAGGGTGAAAGGGTGCAAGTAATTATGTTCTTATATATGAAAGACGTTGTGACTACCACTCAGTCACAGAACACTAAAGCATGGCTAAAACGGATTCATGGTGTGCCAGATTTGCTTGAATAAAGTGTTATAAACTTAGGCTACAGTATTAGACATTTACATTCCATTTTTTATATCTTTCACTTTAGGCATCTATGCAAGATCATAGGAGGGCGACTGCAACATGACAATGAGAGGAGAGTTTGGCAGCAAAAGGCGATTCTGTTGCGTGATCACGGGAAAAATGTCAGCATAGGAGTAATTTGCCATGTTTCCTGGCATCTGGGCTGGAAGTGCAGGACAGTGTGGTCAGCTACTGTACTGTTCACTAGTTCATACCTCTCATCCACTCTAGCTCACCCAACCCACCCAACGCTACCTCACCCCAATAACCCAGTGTAGCTCACCCTACTCACAGAATCTGGCTAGCACACCTTATTGTCCCAATCTACCTGGGATCATTCTATCTCACCCCCACTTACTCACTATACTTCTCCTTACCAGCCCACTATACCTTATTCCACTCACACACTATAAATCCTCCACTCACAACGTTTACCTCACCCCACTACACAACTCTACCTCACCTCTCACCCACCCACTGTACCTCTCCCCCTTCAGCCACTCTAACTTACCCCACTCACCCACTTTACTTCACCTTACTCTCCTGCTCTACCCACCCCATTCATCCATTCTACCCCACCAAGTTCACACAGTCTACCTCGCCACACTCACCCACTATACCTCACCCCAATCACTCACTTTATCTCACCCCACTAACTGACTGTAACACACTCCACACACCCACTCTTCCTTATCCGCTATACCTCAACCCACTCACCCACTGTACCACACACCTCTCACCTACCCTGAACCTACTAACTATACCTTACTCCACTCAATCACTATTTGTCATCCCACTCTACTTCGACCCAACCACCCCACTCTACTTTACCATAATTACCCACTCTACCTCACCCCACTCACACAATTCCGATCAACCCACATATCTATTCTTGTTGACCCCATGCTCCCTCACCCACTTCACCTAATCTCACACTACCTCACCTTTCTCACCAACTCTACCTAACCCCACATGTCCACTATACTCCAACCCACTCACTCACTCTACGTCTCCTTACTCAGCCACTTCAGGTCATCCCACACATCCACCCTAGTAGAGACCATGCTACCGCACCACATACATACATTCTTCCTCACCCCCTGACCCACTTCACCTAATCCCACAGGGTGTTGGGTTGACAGCAGCCACTTGTGTGAAAGGTCACGCTGAGGAGAGGTGAGTGGGGTGAATAGGGGAAGTTGATATTTGCCGCTGGTATTGTGGCTAAAGGGTAGAAAATGAGTATAGTAGGGACGGTTGATGGCTGGCACTTTTATTAGGCACTAAAGGGGGGAGGAGTGGATGAGAGAGAGAGAGAGAGGTGTGCAGGGGGGCAACATTGTGCATCTTTGCAACTGCAAGAATTGTTTGTTATTATTATGAAACTGGGAGTGGTGGCCCTTGAGCCTTGCACGCATAAAGGGGAGGGTGGTCTTCCGAAGAACAAGAAGGCCCGACTTGCTGTCCAATCCTTAAAAGTTCACTCACCTTCACCACTACTCATACTGCTTAAAAGTCACCAAATGTTTGAACAGTATACATGCCATATCACCCGGGCAGTGTTTTTTAGATAATAATAATCACTTACTGCTGAAATGTTTTTCAGTGTGTAAATGTGTAACATGGGACCAACACTCTTCTTCCTCTGAGCCACAGTGGTGGCTGGGGTGTGTAGCATATATGGGACCTCAAGCAGGAAAGGAGGTGGCTATCAATGGTGTCAAAGCATCTGGTGAGACCAGCATGCATGTGGGAGAAGGGAAGGTGTCAGTGCAAGAGTGGGGGCAGGTGAGGTGAACGTGGGGTACAAAGGTGGGCGTTGGTGAGAAGAAGGTGGGGAGTAGAGTGGGTGTGGGTTTGGGGAAGGGGGGTCAGGGGTGGGTGTGGGTGAAGTATAGGAAGAGGGTTTACCAAGCTCTTACCCCATACATACCACCTTGGCAGGTTTAGAGATTGGCAATTTGTGGTGCCAGGGTGTCAGGGCAATTTTTACTTTGGGTGTGGGAGTGGCTGTCCAAGCTCTAGGTGATCATAGTGGAGTTTGCATGACAGGCTATGGGTCTTTTAGAAGGTCTCTTCTTCTTTGGTTGTTGAGCAATGTCCGAGAGCAATGATGGTACATCAGAATATTGCCTAGAATTTAAAAATCACACAGGCATTTTTCCAGGCTGCAGAGACATTCATATGCGGATTGGGATGTTCCCCACAGGTTGACACAGCACAATAAAATTAAGTGTGAGCATATAAGGGTGTGGAGTTGCGTTGAGGTAAGAAATTCCCGTGCAGCAATTTCATTTAGCTTAAATATGTTGGAAATGGTCTGAACTCTTTGATTTAGTATGTCTATATGTAACTTCCTTTGCTTATATTAACCGGTTGCTGGACACCTTCTTTTTGCAGAAAGCAGTTATTTGTCCTTATCTGTTCTGCCCTCTTATGTCTCATATGAGGGAGGGGAGGCCTTGCATTGCACTGTGGTCTTGTTGCCAGAGGAGGCACTGATGAGCCCCCACTAAGCCGGATGTATGTGTGATGATAAGCACTTGTAGCTGGAATGGACCAGCAAGATTTAACAGAATACTGTATTTTACTTGGCAATACCTTTTTACAGGTTCGACACACAGGATCTTACATAAATATATGAAGCAGAATCCCTTATGACAGCAGATAATATCTTGCATGACAGCCCACCAGTAGAGGCATCATACACATTTATATTTCCGTGTCCAGAAATGTCCTTGAAAGAGTTTTCTTTCAATGTAATAACAATTTGTACTATGAAATAGGAGGCACAGTTATGGTAGCCAGAACAGACCCAACATAGCTAACCTCGATATGGAATCCTTTGAAAAGACAGTAATCTATACCATCACCAATCCTTTCATGGAAAACTTCAAAGTATGGCAAAGGTACATTGCCAATCTGTCCCTGATATCAGAGGGCGATGAGACAACAGCCAAACCATTTTCCAAATGGATTAATACCAGGAATCCCCACCTCAGGGTCATGTCCAGGTTAGCTCTCACAATATATGAAGAGGTTGGGGGTCCTCAAGGTAATCCTTATAGCAAATCAACAGATAAGTACTGCTTATTGACTTACAAGTCTTTGCACCCAAAGTCTTTAATGGGTACCTTGCAAAAGGACAATTTCTGAGATTACACAGAAACAATACTGACAAACAGCTTTGTGGATTCCCTTAAAGGTAGCCATAACCATGATCATAGGTATAAAAACCTCTAATAATTAGTTTGGATCCAATATAGTATAGGATTCCTGAACCAGAATATGAAATCAGAAAGTGGTTTACATATTGTCTTTATTGATGTACTTAGTTCATTAGGAAATGCTGAACTAAATAAACCCTGTGCATATGCTAGTGTTTCAGCATGTTTCTGGCTTTGCCAAAAGTAGTGCATACAAGTTGAGACATAACCTAATCTAGTAGATTCATATATTAAGCCAAAACATGATACGTCCAATACGGTGTCCACAGTCAATACATTCTCATAATTGGTCCACTGACCCTTACAAAACTGTTCTATCGCATGCTAATTGTCAACCTATACATAGTTCACTTTGGATTTAAACCAAAGTCCTCACAATCTGTAGGAATTATTCAAGATTTAGTGCACAGAAAACTTGAAACAAAACATAATCAAATACATTGACATATTGAATAAAAACACCATGGGTCCAATACAGTGTCCACAATCAATACATTATCATACTTGGTCCAGTGACCCTTCCAAAACGAATACACTGCAGGCTGATTGTCAACTAAGCATAAGTCACTTTTGACTCAAAACGCTTTCAATGAGTAGGAAGGGTAACTCATGCGTGAAATGATATGACAGTAACGTAAATGGTTGAGTCCTCTGTGTAATTGAATTTCATTAATTCTGGCCCTAAATCTAATCACGTGGTATCAATATATGCGATTAAAGGGTTGATCTTCTATAAATCTATTATTCAGTACCTTTACTGTCCATGGATGGACTAAGCACAATCTTCTATTTTGGCGGCGTTTCGTGTATGAATGAAAAGCGACTTACTTTAAGGTTCACAATAAGCCTGCAATCACCAGTTCCCTTTCTTGCATCCAAGAAACATGTCCTTTTTAAAGAACATTGTTATTTTTACTTGCTTTACACCCCGGATTCATTACTCAGTGTGCTGCATTTTGGTATCCTTGCTTATTCTCTGTTCGTTCCTCGTCAGTGGGTTTTGTGTAATGTTTGTCTGCTTAGTTATTTTGCATATGGTGTGTAATATTAAAGTATATCTATTTTTCATAGAACCTTGATTGGACATTACTTTTGTTTTGGACTGTTGTGCTTTGATGTTTGGGTCGCCACAGAATCACACGCACACCCCTCTTGAGAGCACAGTCTTCCCTCGACCCACATTACCAGAAAAAGCGATGGAGGTATAGCTTTTAACTGTGCCTTTTTTACCTTTATGATTCTGTTAGTTTTTGGTTTGTAGAATGAGCCTGTAAGGCCCTACCTATCCTTGTACTCCTGCAGGGCATAGTCCATTTCATCACAAAGCCCCAGGCCTAAAGTGTTGACCTTGAAAGGGTGGATGACTGAGCATGTAGCAGAGCCTTGAGTGGATGCAGGCAAAGCCATTGGGCAGCAAGAACGGGGAGAATGCAAAAGGAGAATATCCCTTATTGATGATCATGTGATTGGATATCGAGAAGCTGAGTTCGGTCTTGTGCACCAGAGAGTCAACATCCAAGGAAAGGGAGGTGGCAATAGGTCTAGGAGAGAGCTAGTGGCTGTTCAAATATTGCCTCCTGCCTGGATAAGTCCTTCAGTGCTTCTGAGGGGCCGTCTATGACCCAACACTTTGGCCTGGTCCCTACATTAGAAGTTTACGTCAAAATAGTTTAAGAAAAAAATCTCCAATCATATCCAAAGATATATACGAAGCATCAAGGGTTTAGGAAGACCCTGGGAGAAAAAATCTTCTCTGAGGTTGGGAGATATATGCAACATTCTGGCAACCAACAAAAGAACTGTGATAGCTATTTCCTTTGAAGAGAGACTTTCTGGAGGATACCTTACTTGTCTTCCCTGACAGAGGGATGTCAGACACACAGAATCAAGGAGTTACTGAAAGACGTCTGAGTTGTTAGTTTAATTTTCCATGTCAACATTTTTATCCATGAGATAGTATCTGGTGCCACCTTGAGTCAGCATGTAGAAGAAAACAGTGAGGGCTATTGAGGGAAGAGAAGGTAATAGCAATTCTGAGAGAAGAGCCAGAACTATTCGGATAGAAGTCCCTATTTTCTGTTTGCATATTTGTACTCTTCTATTTTACACAAGTAAAAACCACTGTAGTAAAAGCTGGGACATAGACTTCAATGTCAGAGCCTGTTTGACTCATGCTCACTTTGTGACACTGTCAGGCGCATGCTTAGGCGGTTCCATGTGAGAATATTGCTCTAGAAAACATTTTTCGGGTGAACAATGTTATTTTTCTCTCACTAAACAGCCGTCTGAACATATTATAGGACCTGTTTAGTTACATATCAGCTCATTGAACACCCTTCACCAAATGCCCATCGTTTATGAACTCAGTAATATCGGAACCATATTGACAATACTTGTGCAGAAACTGGTGACATGTCTTTCCATCTATGCATTTCCATCTTTATGCATTTACACTGGTTTTACAAATTTTTCAGGAAACAAGCACACAGATTTAAAAAGAGCAAGTCGATACATATAACATAAAGGCAGTGGAGAAAGGTGGTGCTTACTCCCCATTAAAACTAAAATAATAATAATAATGCAAAGACACACACACTGATGCAAATACACTGATGCCAATACATAAAGATGGAAATGCACAGATGAGAATGTCCATCAAATTGTGAAAAATCAATGAAACACAGGGTTTACAAAATAGCTGAATGAGGCAGCCACCCAAAGACAACCAAACATTGATTATGGTCCAAGGACATCTCACAGTGAGAAATCATGATCCAGGATGCCTAACATTCTTCTCAAAAGCAAATTGTTCAGGTTTAACTGTGAAGTGTTGAAACCTCTCACACATGATTTCGATGTATCAGAATGGTAGGTGAATGCATACAAAAACTCATCTCAATTAAAAGTGACAAATCCAAGCTACCCAAAACCATTGACTAGATTAACCTGTTAAAACACACAGTACTCGAAACGTCTGAATGCTGTTAAAAAAGCAGCCTTACTTCCATTGTTAGAATTTATAAGGGAACAAAGATTAGTTTCCTCAAAAACAAGTTTGGTAAAATGGTTACATCCCACAATAACCCTGATATATCACTAATCATGGGTAAATGACAATCATCCTTAATTTATAATTTTCAAACCTCTGTAATCTACGCAGGTTCATAAGTAAAATGTCGTGTCCATTGCAATACAAGAGCTAAGCATGAGTGATCATTAAAATGTAACTGTAAGGCACCTGCATATATATGTTTTTGAAGAGGGCCTCCTGACTAGTTTGACTAGACATGCTTTTAACCTTTTATCTGAGGTTTGAAGCATCTTGCCTTGAAGATCCAAAAAGGCACGCAGAAGGACAGATACATCTTAATTCTCATGCTGCATGCCCCTGAGGAAGCATCACTGTGCAAGCCCGACTGTGTGTGTGTCTCGGCCTCCTGGTACGAGACATACTGCACAAAGTTGAAATTCATCGTAGGATACCTTGGTAGGACAAGTCAGAGGACGATGGACAAACACCTACTGCATCTATGGATAACTGACCTATAAATGTGCTGGATATAAATTAAGAATAACTGTGTAAATCATGTTTTTGAGTCATAGAAATAGGCCTTGGGACTTGCAATGTCATAATACATTCTTCTTTTTGACATTCAAAACCAGTATAGACACACACAGACACATACTTGCGTTACCTCATCAATTCCTAGTTTATCCCCCTCTAGACCCAACATCCCCACATTTCCATCCTTCTCCCCTAAAACCAACACGCATTGTTCAAAAACCTATCCCTTCCATAACTCCCACAATCATCCACATTCACTCCTGGGGCCTCCCCTGAGTTGTACTGAGTTTTGGTGAGCTCGCACTCCACTTCTCATTGGAACCTCCCAGTACAACAACATGTCCCCTGGCTTAGAGGTTCCACATCCCACCTCTCACTAAGAACTCAAATTTCCCCTTCTGCTTTTCAGTCGGCTGACTCGCTTCAGCTTGTCGGGCAATCCCAAGTCTGGGCAAGTGGCAGGCCAGTTAGAAAAGGGAAGAGAGATCTAGTACTCTAATTCTGATTTTGTCTCCTTTGCCATTGTCCATCTTTTTGGCCTCCCTGGGTCCTGCATAACATCTTCCCTCTTTCTCTTTTCCTCTCTGTGCCCATCCTTTCCTTTTTTGCCCCTTTTGTGAAACAGTAAATGTAAAGTGCCTCCTTTGTGATTAATGTTGGCCTAAGCCTAGTCGCTCTATAAGGAAAACCGAGTTGCAAAGTCCCGATTTTGAATCGACTTCGCCGCCATTTTAAGATTCATCTGCCATTTTGATTTCTGTTCATACGATTCTCTGTTCTAAAATGGTGCACTATGTTTTCAACTTGCAACCAAGCCACCCGACCTTTGAGTTCTGTTAATGTTTAGACTGTCCAAGAGCCAACTGTTTGGATTAGGTAACAAGGCCTTGTACTGCATATGAACTGTTGTCTAAGCATTGTCTACGCACACAAGACTCATTCGCGAATACACATCTGGAACAATGTAAAGTAAATCTTGAGCGTGGACACAAGCTGAACTCAATTGAATTAGAATTGTAAAGGGAGCTTGCTGTAGAATTTGGGAACATACATTGTCATTGTACCACCGCAGAAATACAAACATGTGTAATCCCTTCTAGAATATTATGTGAACCGAATGTGAACTAGGCACAAACTCTAGACCACCGATTATTAACGTGAAGAGGGGCTGGACAATATTATTCGAAAATTGTATAAAAGCACAAATGTTTAGAAGTCCAGCACTCTCTCACCTCTCTTTGTCAGGCTGGTATACGTTGTGGAGTGTTGAGAGCCAGATAGCTATCTGTGTTTCCTTGTAAACTGTACAGAATAAAAGATCTGTGAATCTTTTCAGCCCGTGATTGGTGTATTTCATTTGTGGTACTCAGCCTCGATATTTCGTTGTTCTTATACTTTGGGAACCAGCTTTCTGCTCTGGTCCCTTCAGCTTCCAGCCTTATCCTTCAGTTCCGCTACCACCTCCTCAGCTTCCACCTTCCACCATCTAAATATAGTCTCATTCAGGGATATGCTGCCTTACTAACCCCAATGGATATGAGGCCCTCCTCACCTAGGTCTCTTCTCTCCATACCATTTCCTGTGGTCTGAACATCACAACTCTCCTGTTAAATCCTCTTTCTGGCTTCCTGCATTCCCTTTCACCCAATTCCAACAATCAATGCAAACCTCCCTCTCAATCCTGATAATCAAACTACTCCCTCTTAGCTGCTCACTCTCCACCCTCCTCCTTTGATATCACTTCTTCTTCCTCACATTTCCCAATTGCCTCCATTTATTGTTAAGTTCGCAACCCTCTCTCTACCAACCTCCTTCCATGAAACATCATCTACAATATGACCTCTAACAGCCCCCTATGATCTTAATACCACCTCCCCCAACTTCTTCTCCCCTCCTGGTCTCTCCCACCTCCACTTCTAATCTCTTCTCCACTCCACTTCTCCACCTACTCTGATCTTCTCCATAGTCCAGCCACTTCCTTTCCCCTGTTTCAATCTCCTTCCTCCTAATCTCCAAACCCCATCGTCCAGTAGCCCACACACTAATCTGTGTGGTTTGGCTTTTTATAGTGTCTGGGTGCCTCCCCTGGGCTTGTCACCAGAACAATACTTTGCAGCTCTGACTGTAGGAGAAGTCTCCACTGTGATTAGCTGTGCCCTCTTCCTTCCTCTGCCATTTTGGGGATTTTGGTTAGTGAGACATAGGGCTATAAGAGGTGGTGCTGTCATCTTGGTTTTCAGTAGTCTGCCCAAACCCTCTCTCTCTCTGCCTGCCATCCGCAGCTCTTACTCTTCATTTGCTGTTGGAAGATTTTCTTTCCCTGAAGTTGGTTCTGGCCCTCGCCTGTTTTAGTAAGTCAGTCTGGACATCACCTACTTTGAAGATAGAGAGTGGCTGTAATCTAGTTTTCCCATATGTTATTAAGAAGGGGGTAAACGTTTCCCCTCTTATGGACATAGAGTGTGCGCTCTCCTCGTCTGACTTTCCTGTGGGTTGAAAAGCACTAATTACGAGTGTGTTTTTAGGGTATGGTCCACATTTTCCTTTAGCAAACCATTGCCATTATGCGAGATGTAGTCCCCCCTTCCTGCTCTATGGGGAATTTAGGGTGGGACCAGTAGTGACCCAAACAGCAGGGCAGAACAGTCCACAATAAAGGAAATGTACAATGAAGGTTCTATGAAAAATAGATATACTTTAATAAGACACAGCATCTACAAAATAACTGAATAGAAAAACATCACACAAAACACACCTCTGAGGAAAGAGCAGAAAATAAGGGAAGATAGCAATATGCAGCACTAATGAATCAGGGGTGTAATGTAAATGAAAACCACAATGTTTTTAAAAGGCTTTGTTTCTTGGATGACAAATAAGATGCAAAAGTGACCTAACCAGTCTCCAGGGCCCAAATGGACCAAGGGGGCAGTTATTCAGCAATGGTACCTTGTTTCGGTTCTTAGGGAGTTCAACGGTGTTGGGCCGGCTTTGAGGAATGATGCAAGTATGGTCAGCTCAGTTCAGGCACCTTGTATCGTGTGGACTCAAGCAGGAATGCGGGCATTGAGCAAGTTCAAATGTGGTAGCTCTCTGTGGTCTGAAGGTGGCTTTCAGTGATGCAGGTTGGACGTCCACCAAGATCTGTTCGAGGTCAACCCAAGTCAGGTTGCAACCACCGGGAAGAGTCTATATATGACTCTCCACTGGTGCAGGTGACGCCCGTAGAAATGGTGATCCAGTTGCACCGTGGTGTGGCTCAGCAAAGCTGCAGTTTCCAATGGCATGTCAGGGTGAGTCATGGTGTGACTCCTGGTCTGAGTTGGTAAGTAACTCACCAGCAGTTTGAGTCAGTTCCTGGCATCAAGCAGTTGATGGGCTCAGCAAGGGCACGACAGCGTTCAGTAGCTCAATAGGCAATGCGCAGCATTGAGTAGCTGAATGGGCAAATAGTTGTTCAGAGGCTCAGAGGAGTGCCAGAAGTTAGTACCAGCAGGATCCCTCTGCATCAATTCAGCTCAACGTCAGTTCAACTGGCATCAAGGCAGCAGAGCGGGAAGCCTTAGTTGATATGACCTCCAGATTGTGTGAGACCCACTTCATGGGC
Source organism: Ambystoma mexicanum (assembly GCF_040938575.1). Taxonomy (NCBI): domain Eukaryota; kingdom Metazoa; phylum Chordata; class Amphibia; order Caudata; family Ambystomatidae; genus Ambystoma; species Ambystoma mexicanum. The sequence goes on along the minus strand of NC_090930.1, from coordinate 438,929,523 downwards.
TCTGGGACAGGATACGTCCGTTCAGGGTCTGTACTCCTAGCTTCAGGAGATTCTGGTGCAGACTAACAGGTCCTGATCCACAGCAAGAGTCAACCCCAATGTGCCATGCGAGTGGGTAGGGGGCAGATCTTTCTTGGACTGCCCCTTCTTCACACCAGTGGTTGAGGGCTTTGGAAACTACATCTCTCCCAAAAGAGGTCCACTTAATCCTTCTCAGGTGTTGCTCCAGTGTGAATCAAAGAAGTGGTGGGAGACCCCCTTCTTTTAAAGTTAAAAGTCCACAGATGGTTGGACTAAAGCTAGCCTGCTTTAGTGGTCCACTCCCTGTTCTTAGAAAAATTGATTTTGCCCTTCAAACATCACGCCCAAAGTGATTTGCTCTAGAGGACAACTCATAAAAAAAATGCAGAGTAGGGCATCATTTTAAAAACAACAAGTACGCTTTGGCCTATGCACAGCATTTGGAACAACACACATGAAAAAACATGTACAATGTTTTGCAGTCACTAAAAAAAACTATAATTGACAAGGCCTGAAATCAAGATGCCGGATCTATGTGATCACTGCACATTTATTACTGCACATCACCAAATTGCCAATTTCTTTTGTTTTGCCCAAATTCAGCACATATATATGTGGGGGATACCCTTCACTGTCCCCCCATACTCTCCACATTTGTTATTAACTTTACCCATCCCCCACACATATATGTGGTGAAATGGGGCTGTGAAAATTCAGCATTCTGGGATGCACCATTTTATTTATTTGTATTTGTAGAGCGCATACAGCCCGCAGGCATCGAGGCGCTGTATCAGAGCTTACGAAGGCTTGATTAAGGGTTACAAAAAAGCCGCCCAAAGAAAGACTTGTTTACATTTCAGAGTCATTGTTTACATAGTATCACAGAATACTTGTCTATACAGTCAGACAAAAAGGTTTGTTTTGATGGCTATGCGAAAGGCTGAGTGGGATTCAATGAGCCTGATGCAGTGTGGTAGGGAGTCCCAGAGTTTGGGGGCAACCGTGGGGAAGCTGGAGCCGCCAGCCCGGGCTTTACGTGTTCTGGGAACAGATAGGAGGTTGGAGTAGGGAGATCTGGAAGGTCTGAGGGTGGTGGGTTTGGTGATCTTGCATGACAAGTTGGGGGGGGGCAGGTCATGGAGGCACTTATGCATCAGGGCAAGAGCTTTGAATGTGATCCTTTCATTGACTGGAAGCCAGTGGACCTGCCTTCTGAGTTCTGAGATGTGTTCTCTACGCGCAAGACCAGTGGCGGCTCTGAGCGCGTTGTTTTGAACAATTTGAAGTTTGGAGACATTCTTGGCAGAAGTGCCAATGAACAATGCGTTACAGTTATCAAGCCTGGGTCCAATTATGGCCCTGGCGATAGTGAGGTAATTTTGCTGGGACAGGAAAGGTCTAACTGAGTTGATGAGTTTAGAGTGGCAAGCGGATGTGGAGTCTAGGGCATTAACTTGCCTGTTCATGGTCTGGTCAGGTTCCAGGGCGACACCTACTGTTTTGATGGAGACAGTGATGGGGATGTTGTCGATGGTAAAGGAGGAATAATGGCTGTCCAGTTTGCTCAGGGTGGAGGGGGAACCAATCAGCAGGAGCTCGGTTTTCTCACTGTTGAGACATAACCAGTTTTCTGCCATCCAGGATTGGATTGTTGTGTATATGGAGTTCAGAGTGTTCTGGTCGGACAGGTAGTCACCCGAGAGGGGGATGAGTACCTGGGTGTCATCTGCATAGTTCGTATATGAGATGCCTAAGGAGTCCAGGATTTTGAACAATGGCCTTGTGAAGAGGTTGTAGAGGGTGGGGGCCGTGCAAGGGTGTACACGCATTTCGCCGACCTATTTTTGGTCGTGGTACTTTTCATCGCCAGACTTTACATCGCCAGAAACCCCGTTTTTTTATTTTTTTATTTTGGGTGGTGTTTTGTTGGGGTTGGGGTATTATTAAACATAATAAAAAAAAAAAACAGGGTTTCTGGCGATGTAAAATCCGGCGATGAAAAGTACCACGACCAAAAACAGGTCGGCAAAATCACGTAGAACCTGTGCAAGAGCCTTGTGGTAACCTGCATTTGATAGTGCTGGGGTCAGCGCTAAATGAGTCAGAGAAGACCTTCATTGCTCTGTCCTTTAGAAATGAGTCAATCCATTTGCACGCCCTGTCAGAGAAGTTGGCTACTGACGAGAGGTGCTGGCATAGGGTTTTGTGGTCGACCAGATCAAAGGCAGCTGATAGGTCCAAAAGCAGACGGAGCGCAGGTTTGCATACTTCAAACCATGATGGGATGAGCAGTGATGGGGATAGCAAAATGGATAAACTTAATTCATGGAAAATGTAACTTTGAACATGTAACATCTAAAGGCACAGAAAAATGGACTTTAAAAGTGGCAATGGGGAGAAAGCAACCTGAATAAAGCAGCAGCCTTACGTTTGAGCTTTCACAATTGTATTCTACCCAGGTTATCTCCCCCAAAATGGGATGTGAAAACAGATTGCATTCATTCTCCCAGAGATGAACTGGTGTAGGCCCAGCCATAAAGATAAAAATTCACCTGAAACATTATTATGGGGAGGTTGTACCTGATACAAATTGCCTCTTTGTATGATGGGTTTGGGATAATGAACTAATTGGAGTTCAGCAGATCTGTGGTGCCTAATCTGATATTTCCATCTCCCTTGCCATCTAGGCAGAAAAAGAAAATACCTGGAAAACAAAGGTTAATCTGAAAAATCTACAGAAAAGGAACTGTGCAAGGGGGCTGCGACAAAAGTCATGAAGCCCAGAGGAATTATTTTACAATGGGTTTCAATATTTTGCTTATAATTCTTGAACACATTCTTCTTGTGCAATGTTCAGCTACAAATGCTCTATTAGGTAGTAGAAAAGCAACATTTCTGTAAGGTCATTTTCATTATGCAAATTAGGCAAATTTGCATTTTGTCACAAAAAAATGAGGCACACTAGTGTGTCATATGTCAAACTGTCTACAGGCACGAGCCTGTCACTTTGAGATGGGAAAATAATTTGAATATAAATGTAGAATTGAGTTAAATGGAAAAATCTATAATTCAGTGCCCATTTGTGCTATTATGATGAGAATTACATTGTTTGATTCGCTTCAGATAGAGAAATATGGTGAGTCTATTAGTAAAGTGGTCATATGTGTGAACATTACAAATTTAGAATGTGGCACTATTTAATGCAAGAAATCCCTGAGATGACATTGCATTAAATTAGAGGGAAACTGGATTTAGAAATTACTCCCATCAGACTGCCCTCTTCATTAATATGCCAAATGACTGCAGAGGGAAATGTCTACTGTGAAGTCACTTTTCGAACACTGTCCAATCACATACACTGACCAATTAGATTGGGAACAATACACACACCTCAAAAGGTAGGGTTACTGTTTCTATAGAAGATCCAACACATACTCAGTGAGACACTGACAGACCCACTTGCTCACTCACTGACTGATGTAAAGAAAGAAGAATTGATAACAACAGGAAGGAGAAGGAATAGATAGCTCTCCTTTTGGACCCATTTTGGTTTATAAGCAGAGAATGTAAGTGAGGCCTAGCAGGAGGTAAAGCCCCAGGTCTTCTTCAGTGTAAGGGACCAAAGACAGGTTGTGGAGGCAAGCTGATCCCATTTTGATGACTGATGCCCACCTTTTCCTAGAGGGGGAGAATTGAACCAGTCCATAAGAGGGTGAACACCTCTCTGTGATAAAGTCCAAAAGAAATTCATATGTGAGTGTGATCTAATGGGGAAACAATCCTGAGGGAAGTGATACTTGTGACGATTCACTAGATGTTGTCACTTCTCCCCAACGGGGAGTCCTTTCCCATGAGGCCAGAAAGGTGAGGCTTCCATCCGGATACTAAGGGGGGATCTCATGGGGAGAGACTCCCGCCCTAGGGACAAGGTCAAACACCTAGGTAGAATCAAAAAC